>NW_026526732.1:101786000-102306000 GCF_024362965.1 Panthera pardus
TAAGCAATCAGAGGAAAAAAACCACAACCAATCACTGTTTTAAATGGCATTAGCATGTAACTTTTCCATTAGTTCATATATTTATGGGAGATATTGTGGCTAAGGTTGAATGTAAAAACGATTATGTGTACTTGTTAATTATGGAAGATACAGGAACATAACAAGCCCACAAATAATCCTTGTATGTCCTGCTCTGCCCTTGCATGCCATCATTCTCCCTCAGAAGTCTGAGCTGTGTCCAAAGTTGGTTGTAGGCTGTGTTTTTGACAATAGCAGGGTTGTAATGGAAACTGTCTTCAGCACCTAAGTTATGGGGCCTGATACAGTGAGTACCATACAAGTAGTGGGTCTGCCTGCCCTAAATTATGCCTGTTAATGTGACCCCATCATTATTCCCAGGATCTGTGCCCTTCGCCCTTGATCTCATTTCTGCAGGATTTAGACAAGTGTCAGACCCTTGGAATGCTACACAATAGTGACCTTGATTCTCTCACTTTGCTGCAAAAAAAAAAAAATGAGTTTAAATCTAGTGTTAAAATGACATGGAATGCTTTGTAACCAGATTAGTCCTGATACAAAAAAATCCCTAGCCCTCTGTCCAGAGGCATCTGGTTTTTGATTTGGCTCAGGCTTTCTGGTCATAAGGGTAGCTAGTGCATGTACAGAAGACTAAAGCATCTTTGTTGTTGTTGCATTTGATATATGGGGAATTTCAGGTGATTCTTTCATAGCGTTAAATTTCCAGACATTATTTCTAAAGCTTTGCCCTTATAATTGTCAAAATACAACTCTTTAAGGGGAGAAAACAAACAAACAAACAAACAAAACACTGCTTGGCACAAGATGCCAAAATAAAGATGGTGGGATGTTTAGTGTTTGATAGATGAACACGTGGAAAGGGGGTATAATTTGGAACCAAGAGGCACCACCCCAAGGCTGGTCCCAAACTCCTTTGGGGGGAAAAAGCAGTCTTTAATTACATCTGGTACTCGTTAATTCTTTTTGGAGTCTCTTTCCAGATCTGTTCCCCCATCAGCCTCCCATCGAGCAACAGAAATTCCAGATGGTTCCCTCCATATGCCCATGCTCATTCTCTCAAGTAGGATAGATTGGTCACTGACAGAGCAGGATGGAAAAGCCTTGGTCAAAGCAAGGCAAGATGAAAAGCATCAGGCCACAGTTAATTTAGAGGTGGTCTATCATTCATGTTTTTAAGTGGTTTGTATAAATGTTACTGAGTGATTTTTTTTTCTGAAATGTTTTGAATAATTTCATGGAAATGAAGCTACTTAAAGAAAGTGGCATATTGATCCTAACTTTCCACACCTGGGAAAGATAGAAATCCACTAGAAGCTGTCATTGTAGCTCAGGGTTGGTCAGTTTGGACGTGTAGCTGATCTGCTCTGGAGACTAGTTTGGAATGGATTCTTTTGCCTATGTTTCTTGTATGGATAGCTGTAGTCTCTGTTATTATGGTACAAAATATCCTTGATACAAATATTTATAGGGCATTTGTTTCTTTCATCTTCACAGAATTTTTTTTATTAAGCACATTGATAGAATTTCTATTTTGAAGTAGTTGGGAGTAAAGATGAGGTCAACCTCCATTTAATGAAAAAATATACAGTTGACCTTGAACAACATGGGAGTTAGGGTGCTGATCCCCCACGCTGTGCAGTCAAAAATCTGTGTATAACTTTGAACTCCCCCAAATGTAACTACTAATAGCCTACTGTTGACCAGAAGATTTACCAATAACAGAAACAATTAATACATATTTTGTAGGTTACTTATAATATCTATTGTAGTCTTACAATAGTAAGTAAGCTAGAGAAAAGACAATGTTATTAAGGAAATCAGAAGGAACATAATGGACATTTAAAGTACCATATTGTATTTATCAAATACAGTGGATCCATGCAGTTCAAACCTATATTGCTCAAAGGTCAATTATATTATCATTTCAAGTATATCGCATTGTACTTATTTGTTTATCTGTCCTCATCTGATGATGGGAAACATGTCTTCCTCATCTTTGAATTCCTACCACTCAACAAGATTTGACACATCACGTGGGAGGAAAAGAAAGAAGAAAAGGTGACTAGACAGATCCAGGCAATTTCAAAGTAAAATAAGAGCAATGTTTCTACTCTTGTCTTCATCCTATACTTCCTCTTGTATAGCTATTAGATTTTACATGTGGGGTATGTGTATGTTCTTTGGTGTTATTTTTGAGTATCTACTGTTCAAGGTCCTGAGCAAGTAAATGTGAGAATTGCAGCTGTGGTCTCTGTTCTCATGGAGCTTGCAATAGTTAAGCTACCTGCAATTTGTGTGAAATTTGTTGGTATATTTGGAATGGATAGGGCAATCAAAAGGAGAAATTTCTTCTAAGAGGAGTATGTGATAAAGACCAAAAGGACGGAAATTGTCCTATTTTAACTGATAAGTATGTTAAAACGAAGCCTAATATCATGCTTTTGTGCATGTGAGTACTCTGTAGATGAGATAAAACGTTTATTGAAGCAATTTAATCATTTTTAAAATCAGGCTTGGCAGCCAAATGTTGGTAGTTTGGGCCATAGGTTGGAATAGATAGGGGTTATTGGCATAGAACTTTTTTAATTTTTAAAGGTGCTTGCTTGAAATAATTTGCATCTTAATTTTGAAGTCATATTAAACTCATGAACTTCCAAAATGTGTGTTAAACCTAGAACATTCTCTGGATATTTCACTCTTTTGTTTGAATGTTTTTAAAGCACCAGAGATAAAATTGGAATATTTATTTATTTTCGTCTTAGCCTGATGGTTCATTTGTATCTGTTACCAATGTACTCTTGAGTTTAAGTTGTGTAGGGACCTAAACACCGCAGATCTGGGAAATCTTTATTTAGCAACTGTATCTTTTTTTTTGTTATTTATTTATTTATTTATTTATTTATTTATTTATTTATTTATTTGAGAGAGAGCACAGGCAGGGGAGGGGTAGAAGGAGAGGGAGAAAGAATCTTAAGCAGGCTCCACACTTAATGTAGAGCCCGACATGCGGCTTGATTTCATGACCATGAGATCATGACCTGAGCCAAAATCAAGAGTCTGATGCTTAACTGACTGAGCCACCCAACAACTTTATCTATGAATTCACAATAAGCACAAGGGTTGTTAAAAATGGATTCCCATAAGAAAGTTACAGTGGGTGAGAAAGGCATAATTACACTAAGGACCAGCCCAGTGACAATCATCTCCTTACACACACTAATTATGGATGTAATAATAATATGTTTTAGTGTTCTGATATTAGAATGTATAGGGTATGGGATAGCAAACCAGAGACAGATTTCCATGGCAGGAGTGGTGGATCCAGTGAGGAGACTGGGAATATCTTACTAGCAGAGCTAAAACTTGGGTTGATTTTGAATGGGTGAGTAGGTGGTGGCTGTTGGACCACAGCCATACCTTGAGAACCATTGTTCTACTGTCCGACTGAGAGACAAGGGGAAGGAGAAAGTGCCTACCGGAGAGTTTATGAACCAGGCCTAGAGAGGTCACATTTCAATCCTTCCTATATTTTATTGACTACAGCTCAGTCATATGGGCTTCACCATATGCAGAGGAGGCTAGAAAAGATAGTCTAGCTATGAACCCCGTAGGAAAAGAGAAATTGTTTGGTTTACAACCCTAGAGTCTCTGTCACAGGAAGGTGTGGCAGTCTTATAACTAGCGAAGTAGGGACTAGAAAAGACACCCTATGAGAAATTACTTTGGTGGAGGGCAGGTCCTTTAGAACAGCAGGGTACATTGTTTCCTGGAATGAGACATGAAATTATGTTAAAAAAATTCCTTAAAACCTTTACATGTGTCACTGATTATGGTACTTGAAATTTAAGTAGAAACATTTATTTGAGATCTTTAATTTGTGTTGAATTACTACTAAGCCTCAGAAAGTAACACTTAATACTTTGGCATACACAAAATATTTTCTGTTTTAAATAAGAATTTTTATTCATGTATTGCCTTATTGTTACTTTCAGACAAAAATCTTTCTTTTTTTTATGAAGTCGTATGGAAACTTTATGAAATGGGCGATGAAGAACAACGGTTTTGTGTTGTCAGAGGAGCTCTACAAGCATGCCAGGTTAATTGACAACAGTACCAGTAATGAAAATATCCAGCATTTCTTGAGCACACACTAGACCTTTGCTTTACATTGTAGGTAGGAGATTGAGAATTACTTACTAGTACTGTATAAGCACTTTAGATTTGTGAACTCATTTCACCCTCACAAGAACCCTGTGAATGAAGCAGGCATTTTTATTATTCCCGTTTCACAGATTAGATAACTGAGGCACAGAAAGGTAAATGTGTTGGTTCATACAGTTAATAAGTAGCAGTGCTGGGATTCACATCCAAATCATCTGACTTCAGAAGCCAAGGTCATATCTCTGCTTCTCTGCCTCCCTGAAATTACAGTCAAAGTGAAGGGAAGGGCCAGAGGATAGGGAACTTTCCTATACATGTGCACTAAAGTAGGCCTGGGGGAGCTGTTTGAGGCATAAACACTGCCTTTTGGCCATAACACTTGTTTTTTTAGGCAATGGAAGAATTTATTAATCATGCATTTTTTTAAACTCCTGTCTCTTTATTAAGGCCTAGTCCTTTGAAAACTACCTGTTCTTGTTGCTGCACCCGGCCTGGCATTGGTAGCAACATAAGCAGCTCCTAAATTGCCTAGAGAATCTCAGGGTAAATCACTAGAGGAGAGAAGGCAATTCTTGTATTGCTTATGTGTCTGAGCAATTTCTTTTTCTTCCTCAGACAGGACTGTCCTTGTGGATATGAATCTTCCATTCCTCAAAGGCCTCTATGTGATGGGGACTTTAGAATTCCCTGTGGACAGAAGCAATGTTCTGAGTGTGGCATGCATGGTCATTGTAGGCGGGGAGCTGAAAGTTGGTGAGTAGAGGGCACAAGGATTGGGAGCATAATGGGAATTAAAGTCTGTGAGAAGGGCCTTGGGAAATGATGGTATCATCTAGCAGGTTGCTTAATAGCGTTTGGGGAGGGCTAAGGCAAGGGACAAGTTTACTAGTAAAACTTTTCCTCTGCAAGCTTTAGACAACACAGACAGAAGTGACTTTGATTGGTCGGTCATTCTTGGATGTCCACCCACTGTCATCAGGCCATGTTTCTGGCCCTAGGGACCTCCAGCTGCTGCACATGGCAGGCCTCTTGTCCTTCTCCAGGCCACAGATCAATTCTTCCCTTTGGTCCTTTGTATGAGAGTTTACCTGTGGCTCATGCTTTCAGAAGGATTCATTTTTTGGTTAACTAACTCACAGTAAAATTTCAATTGCTATCTTAGTGTGGATCCTTGGGAATACAGACCTGAAAGCAAAATATGTGCTAATGCTTTACTGGGGCAAATAATCACAGTGAAGTGACAAAAGGGAAGTGAAAGAAAAAAGAGGGAAAGCAAACACAAGATGGTCACAGCTGCTTAAGGAAACAGGGCTATTTGCTTGGCTATGTGAGGTGCCTTGAGAGAAGCCTTATAGAGTCACCACATCTTGGGACAATAAGGGGAGCAGCTGGGGAGAAGGGTGGAAGTTCACTTTGTTCACCCCAAACCCATGAACTTGGTCTTTCTTTGTTATGTTTCATGGCTCTCTGGGAATCTAGTGGAGGGGCCAGAGGCTCAGTAGATGCCAGGAGATGGGGCTACCCCGGGTAAGAAATGAAGCATGTTGGTGAGGCCAAGGGACAAGCTGTTGGTGTAGATCTGGAGGTTAGTGTATTAGTCAGGTCTGGTGCATTGGCTTATGCAAATAAAAAGTCTGAGTTCGTATAGGTGAACTGTATACTTGGAAGTGTTGGAAGAAGTAAGTATACAATGATAAAAAAAAATGTACTCTGACCCCAAAGGAACTACTTTTGAACTCAGTAAGGCAATCTGCTTTGCCCCTCCCACCCCCACCCCCAAAGGAGTTAAAAGAGAATTCCCAGGAACAGTAATACCTTACCCCAAAGAAGTAAGTTACTGATGGTGAGGAATGGAAATACTTAGATATTTTTATTAGGTAGCATCCAAATGTTAGAATCTCTGGTGAAAGAGATTTCTAGGTCTAACCACCTGTCTAGAGTTTAAATCACTGTGAAGATTCCTCAAAAATTATGGTCAAGCCATTTCTCAAATACTTCCAATGACAGAAAAATCGAAACATTTTAAGATAACCTGTTCTCATTTTTAAAAATTCTATTTAAATTCCTGTCCTTCTATTAAGTCAGTCTGTCTTTCTCTAATAACTGTTGGTTCAGGTTCTTTGATCTGATCTGTACAGGATGAGTTTCAAATTCCCTTCCCTTGATAGCCCTTCATTCACATTTTCTTGAATATTCTCTTTTTCAGATTTTGCAGTTCCTATTATTTTAACCACAGTTAAATCATAGTTATTGTAATCATTATTATTATGATTACATAGTTATGTTATTGTGATATCTTTTTAATCATAGTTATTGATACTTTAAAATAATTTTTATTTTTCCAGTACAAAACTGGAAAGTGGAGAAAAGCAAATAGAAGTTACATAACAGATATGAAGTAATCATTCATATTCCCAAATGTAAAGATAACCACAGTTATATTTTGTAGTCTTGTCTTTAAATCATTTTTTTCTGGCACATGCCTATACACACATACACATACACACTTTAAAACATAGAGTATACAATGTGATAATCTTTTGGATTCTGTGTTAACAATGTGAGAATTTCCTCAGCACATTCTTTTTCCAGGACATGGTTTTAATAATGTTAATATTCCATATCTATGTGAGTATGTATACATGCATGTATAATAATTTAGTTAACCGTTTTCCTATTGTTGAATATCAAGGTTATTCAGATTTCTTTTTGTCCAAGTACCTTACTATGCAATGAACAATTTAGAATTCAAATCATTATTCATATCTCTGATTATTTCCTTAGGATAGACATTTGTAAGTAGAATTAATGGGCCTAAGGATAAGTGCATGTTTTTATTTGAATTGTGGTAAAATTCACATAACTTTACTCAAGTTAAACTCAGGAGCATTTGCTACATGCACAGTGATGTGCAACAATTACTTTTTCTAGTTCCGAAACATTTTTAAAAATTTTAATTCCAGTATACTTAACATACAGTGTTATATTAATTTCAGGTGTATGATACAGTGATTTTTGTTATTCAACAACTCTATATACTACTCAGTGCTCATCATGATAAGTGTTAATCCCCTTCACTTATTTTCCCATCTCCCCACCCACCTGTGCTCTGGGAGCTATCAGTTTGTTCTCTATAATTAAGAATCTGTTGGTCTTTTTTGGAAGAGTGTCTATTCGTGTCTTCTGTCCATTTGCTAATTGGATTATTCATTTTGGGGGGAATTGAGTTTTATAAGTTCTTTATAGATTTTGGATACTAACTCTTTATCAGATATGTCATTGGCAAATAATTCCTCCCATTTAGTTGGCTTTTAGTTTGATTGATTGTTTCCTTTGTGGCCCAGAAGCTTTTTATTTTGGTGTAGTCCCAGTAGTTTAGTTTTGTTTCTCTTAGCTTTTGTTTCTCTTGCCACAGGAGACATATCTAGAAAAATGTTGCTGTAGCCAATGTCAGAGAAATTACTGTGCTCTATTTTAGGATTTTTATGGTTTCAGTCTCACGATTAGGTCCTTAATCCATGTTGAGTTTATTTTTGTGTATAGTATAAAAAAGTGGTCTAGTTTCATTCTTTTGCATGGAGTTGTCTCATTTTTCCAACACCATTTGTTGAAGAGATTTTCTTTTTCCCATTGCATAATCTTACCTTCTTTGTCAAAGATAAATTGACCTTATAATTGTGGGTTTATTTCTGGGTTCTCTATTCTGCTCCACTGATCTGTGTCTCTTTTTGTGCTAGTACCATACCGTTTTGATCACTACAGTTTTATAGTGTAACTTGAAATGTGGGATTGTGATACCTCCCATTTTGTTCTTTTTGAAGATTACTTTGGCTATTCAGGGTCTTTTGTGGTTCCATACAAAGTTTAAGGTTATTTTTTCTAGTTCTATGAAAAATGCTATTGGTATTTTTGATAAGGATTGAATTAAATGTATAGATTGCTTTGGGTTAAATGGACATTTTAAGAATATTTGTTTTCCCATTCCATGAGCATGGAATATCTTTCCACTTGTTTGTGCTGTCTTCACTTTCTTTCATCAGTATTTTATAGTTTTTAGACTACAGGTCTTTCACTTCCTTAATTAAGTTTATTCTTAGATATTTTATTATTTTTGATGCAAATGTAAAGAGGATTGTTTTCTTTCTCCTTTTTTTAAATGTTTATTTAGTTTTGAGAGAGAGAGAGAGCATGAGCAGGGGGGAGGTGCAAAGAGAGAGGGGAACGGAAGATCCTAAGCAGGCTCTGCACTGACAGCAGGGCTCTAACTCCCAAAATGCAAGATCATGACCTGAGCGGAAGTCAACTGACTAAACCACCCAGGCGCTGCAATGGGATTGTTTTCTTAATCTCTCTTTCTCTTACTTCATTATTAGTGTATAGACATACAATGGATTTCTGTATATTGATTTTGTATCCTTTGACGTTACTGAAATTATTTATCAGCTCTAGTAGTTTTTTGGTAGAGTCTTTAGGGTTTTCTATATATAGTATGAAGACATATGCAAATAGTAAAAGTTTTACTTCTTCCCTACCAGTTTGGCTGCCTTTTTCTTTCTCTTTGTTGTCTCATTGCTGTGGCTAGGACTTTCAGTACTATGTTTAACAAAAGTTGTGAGAGTAGACATCCCTGTATTGTTCCTGACCATAGGGGAAAAGCTCTCAGTTTTTACCATTGAATATGATGCTACTTGTAGTTTTTTTCATATAGGACCTGTATTATCTCGACATATGTTCCCTCTAAACCTACTTTGTTGACGGTTTTTATCATGAATGGATGTTATGCTTTGTCAGATGCTTTTTTTGCATCTATTGAAATGATCATATGATGTTTATCCATTCCCTTGTTGATATGATGTATCATAATGATTGGTTTGTAAATATTGAGCCATTCTTGTATCCCAGGAATAAATCCCCCTTGATTATGGTTAATGATATTTTTAATGTATTGTTGGATTTAGTTTGCTAATCTTTTGTTGAGGATTGTTACATCTGTGTTCATCAGAGATGGTGGCCTATAGTTCTCTTTTTCTGTCGTACTTGGTATCAGGGTACTGCTGTCCTCATAGAATGAATTTGGAAGCTTTTCTATTCTTTTTTTTTTTTTTTTTTGGAATTGTTTGAGAAGAGGTATTAACTCTTTTTTACGTGTTTGCTGGAATTTACCTGTGAAACCATCTGCTTCTGAACTTTTTTTTTGTTAGAATTTTTTTGATAATTGATTCAATTTCATTACTGCTGATTGATCTGTTTAAATTTTCTATTTCTTCCTGATTTGTTTTTGGGAGGTTATACATTTCTAGAAATGGATACATTTTTTCTAGTGTGTCCAATTTGTTGGCATATCATGTTTCATAATCTCTTATTATACTTTGTGTATCTGTGATATGGTTGTTATTTCTCCTCTTTCATTTCTGATTTCATTTATTTGTGTTTTCTCTCTCTTTTGTTTTGAAGAGTGTGGTTAAAGGTTTATCAATTTTGCTGATCTTTTAAAAAAATCAGTTTCTATTTTCATTGATTTGTTCTTTTGTTTAGTTTCATTTTAGTTTATTTCTGCTCTAATCTTTATAATTTCTTGTCTTCTACTAATATGGTGTTTTAATTGTTCTTCTTTTAAGTTCCTTTTAGATATAAGTTTAGGTTGTTTATTTGAGATTCTTGTTTCTTGAGGTAGGCCTGTATTGCTATAAACTTTCCTCTTAGAATAACATTTGTTGCATCCCAAACATTTGGACCATTGTGTTTTCATTTTCATTTGTCTCCATATATTATTTGATTTCCTTTTTAATTTCTTGATTTGCCCACTCATTGTTTAGTAGAATGTTATTTAACATTCATGTATTTGTGCTTTTTCCACATTTTTTCCTGTGGTAGATTTCTAGTTTCATTGCATTGTGGTTGGAAAAGATTCATGGTATGACTTCAATCATTTTGAATTTGTTGACACTTGATTTGTGGCCTAACATGTGATCTGTTCTGAAGAATATTCCATGTGCACTTAAAAAGAATGTGTATATTATGTTGATTTAGGATGGAATGTTCTAAATATATCTATTAGATCCATTTGGTTTAATGTGTCATTCAAATCCACCGTTTCCTTGCTGATTTTCTGTTTGGGTGATCAATCCATTGATGGAAATGGGGTGTTAAAGTCCCTTACGATTATTGTATTATTACTGGTTACTTCTTTTATATTTGTTAATGGGTGCTTTATGTATTTGGTTGCTCTCATGCTGGGTGCATAAATATTTACAATTGTTATATCTTCTTGTTGGATCATTCCCTCTATGATTATGTAGCGTTCTTTGTCTCTTGGTATAGTCTTTGTTTTAAAGCTATTTTGTCTGATATAAATATTACTACTCTGGCTTTTTTTTCACCTCCATTTGTATAATAAATGTTTTTCTGTCCCTTTGAATCTGCATGTATCTTTAAGTCTGAAATGAGTCTTTTGTAGGTAGCATATACATGGGTCTTGCCTTTTATCCATCTGTCACTCCATGTCTTTTGACCAGACTGTATGATTGGAGTGTCCATTTGTATTCACAGTAATTATTGATAGGTATTTACTTATTGTCATTTTGTTACTTGTTTTATGGTTGTCTTTGGAGTTCTTCTCGTTCAGATTAATCTATGTTTTAAAGTCCTCGATGCATGTTGTCAAACTGCTTTTCAGAAAGATTTTACAAACTTGTACTCCATTCACATATCTCAGAGTTATGAGATCCCTCACTCCCTGACATTGCCTTTAAACACTACTTTGTTCAATTCCTATGAGAGTATGAAGCCAGAGGGAAAGAATTTTTCCTGGGTGGACCCTGACAGAGTCAAATGAGTATAGCAGTGACCAGCATGGGCTCTAAGTCAAATGGCTTGGGATCAAATCCATGTTGGTTACCCTACTTGCTGTTTGACCTTAAGCAAATTACCCTCTGGACACATCCATTTATTCAGCAGTAAAGTACATGGCAAAATGGAAACTTCCTTGGAGGAATGTTAAAACCATTAAACATAACAGTTTCTTCTATGTGCTTGGCATGTAATAAGTATTTGATGTTTCAGTTTATCTGTCAGGGTGCTCGCAGAAAATAGATGTCATACTGAATTGGACTTATTTGAGAAAATGTTAATGAAGGAGAGAGTCACAAAAATCCAAATGGCACGGGGAATTCCCCAGGGCTAGTAACAGCAGAGCATCCTTAGTACCCTTTGCCCTAAAGGAGTGAGAAAAAGAAGTCATTGCTGGAATTAGAGATGGCAGAGGATGTATGGAGATAACTGGCAGAAAGTACCATGACCTTTTGTGTCTGGGACTAACTCAGTACAAGGAACAGCTAATAGACATAAAAAAAACCTTGATCTCACTTTCTTTGTTTCCTCACCTCCTGCTTGTGCTTCATTTGACTAAAGCCAACCGGAGCTCAGAGTGAAGGAGAGCTCAATGTAGTACCTGCAGGTCAACAGTATCCTGGGGGCACTGAGCAGAGGAAAGAAAGGCAGACTTTGAAAATGGAGGCATTAACAGAAGCTCTCCAGCACAATTAGCTTCTAGCTACCATAATAGATACCATCTTTTTATTAATATTTCCAAACATTGAACTACCTTCTCTGTCCAGCCCTTTATGCAGTTGGTCCTGCCAACTATATTGTGAACTGTAATTCTTACATTCAATTTATTTATTTATTTATTTATTTATTTATTTATTTATTGGAGCAAGAATGTGCACAAGCAGGGGAAGGGCAAAGAAAGATGGGGAGAGAGAATATCAAGCAGGCTCCACGTGCAGCATAGAGCCCAGCACGGTGCTTGATCCCACAACCCTGGGATCATGACCTGAGCTGAAATCAAGAGTTGGAAGCTCAACCAACTGAGCCACCCAGGCCCCCCAAATTCCTACTCTTTTTTGTGTCCTGCCTCTAATACATATCTCTACATTGTACACTTGTGTAAGGATTATTTTGTTTTCCCTTCAGTTCTAGGGGGATCTAAATGTAATACTTTTTAACTTACCTTTTTATCATTTCAATCCATTTTTCCACAAGGGGGAAATCCTTTTAAATTCTGATCTTTTTCTCTCAGATTAAGCTTGTTTGCTCATTTATTTAATATTTTATAAAATCTTCATCCAGCTAACTGATAGAAATACTTAATAAAACTGAACCTTGTTCTTCTGACTAGAAAATGTATTTCAGTTGGACAGCTATTGCTAAGATTGGTCTTTTTTTTGTAAATTATTTTTAGGTTTCTCAGTTCAATTACTACTATAATAAAAGCTTGTTACCTGAAAATATATACTTTCGAAGGGAAGTAACATGGAAACTTTCCAGTTTTGATTTATACATTTCAAATTTTATTTTAAAATTTGTCTATTCCCCACTATATTTTTACCTATTAGTCGGCAGTGGTGTATTATTTTTCTTCCTGCTTTGTCCATGTGTTGTAGGCCTAAAGGTTGATTACTAGAACCCATCTGCCCAATTTTATATGTATTATGCCTGAAGGAAGACTTTCAACCCATCTGTCTAATTCTACCACACCCTAAAGAAATCCCAACATGAAATAGATAATAAGACTGGTTAGTAAACAAACTTAATAGATGTGGACATTGGCACAGAGCACTGCCAAAGTATGTCTGCTGTTTGATGCCATTTGATCCAAGTCCTAACATTGTGGAATTATATTTCTTGGTGGTTCTTTTAAGTCAACTTGTGCTGGCAGAAGGTATCAACTGACTTTTAGTAGAGTAGAAAGATAGAATGCTATAGAAATAGAAGGAAAGTTTAATATCAAAGCCTTGCTTAGAGGGTTATAGTTGCATCACAAATGCCAAACTCAGTTTCATTCTTTGTGCAGTGATTATCTCATTAATCTGATACAACACTTGAGATAAGCTTAAAGTATTTCATTTTTGTGTCCATTCTTTAATTTGTCATGTGTTTGCTCATTGCCTATTGTTTGCCAAGTACTATGGGAGAAGTTGGATATACAGAAATATCAGTCATGAACCCTAGCTTGCAAGAAATGTCTCCATAAAATAGTGGAGACAGATAAGTAAAAACATAATTGGAAGAGTCCCATCTTCCAACCTGGAGGGGCTTAAAGATCAAGGAAGAGATCTCAAAAGGCACATCTTTGTGGAAATGAATTATGCCTTCAGGAAATATAGGGAATATGTATGTCTGCATTGTAGGTTTTATAGAATGGTGGTAGCCAGTGAAGCTTTTTGGCCTTATACATTATGTTAAGGAGTTTGGATTTTATCATGAAGGCTGTGAGGAGGGTAGTCCCTGAATAGTTTTAGGTAAGGAAGTGACATAATTGGATTTGGTCTTAGAAAGATCACTCCTGGCAGTGGAAGGTGGGGGGAATGAGGCAGTATATTGGAAGGGTCACAGTAAATTGTGAGAAGATAGTAAGATGTTTCAGGAGAGACCTTGTAAAGGAATCAACTAGGGCACTGGAAATAAAAAGGAATAATTAATTATAGAAATACCGAGTGTGTAAAAAAGTCACTAGAACCTAGTAGCAATTTTGATGTCAGGTGAGGAGTTTTTTAGAACCCATGCCACATTTCAGGTTGGGAGATCTGGGTCAATGGTAGTATGAGGTTAGAATCACCTTTCTACCACTTGTTAGTCGAACAACTGTGGGTAAGTTACAGGATCTATCTCTGCCTCAGTTTCCTTCCCTTTGAAATGGGAATAATAACAGTTCTTATTTCATGGAGTTGTATGAGAATTAATTGAGTATTTATTAAAGTGCTTGTAATAGTGTCAGACACATAGAAAGCCCTCACAGTTTTTTGTTGAATAGGTGGACTCATACACCTCAAGATTAGATTTCAGTGTATGTAAGTGGCTACAATTTGGGGGAGTACCAATGGTGTTAAAGAAAGGGCGGATAGAAGAAACTGAGCTCAGGAAGGAGGATGGAAAAGAAACAGCAATGCAGGGAGAAGGAAAATGAAATGACAAGAAAATAATATATTGAAACAAAGAAGGGAATTTATAAGAAAAAAGGAGTAGTCATTAGTATGAAATTAGAGAGCAAAGAAAGTTGGAAAGGAAACTGGCCATCTTATTTTGGCTTTTTTTTTTTAATTTTTGTTTTATAATGACTGTTCAATATAGGTTTGACACAACGTTATTTTGTATGTGGAACAAAGAAAAAAACTAACACATTATTTTAGGGACAGTAACTTTTAATACATTGAATACCATTTCTTTAACAACTTCATTTTTTTGGCATTAATGTAATCTTAAGTATAAGTGAACATATTAAATGTCATATTTAAAAATGAACAGTAATCCATATAAGAGTGATGTCATTAAACCTGTATGTGCTTTCATGAATAACTTTCTTCTGGATGATAATTTGTGGCAAATTAGTAAATATTAAGGAGAAAATAATTCCTCTGATATGATTTTCCCAAGTTTTACATATAGATTTGTCCCTGTCTCTGTCCCTTTCCTCTTGCTTCATTCTGTTTCTTTCTGCTTCATTGATGGCCTGCTCAGTGGCAAATATGCTTTCTGAGACTTGAATACTCAGCAGTAAGGAAGACAGATAAGGTTCCTGTTTAATGAAATGAAGCAAAGTCCCGGTTGCTTTCTAAAGTCTTAAAGATACAATTGAGGCCAAATTATGCTGAAAATGGTTACTTTTTCATAATATCATAAGTATAATATTAACAAGAGAGAAATTAGTTTAGGATCCTCATGGCAATTCTAGAGAGCTGGATTATATTTCTAGTTAAGCAACTCATTCTACAACTTTTGGAGTATTCTCTAATAGTAGATTTAGAACAGTAATATCACAGACCTAAATGATTCTGTGAATCCTCTGTTTCATTGCATGGATAAGGAAACTGAGCTCCTGCGTGATAACTGATTTGCTCTCCCATCTCCTAGCTGATAAAGACCGGGACCAGGATTAGAGGCTATTTTAGTTACCTTAAATATTCATCCTTCAACTGAAGGCAGTGCCCAAGGACTATTTTTACTGTGAGCACCTCCTGACTCCATTTAGTAGCTTTCACTGTGTCTTTTGTTCTGGTCTATTCTCTTAATTCATATTGTCATTATTGCATTCATCTTATTGTTACAAGGTGGTATGTTTCACCTTCCCTATTATGATAGACTAGACATTTTGTGACCCTAGTGCCTAGTACATAGTAGAGTTCAGATAGTGTACTGTGTGACTGATTAGTGTATATATAAATGAATGGATATATCTAAGTCTGTCTTTCAGCTCAATGCCTTTTTCTTGTAACATGTTCAGATCCTTAGCTTAGACTTAAATGTCTACACCTGTGAAGAAGGAATTATAGTATTAATGTGTAAATGACTACAATGCTTTTCCCCTCTGTATGAAAGGAATTAAATAATGACAAAACAATGAAAAATGGGTGATATTCTACAAATCCGAAGTATTTTCAATTTTTAGTCTGTCTAGGAGAGAAAAACTCATAAAAATGCCCAACTCAAAGCCTGTTTAATAAACATTGGTTTGTTGATTGCTTGAAATGTTTGCATTTCATTGTCCATGAGTAGATGTCTGAACTCATCTTTTACACTGGTATCTTCTGAGAGAGGACATCATTCCTATGCTTTAAAATGTGTTCTTTGCTTAGATACTAATGACATTAACATGTTATTCATCCAAATGTTCAGCTCAATAGAGTGTTTTAAGCTCATAGTTTTAAAATTGCAAATGGAGGAGCACCTGGGTAGTTCAGTCATTTAAGTGTTCAACTCTTGATTTTGGCTCAGGCCATAATCTCATGGTAATGGGATTGAGCCCCACATCTGACTCAGTGCAGAACTCAGAGCATGCTTGGGATTCTCTCTCTCCCTCTGTCTCTTCCCTACCCCTGCTCATGCGCTCCCCCTCCCTCTCTATCAAAATTAATAAACAAAAAATAAAATAAAATTGCAAATGGAAGACTCTCTTCTGATGGTTTGTAGGTGAATTTCAGAGAGGGATTACTAGTAATAATTAGTGTCTTTAAAAGTTAATAGAACCCTCCTTGATCCCTAGGTAAGCAGACATGCCCCACACATCAATTTCCCTGAGGACATGGCAGTTCATTGTTTCCATGGCCTGTCACAACAAGGTCACATGACATGCTGCCTAGTTGCTCAGTAATTATGCTTAGAACTGGGTTTTTATCTTAAAACGTGTCACATATTGTTTTGCAGAGTTAGTGATGGGTATTTGTCAGCCTTGTCTCACATTTGTAGCCAGGTGCCTAAGGTCATCATTAGCACATGACTTTGATTGTCAGGAAATGAAGTACTGGGTCTATGGAAGTTTCTTTCATTGCTTCTATGATTGGGACTTTCTCAATCCTAAAGAAGAAAAATCCATACACAGTTTATTGCCTTCCAAACTGACAGTTCTGTAAGGCTCATTGGATGATTAAGTAATAAAAAGGAGACAAACCAGAGAAAAGTGTAGATTAAAACATATCCTCTAGCCTAAAGCCACAATACCCAGTAGACTCATTCAGTAGCCAGGGAATCTTGTAGCAATGTTTAAAAATAATATATTAAATTAAAAAATATATATATCCTCTTTCAAGTTTATGCTTAGAAAATACAAATAAACCACACATTTAATGTGTAAATATTACCATAGGTATACATAAATATCTGCAAAAGAGATCATTTATAAATTGGCTAATATGGATCATGAGTGAAGAAATCAGTTTTTGTTTACACTGACAGTTTGCTAATGAAATTACTAGTTATGCAATAAAATTAAAAAGTGACACAAACGGGATGTTACTTTTAAATATTGTATTTATTTAACTATAAGGACAAAAGCATACAAGCTTTGTTCTTTACAAGTTCAGGAAACACCAAACTTCATTTCTTTGAGTCTTGGAGAAGAGTGGCAGCCAATGGTAAATAATACATATTTCAAAATGAATTTAAACACAGAAATATCTCTTTTATCTGTAGATGGATACTAGTTCTCTGACAGATAAACATCACACTATATATAATAATAAGTATATATGTGTGTGTGTGTGTGTGTGTGTGTGTGTGTGTGTGTGTGTGTATAAGCAAAACATTGATACAAGAAATGATTCTTCTATTTTTTGGGGTATCAGTTTCTATGAAACACATTTACAGTAATGTCTTTAATATTTTAATATTTTCTAAATCAGTGTTTCTGAAACTATATTTTGGACTCTTGAACTTCCATCACAATAACAGTAAAATTCCTTTAGAAATTGATTATTTTCAAATAATTAAATAGTGAATTATATAATAAATAAAATAACTATTAAGTATTATTTAATTATTTTTGCATGGAAAAACTAAATTATTTTAAGCAAATAGGTGAATAAATGACTGAATAAATAATTTGTTTCCTTGTTTAGAAAACTATTTTAAGAGTGTTTGAGTTGGAGATAAATTTAATTGTATTTCCTGCAGTTCTGTGGGCTGGACATTCAAATAAGTATTTGCCTATTATTTTTGCTATTGAAATGTCTAGTTTCTAGCACTTTAGAAAGAGAACATTACTGGTTGGGAAGGGCTCACCTTGTTTTTCTTAATTTGTAAATTTAAATGTTAATTATAAAATGTAGCATTTCTTCATTGTTACTGCTACTATTTTTCCCATTATTACTACTAAGAGCCAACATTTTTAAAAGCATTTAAAACATTTGATACGTAGACACTGTGCCATGTATTACTAACATGCAGTACATCATTTAACTCCCAATGAAGTTATGCTATTATTATGTTTATTTTAAAGTTGCAGAAACCAAGGCTTATAGAAGTGAGTTAGCTCACCCTTGTTTATAAAGTTTTAAGGATTTTTATACATTTTACAAGTATGTGAGTGAATATATTATGTATTAACTTTTATTTATTTATTTTTTAAGTTTATTTATTTGGAGAAAGAGAGAACAAGAGTCGGGCAGGGGCAGAGAAAGAGGGAGAGAATCCTAAGCAGGCTCCGTGCTTTCAGTGCAGAGCCTGATGTAGGGCTCAATCCCAAGAACCATGAGATCTTGACCTGAGCCAAAACTAAGAGTCTCATAGACTTAACTGACTGAACATCCCAGGCACCCTTAACTTTTATTTTAATATTCTATCAATTGTTGGACAAAATGACAGGCCTCATCAATGATAAAAACCTATCAGCCAGAATACAATCACTCTCCAAGGGATTAGAGATTATCATTTGTGCCTACTTGTTACTCTTATAACCAATCATTATTTCATTGGACTGAAAGCCCCCCTTTTCACCTAATTTTGATTGTAGGGGAGGAATGTTTTAGGGATAGGTAGGTCAAATGTACACTAGGAATTAAAATCTAATTCATAATAAAATCTGCTTCACAATTTAATTGGTTTAGTTTGTTTATTTGCTAGTTTGGTTCTGATCATAAAAATGTTCTGGAGGCTCTGCTCTGAAGAAAATAGACATAGCAAGACTTTAGAAAAATAGTGGTGCTCCAGTTAGAAGCTCATATAACCGACTTCAGAGGACAGAAGAAATGTGCAAAATTAATTTTGGGGGATAATTTCCTAACCTTTCATGTGCAATCAATCATGATATCTCATGGAATTTCAAGGTTTACTTGGACAGAAATACAAATTATGTAGAAATACCGTTTGTTTCTTTGGATTCAATGAAAAGGACTTGAAAAAAGTTTTATCTAAAATTTTAGTCAGTATACATCAAATATATGCATTTTCATGTATGTCAGTTATATCTCAATAGAGCTATAAAAATATTAATGTCATGGAAAAGCAGTAAAACATATAATTTTGGCCAGTTTCTGTTCTTTTTTTTGTTGTTGTTGTTGTTTTTTTTTTTGTTTTAAATTTTTTTTAACGTTTATTTATTTTTGAGACAGAGAGAGACAGAGCATGAATGGGGGAGGGTCAGAGAGAGGGAGACACAGAATCCGAAACAGGCTCCAGGCTCTGAACGGTCAGCACAGAGCCCGATGCGGGGCTTGAACTCACAGACCGCGAGATCATGACCTGAGCTGAAGTCGGACGCTTAACCGACTGAGCCACCCAGGCGCCCCCAGTTTCTGTTCTTTTGATTAATAAATACTTATTGATCAGTGTCCATAAAACATAATAATCAGTTAATAAAATTTGAATTATTATAAAATATGCATATACAGAAAAGTTTATAAAATAAAAAATACACAGCTAAATTAAACCTAATTCCATTCCAGCAGGTATGTAGTAAGATCTAATTATTGTTTAATTTTCATTTCTCTCATCTCTAATGTGATTAATACTTTAAAACTTTTTATTGTTTATTTGATATCGTTTTGTGAAGTAGATGTTCTCTTGCCATCTTTTAAAATAATGAATTCTCTGTTTTATATTGATTTATTGGAGACACATATATTCTACAATGTACCTTTTGTTGGTTATATGTATTGCAAATGTCTTTGCCTACTCTGTGGCTTGCTTTTTCACTCTCTTAATGATATCTCTAGATAATTGGGAAATCTTTATTTCAATATAGTTCATTTTATAGACCTTTCCCTGTATAAATTGCACAGTTTGATTGAACTGTGGTCAGCAAGCATCTATGATTCCAATCCTTTTAAATTTGTTAAACTTGCTTTAGGGTCACCATATGATCATTATTTGTGACTCTGTTGTGCATGTCTCAAAATGATATGTATTCTTTTGGGTCTAATTTTCCATCCAGGACTCTTATGTCAGATTTGTCAATAGTATTATTCAAAACTGCTATATCCTTACTGCTTTTTGTTCATTCTCTTCATAGTTATGTTTAATTTTCCACTGTTATTATAGGTATATCTATTGTCCTTGTAATTCTGTCAATTTTTGCTTTATTCTGCAGCTTTGATGCCAGGCACATAGATGCTTAAGATTATTCCAACATTGGTGAAATGGGTCTTTTTTACTCTGGAGTATTCCTCTTTATTTCTCTTTACTGCAAAAAGATTGGTTAAAATTACCTAGTTTTTCATTTCATTTCATTTCTGATAAAACATAAATGAACTCTACTGGCAGTACACAGTCTTTTCTTTTGATTAGATCACTATAGAGAGTAGGAGGCCATCAGGTAGAAGGGACTTACAGCACAGTTTAGATGTAGTGACATAAGCCGTAGAAGGGGCCACTTGACCAAATCTTAGCTGACAAGGAAGGATCCCAAAAGAGGTGGCATCAGAGCTGGGTTTTGGTGTGTTAAAGACTTAAATGACTCAGCTTTTGAGCATGTCAAGGAAATTGGGGAATAGGAAGGGAATCTAAATGGACAGTGGTTTCCAATCATTTATTACTTCAAAGTGTTTTCAATTGTTTGTTATTTGAAATAGATAACACTGCAGTAAAGAACTCCGGGAAATCACCTTTGTCCATATTCCACACTATTTTGTCAGGACAAGCTCTT
The DNA here is from genome assembly GCF_024362965.1 of Panthera pardus. Classification (NCBI taxonomy): domain Eukaryota; kingdom Metazoa; phylum Chordata; class Mammalia; order Carnivora; family Felidae; genus Panthera; species Panthera pardus. The sequence goes on from NW_026526732.1 coordinate 101,806,615, forward strand.
TGGGGGGGGGGGGGCAGCAAGGAGTGTGGACATCTTTATTCACAGAAGAGAGCATCTAATTCAAAATCATAGAAGGCTGTTAGACATAAACTACAGTGGAGCCATGTTTTGAGGGATGTCCAGGAGTTAAGACAGCAGTGGAGATATTAAAGCCTGGGGACTCTCATGTGCACAGAGGAGAGAGTGTAGAGGGAATAGTAAGTAATTCAGTGTGTGTTGGCTTAGTTACAAGGTGTGGAGAGTCATGTTGAGAGAGTGGGCTTAAGTGGAAACTAGGTTTATACTTGATTCCATCAAAGAGCTTTAGTTAATGAAATAATATAAGGTTCTTTTCCCTTTTTCTTACCTTTGAATTTCATGGAATCCATTTGTACCATATTCCTGAAATCGTTATAACAGTTATCTTTTGTATGTCAGAACTTATTTTCTTCCATCTCCCCAGGTGATTTTAGCATCTGGAACATATTGTTTCCCTTCCATTGCCCACCATCGCACTAAGTAATGGCAACCTCCCTTTGCTTCTTTCCTGTTCCTCATGTCCACGTGTCCTAGGATGGTACTTATTAAGTCTAAGCCCAGGCTCACCACTTACTAGCTGTGTAATTTCTGACAAGTTATCTAACCTCTCTTTGTCTTTGTCTCAGTTTCCTCAGCAATAATCCATCAGAGGGTTGGAAGAATTCAATGAAATTGTGGATGCAAAAACACCTGGCTTCTCTGCAATGCAATGACAATGATTTCCCCTCTATTATGAGTATCTAAATTCATCCAGGTTGACAAATGCTTTTTGCTACAGTTTAAAGCAGCTTGAAGCAGCTTGAAAAAGGAAACCTGAGAGGAACTGTATTATCTCCAGAGCTTTCTTTCAGTGGTAGCTCCAGTCATTTAGGGACAAAGCCCAAGCTGGTGAGAGCCCTCACCTGTCTTTGATTGCTAGATCAGAGAATAAAAGAGGAGCTTGGCCTTTAGGGCTTCCCATTCTCAGCTTTTACAAATTCAAGAGGTGCTGCATTTTAATGTTAAAATGGCATAATTTTTTCCCCCTTTTAGGTCATTCTTGTCTCCTTTCTACCCAGTCCCTACCCCTGTCTTCCCCTTACCCCATGTAACAACAACAACAAAAAAAATTCAAACCCTGGTCATTTCAGATATATCAGAATATCACAGCAGAGACTAATCTTGCCCAGACTTTCTGCGAAAGCTCACATGTGCTGCAGTTTGGGGTTGCATAATTGATTTAATCTCTGATTTTAGAGGAACGCTGAACTCTCTTTGTGGGACTCTGCATACATTTCTCTAGGGCAAAAACTGTCCTACTTTTTTCTCTCTGGTATCTGTTTAGTGCTAGGCCATTCCCCACCCCCCCCACCCCAAGAATCTAAACTACCCTCCGTGAAATAAATGAAATCACAGTTGGAAAACGGCTTACTGGACAGACTTAAACTGCCAGATAAGAGCTACACCACACATGTTTTCTTAACATTCTCCTCCTCCCCTGCTTTCCTTCTTTCTGCTCTAGCACGTCTTTGTTTGGGCCGAGAGGATACATTAGTCACTCAGCTGAGGATTGGCATTCCTACCTGGAACAGCAGTGTACTCCAGCAATTCACTGGGAAAACAGGCTGTGGGGTCTGATCCTTGCCCACTGACCCACTGTCTGACTCCAGGCAGATTCACTTACCTCTCTGAGGCTTACTTTCAACAGTGCCTCATAGACTAATGGCTGTGAAGGCTAGACCATAAAGATGTAGCAAGCTGCAAACTCACAACTCACATGGGAACCTTTTGGCTAACCAGGTATATATATGGAATGTCAATGGAGGAGAATGATTTTACACCCCCTGAAAAACTGCTTAAGCAAAATGATAACCAGGCAATTTTAAGTTCACTAGTAACTTCATAGTGTATCAGCAGCCTCATTTTGGTTGTTTTCAGGGATTTCTCAATTGGAAAGTCTCATTTGGTGACAGATATTCTTTGTCAGCCTGTTTGATACAGTATATAGTTTGGGAACTATCTTCTCACCAGGTTCTTCTTGAAAAACGAATTCTTTGTAATACTTTCTGTATCTTAAGATGTATTTTCTGAAGTAAATAACCTTTATTAGGTCAATACTAAGACTAGTCCAGCAAAATTCCCCAATTTGTATGCTGCAAAAGTGACCAAACTCCTCTGTTTGCATTGATGGATTAAGGCCAAAAGCCGTGCTGACCTTCATATCCTGAATGGATTTTCTTCATATGCTGCTAGAATAATTTCGGTTTAGAGAAAGACCCAGTACATGTTTAATAATCACTTGGCAGAAACTGTTCAAATTCACCATTGTTTAAATTCAGATTATTACTTACTAGTTGGATAAATTTGGACAAGTCCTTTAACCTCTTAGCCTTGTTATGTATGAATATTTAAAATTGGCCTAAGAATCATACTTAGGGCACCTGGGTGGCTTAGTTAAGCGTGACTTCATTTCGACTCAGGTCAGGATCTCATGGTTAATGAAATCAAGCCCCATGTCGGGCTCTGCACTGGCAGCATGGAGCCTGCTTGGGACTCTCTTTCTCCCTTTCTGCCCCTCCCCTGCTCGCTCTCTCTCAAAATAAATAAACTTAAAAAAATAATAATAATACTTCTCCGGATTGCTGTGAGGATTAAATGCTAAGATGCATGTAAAGCAATTTGGGGATACAGCCATAGACAGTGTACCAGCCAGGTTTTGCTGTAATTATGTGTAACAAATACTCCCCAAATCTCATTGGCTTACAACAACAAATATTTTCACTAGAATCAGTTGCAGCTTCTGTGTTCTTCAGCTTTGCTACCTATGCCTTCATTCAGGCACTAGATGTCATTAAGGAATTCTCCTTTCATGACAGGGAACATAATAGCAAATGACCTGGTGAAAACTTGCAAAGTATTTTAAAGCATCAACTCAGAATTGGTATTACTATCACTTCTACCCAAATTTCATTGGCCAAAACAAGTCACTAGGACAGGCTAAATTTTAGTAGTTAGGAAAGTATACACTTCCTGAATGGAGAAAGAAGAGTGAATATTTGCTGAACAGCAATCCACTCTACCTCAGAGAAGTTTACTGCATCTCATTTTCCCCCCTTTTCTCATTTCATCATGTGACAATTGGCTCTTCTGTGTATAGTCTACATGATAGCATCTACTTTGCATTCTCTAAATTACATCACAATTTCCTCCTCTCTCTTTTAATTTCAAATTAATTTAAATTACTTTTCTTTGTAAACAGGTACTTTGGAAAATCCCTTAGGAAAAGAGCAAAAGCTCCTGATTCTCCTCAGAGCCTCAGAAGGAGTTTTCTGTGACCGTTTCAATGGAATTCATGTTGATCCAGGAACAATTGGTAAGAGTCTACTATAACTTTTTATTAAAAATGAAATGAAATGTATATTTCTGTGATGGAGAAGTGACATTCATAGAACACATACTAAATTTCAGGCACTCTTCTAGATAATTTATATTTATTATTTCACTTACCAGGTCTTCTGTACCAGTGTCCATTTTGCAGATGTCAAAAATAGGACTCAGAGATGATTAACAATATGCAGAAGGCCACACAGCTCTATAGTGTCAGAGCTTAGATTTATATCCAGATAGGTCAGACACCAAAGCCTGGACTAAGAGTCTGTTATCAACTATAAATATTATGTGGTTGTTGATATATATATTTAATTGATCTAAAAAAACACGGTTGGCAGTTTGTTTATTTGGTACTGCCACAGCACCAAATCCTATTTTAAAGTTGACCTATGTAAAAGCATAGAAACTGGGACCGGGATTATATAACTAGGATGTGAAGCCTCACAATAACTCCATATTAAGGGATAGGTATAAGAAGCTGCTTATTCTAACATTTTTTTTTTTTTTTTTGCTTTCTTTGTATGGCATTACTAATTTTCTAAGATTTCAACAACCCAGTAAAATGGAAGCAATCATGTTAGGCTAATATGAAGTTTGATAACCTAGTTTCAAAATGTATAACCATTGCAAGATAGTACTGTACTTTGATAGGGCTTTATTGTTTCAAAAGGATTTTTCATACATGCTTTTATCTTTTTACAAATATGAGGTTCAAGAATATTTTTACTTTTTTACTAGATGGATAACAGGAACATTCCATTTATTTTTGCCTGTGGTATCCACTCTGTTCGGTGCAGCACCACATTGGATTAAACTTTGCTTTAGTATAAAAGGATGCCCATCTTAATCCTCAACTCCAGCCATATGGCCAAGCTAGCGTGTTTGAAATTTCCTCTGATATTAAATTGAATAAGGAATGAAATATTTCACTGTATGCTTAAAATTGTATGATACCATGGTAAATTACAGATTTTAATTTTTTTACGTAGTATAATCTTGAAACAAGGAATGGAGTTATTTTATAGTAAATCTTTGATGATTAGAAATGATCAAGAAATCTACTTGTCTGATCAGTCTAGTTTTCTGCATAACTTAGTTAAGGAAGTTAACTGGTTTTCACCAAAATCGTTGTTGGACATTTCTTAAATTACTTCACATTCCTCCCCTTCCTATTTTACTTAGCCAATAGTCAAAAAGGTGGAATATTTTTTTTTTTAATTTTTTTTCAACGTTTTTTATTTATTTTTGGGACAGAGAGAGACAGAGCATGAATGGGGGAGGGGGAGGGGCAGAGAGAGAGGGAGACACAGAATCTGAAACAGGCTCCAGGCTCCGAGCCATCAGCCCAGAGCCTGACGCGGGGCTCGAACTCACAGACCGCGAGATCGTGACCTGGCTGAAGTCGGACGCTTAACCGACTGCACCACCCAGGCGCCCCCAAAAAAAAAGGTGGAATATTTTTAAAGATGATGATGATGATATCATATGAAATGTTTAGAGATAGGCATATATATATATGACTATCATTATGAAAGATCGATTATTCCAGGACATGTCTTAAAAGTTAGAATACTTGTTGCATTTCCATTAATCCTGATTTTTAGTTTTGTGACTTTTTCTGAATTACAGTATGGAAAAAAATATAGTGACATAAACAGGTGGTTGGGTTCTAACTGAGAAATTTTTTTGCTTACATTGTATTAAAACTCAAAGCATAGTATTTGCACCTTACTGGTATTTGGGTTTTTTTTTAATTCAAGTTTTCTGCTAAAAATTGTGAAATCTTTAGATTTCAGTATTAGTGATATATTATGTACCAATCCAGGCATAAACAAACAATACATTTGGGTACAGGAAGAAAATGTTAGAACTTTTATTGAATCATATGTGAAGATATTCATATATGTGTATGTTTATCTAAAAATAAATAAATACACATGCATTAGGAGTGCATGATCATAATTTTGTTACTGCTTGGGTTCTGCTCAAAACATTTTGAGACCATTGGAATATGAGGAATTGTGCTACATGTGATTTTAAACAGCAATAAAACACGTAAGAGGAAAGACCTGAAGGAATAAAACTGGACCGCATCAAGCATATCCCTGGTACGACTTAAATTTATGAGTCTGAAATAAATTATATTTTGAAACAAAGGAGCTAGAGATCTATCCTTTGATATCTGTAATACAAAAAAATATGAGGTCCAACCACTGAAAACAAAGCTAATAGCACCAAATCCCTTTCCTCAGGGAGTAAAATTACCCTTGCCTTTTGGAGAATGAAGCCGATAACATAAAATATCAAAACCAGTTAACTTCCAACAGAACTGCAAATGGTTTGGAGTCACATAATGGTAGAATGTAACTAGTTAGCCATTGGAGTGGTCCCAACTTTTGGATTACTAGATGTTGTATAGCATTCATTTCTCTATAGCTTTTTGAGAGAATGAGAATAAGTTTTGAAGAATTTATTCTTTGTCTGATAAGATGGACATCTTCATATGTAGTTTCTATACAACATATCCTGCACAGTAACCTCTCTAATGAGCCTTACTTAGGTGGCCTTAATCCTCTAAAATTTCTTGTCCAACAGTTCCTCCTTTTACTTTCAGGGGTATATGGGAAAGTCCAACTTCATGGTGCTTGTCCTAAGAAATCCTGGACCCGTCTTGCAGCCGACATCGCCCCAGGCAACGAGAGGTAAGAAATGAGAATATGTTAGGGAATGCACTTGTTTGTTTAGTTTGCTCCTGTTTCACATTTTGTTACAACATGAAATTAAATTTTAGATTAAGACTCAAAACTCAAGGATGAATAAACAGTAAAATAAGGGACAGATTAAAAAAAAATCTCTGTAACATAATTGTGGTAGAATAAAGCAACCAAAGGCAGAAAAGACTATAGTTTATTTAAGGAGCAAAGTTTAGATAATGCATGTTTACTGCTATCAATAAATCTTTAGAAATATGAATTATATGAGATACTAGATAAAGTAAAATGTGAAATCATGATAGTCTGAGTTGAGATGATAGCTGGTTAAGAGAGAGAAAAATAAAATAGGATTGAGATGAAGAATATGAAGAATCTTATGGAATTTGTCTATTTATTTAAAATTTACTTATTTTTGAGAGAGAGAGCAGGTGAGGGGCAAAGAGCGGGGGACAGAGGATCCGAGCAGGCTCTGCACTGACAGCACAGAGCCCAATGTGGGGTTCAAACTCACAAACTGTGACATCATGACCTGAGCCAAAGTCGAATGCTTAACTGAATGAGCCACTCAGGAGCCCGGAATTCTGTGGAATTTAAAGTGCAACAACAGAATTTAATAATGCACTCACTGGAAGTGGTAAAGAATGAAATCACCGCTGCCCCAAAGTGCATAAGCACTATGAAGAACACACTGATGGAATCTACCTGAATGCAGAGGACAAAATCAGGAGACAAAAGTCATAAAAGAGGGGCGCCTGGATGGCTCAATTGGTTAAGTCTTTGGCTCAGGTCATGATCTCGCGTTTCATGAGTTCAAGCCCCGCATCGGGCTCTGTGCTGAGGGCTCAGAGCCTGGAGCCTGCTTCGGATTCTGTGTCTCACCCTCTCTCTGCCCCTCCCCTGCTTGTGCTCTCTTTCTGTCTGTCAAAAAATGGATAAATGTTAAAAAAATTTTAAAAATCATAAAAGAGAAGGTATCCAAAGTACACATAGTAATTTCTCTTTTTAATAAGAGCCCAGAGTAAATACAACAGAGAGAATAACGAAAACTCTACCTAAAATACCTCGGAGTACTTACATTTAATTTCAGTACATTTAATTACAGTGCAAGAAAAAGCAGTGAAAAAAGTAAAAGAAAAACAGAAGGGAACATAAAGCTTGTTAACCTTAGAATTCTCTACACCATTAACTATAGGAAGATAGTGGTGTAAAAAATATATATCTTTAGGGAAAAAAAAAAGATTATGACCAAAGAATTGGACACTCTGCTTAAATGCTATTTACATGTAAAAACAAACAAACAAAGGTATTTTTTGCTTTTTAAGAACTGAAAATTTTTTTTAAAAAGTATTCTATTTTTTTATTTTTTTAATTTTTAAAATTAGAGTCAATGTGTGTGTACCAGTGGGGGAGGGACAGAGGGAGAGAGAGAGAGAGAGAGAGAGAGAGAGAGAGAATTTTAAGCAGGCTCCATGCTCAGCACAAGAGCCTGACATGGGGTTTGATCCCACAACTCTGGGATCACTATCTGAGCCCAAATCAGGAGTCAGATGCTTGCAAGCAACTGAGCCACCCAGGTGTCCCTCAAAAAGTTTTCTAATAAAGAGATTAAACTGATTTAAAGTTCACAAATAAAAATACAATTCAGGAATACTGTAAAGGTATATAAAAATATTTTTTAATGGTAAGCATTGAAATAAATTAAATATCATACTGTAAATATGGTTATTAAAATAAGACAAAGTCTAATTGTTCTTATAAAAGAAACTACATAAAATTTGCAAAGTTAATGTATTAGGGTTCTGTTTATATAAATACGTATAACACATAGGTTATGTGTATGTATATGTAGAATACATATATTATATGTATATATATGTATATATATGTATGTATATATATTAGCATATATAATAGTATATATAAAGAGATGTATTTGAACAAATTGGCTCACATGCTTATGAGTACTGGTAAGTTCAAAATAATGTTGGCAGGTTGATAGGCTGCAAACTCTTGAGCTTTGTCTTGAGGCATAATTTCCTCTTCCTCATGGAAACTTCAGTTTTGCTTTTAAGGCCTTCCAACTGATTGATGAGGCCCATCCACATTATTGAGGGTGATCTTTACTTAAAGTCAGTTCATTGTAGATGTTAGCCATATTTACAGAACACTTTTGAAGCAACACCTACGTTAGTGTTTGATAGAATAACTGGGTACTATAGCCTGACCACATTGACACATAAACTAATCATCACAGGTCATAATTCTCAGATAAAACTCTAGGTTCACTACCTGGGAGTACGGCCATAGAAAACTGGCAATGGGGTATGAGTGCCAGATGAATTAAATATGAGTCAATTTGTTGTTTAAAACAGGATATATACCTTCCAAATCACCAGACAGATAAGAGAACGAAAGAAACCATAAAATAAATAGTAAAACACAAAAACACAATAAAATTAAATAGTAAGAGAATTAGAACAATAAAGAAGTTGTAAAAAGACAATGGAAGTAAGAAAGAATAAATCTTCCAGTTATAAAAAGAAAATATGATTCTTAAAAATGACCCTATGTAGGAAAAAATTAGATAATATATCAACATGTAATCACAACCTTTTTTTTTACTGGAGGAAAACAAAACCACTGTAGAAAAAATATTTTAATTAAATATTTAATTAAATATCCAAAATTCACTGAATAAAATGAATCATTGAAATAAAAACAAAAAGACTCAAAATTATAAGAAAAGAAAAAATAAAATGTATAAAATAAATACATTTTACATTAATAATAAGACCTCATTCTCTAGGGAGATCCCAATAGTCAAGAAAGTTTTATACCAGGGGCACTTGGGTGGTTCAGTCAGTTAAGCATCCAACTTCAGCTCAGGTCTTGATCTCACAGTTTGTGGGTTCGAGCCCCGCCTTTGGCTGTGTGCTGACAGCTCAGAGCTGGAGCCTGCTTTGGATTCTGTGTCTCCCTCTCTATCTGCCCATCCCCTGCTTGTGCTCTCTGTCTGTCAGCAATAAATAAATGAATATAAAAAAAAAACCTATATCTTATACCAGATAACATAATATAGAAATCTATAAAGTAGATCTCAAAAAAAAAAAGAAATGAACTTGATAGAAAAATGATGGTAATGAAAGACATTTACTTACCTCTTTGAGTTTTTAACTTTTAAACTAGGTTAAAAATTATACAGAAAGCATGAAGAAATTTGAGTAATATAATAAAGGCAATATATATATATACAAGGAATATAAATATAATTTATCTCAGAATATAAATATAAACCTAATAAATTTTAGTAAACCAAAATGATGTTGAATATGATCACAATAAAATAAATATGAAGTTGAAAACATCTTAACCAACAATCTTAATCTCTTGCAAGATAAAAAAGCAGAAAAGAAAGAATAAACCTTCTAAATAACTTTTGTATGAAAGATATGAAAATTTCTGCAGCAGATTGCTAAGGAAATAACAATAATGACAGTATTTCATGAGACATGGTCAACATGCCATCACATTAAATACTTTCATTTTGAATAGTAAAGTACAAAAAAATTAAGCTGTCAATATGAGAAACCATAAACAAAATAACCAGTAAGTCTAGTGAAATTAATTGGTGCAAGATAAAGGCAGAAATTGGTGAATTAGAAAGTAGGAAATTAGTAGACTTGAATTTTTTTTTTTAGAGATAATGATTTAATCCTTAACAACCTTAATTATACAAAGAAAACAACATGTAAAATCTGAAATGATAATTCAAGTATAACAGATGCCAAAGAGATTAGAATTGTAATATAAAAATGTGTATATTATAGAGTGCCATTCTGAAATTTAAAAATATGAGTTATATGTATGAATATAAATTATCATAATTGGTTACAGAAGAATATAGCTGAAACAAAAGCTAAAGACATGAAGTTACCAAAGATTTGTTCCCAAGAATACATTTGGCTGAAATAAATTTATGGCATATTCTTTGAATCATTAAAATATCAGACACTTTTTATGTTGTATGATCTATTCCATAGAATAGGAAAATATGGAAGTTTTTCAATTAGAAAGGAAGTGTAAAATAATTTTTAAAACAGCTGTAAAGATAACTAAAAAAAAAAAGAAAGAAAACTGGAGCAATATTTAAGTGTAAAAAAAATGACAAAATCCTAAATAAAACAGCAACAAATGAAATCCAACAGTTTGTTAGGGAAAAAAAGAAAAATCATGATTGTAATTTATTCAAGTAAAGAAGGATGGTTTAAAATGAAATAATTCTTTGGTTTAATTTATTGAAGCCATATATATATATATATATATATATATATATATATATATATATGGACCATATACATATGGACTAAGAACATGATCAATTTGGTACAAAACTGAAACACACTTAATAAAATTCAGCTTGTATTCTTGGAATAAACAGTAAAGTAAGACTACAAGGATATTCCTTTAAATCAATGTTTCCTAATAGAGTGGTTTAGCCATTAGTTGAGAATCACTGCTTTAAATACTGATATAAAACAAATAATTAAAAATCTGTTTCAAGCAACTTTCTATTTTATGGAAACACTGACACTAAAAATTACTGTATATTGTAACAATCATTAAATATTATTATTAAAGTTTTAGCCAATGTATGGAGTCAAGGAAAAAATGCGTTTGATGTCACTATTAAAAGAAATCCAAATTATCAGTTTGTAGATTATCAGATTTGTAGATTATATATATTTTGTCCTAGCACAGTAGAGAATCTGAAAAACTATCAGTTGTATTCAGTAAATGCACAAATCAATAGCTTTTGAGTATTTTAATGTAAAATCCTATTTTAAATTTCAATTTAAATTATCTGGAAATAAACTTAAGAAAAATGACAGGAGCAATGGAAACAAAGCTATAAAGCACTGGTAAGAGATATAAAAGAGTAAAATAAATGGTGGTGCATAATATCAGTGGAAAGACTCAGTAGTTTAAAACCTAATGCAAGTTTTTTTTTAAACTTTATTTTGAGAGTGAGAGTGTGGGAGCAGTGGAGGGGCAGAGAGAGAGAGAGAGAGAGAGAGAGAGAGAGAGAGAGAGGGAGAGAGAATCTCAAGCAAACTCCATACTGTTAGAGCAGAGCCCAACACAGGGTCAAACTCACAGACCGTGAGATCATGTCCTGAGTGGAAATCTAGAGTCAGACACTTTACCATCTGAGCCACCCAGGTGCCCCAAATCTAATGCAATTTTAATCACAAGCCAAATATATTCATTTGAAATCTGATTCAATAATTCTAAGTCTTTTGGAATAATAAACACTTAAAGATAGCCAACATTACCAGTTATTTCTAGAAAAAATATATTCCTTTAATGTGAATAATTACCTTATTGCTGTTGGCACCAAAACAGAGGAGAATGCCTAGCAATAGGCTCAGATATGCGTTACCACTTAGAATTTGAACAAATTAGCATTTCAGTTTAGCTGCAGACTTGTGCTGGAGTAATTGGTAAACACTTTGGAAAACTATAAAATTAAGTTCTCAAATTGTGCTTCGCTTAAAAAAATTATAGATGGATTAAAAAATTAAATGTAAAAGCTCATAAAATTATTTGAAGAATGTTTAAGTAAGCATTATGTAATATTAAAGGAGGGGAGACCTTTCTTATAAAAATGCAACAGTTGTAACAGCAAGAAGTCATAGATTTGACAACATGAAAATCAGTATTTTTGCATGCCAATTACAAAATGTGAAGGCAGATGATAAACCCGAAAATATTTACAATTTATAATAGTACAGATGGAGGGCTAATATTTTTTTATGTAAAGAATACTTAGGAATTAAAGGAAAGCAATATGAACATACTAGAAGAGTAATCATTAAAGGGTTTGAATACACGAGCCCCAAAAGAAGACATACATTTGACTATGAAGCATATAGAAAAATGTTCTTCCCTAGTAGAGTTGAAATAAATGTTAATTAAAACAAAATTAAGCACTATTTAAAAATATTTCATTACCAAAGGGGAAGATTGAAATCCATGTTGACAAAGGGGAGGATATGTGGGCATTCAGGCTAATATTAGCCTACTTTTGCAAATAAACTAAAATAGCATTTATGTGTGCATCTATGTGGATAGAGATGTCTGGAAGGACATACAGCATAGCAAGGATTCCTGTGGGAGAGATGATAGTTAGCTCCTGCTCTGGTATGCTTTTCTTTATGTACAGAATTTCTTCATAAAGTAGTTATTGCTTTTGAACAATATTATTGTTTTTATTCAACATAATTTTTGTGAATTCTTACCCTATGTCAAACATTGAGTTATGGCCTAGAGATACAATAATAAGTAAAAATTGACATGTCTCTGCACCCAGACATTAATGAAATAAATATAAAGTAAATGTAAAAATACATATCTGATAAATGCTATGAAGGAGGGCTTTATAGGATTCTGAAAACATGAATATGGGATCCTGAGGCAGTAATGGAGGTTGGAGAAAGGCTTCCTGCAGAGTGATTTCAGAGGTGGGAACTAAAAAATGAATGGCCTTTAATTAAGCAAAGTGGGGTCAGGTTTGTGTGGAAAGAGCACACCAGTGAGAGCAAACAGCACTGAGTCATTCAACAAATATCTGATGGGTACTTACTATGTATTAGGTGTAGTTGTAAGTACGATATATGTAAAGCCAAATTTGGAGAGATCACTATCCTCTGGGAGTTTATATCTTCATAGAGAGACAATAAAGAAGCTAATACAGAAATACAAACAACATAGCTGCAGATTATAAAGTGTGCTAGTAAGGAAAGCAACAGGGTGGTATAATAAAAAATAACTGTGGAGTGTATGGGGTACCCTTTTAGACTAACTGGATGTGGGAGACCTTTCTGGAGAAGAAAAGTTTGAGCTGAGATCTGAATGGTAGGAGGCTTCCTGCTGTTTGATGAGAATGGGATAGAGAGCTCAATGAAGGAGGGACATCCAGTATTGTCTCTGAGGTGGCCTTTGGGGAGTAGGTATAGAGAGATCACTGTAGCTGTACCAGAGTGAGGAGAGGGGAGAGTGGTATGATACGGTAGATGCCAAGTCACATGATATCTTGTTTAGGTGTGAGAGGTCAGAGGGGAAAATCACTGAGGAGTTTAGAAGGCAATTGATAGAATGTGACTTATGTGTTGAAAATCACTCTGGCTGCTATAAATATGATGAATGGTGGGGAAAAAAATCAGAAGCTGGGCTATGAGTTTGGAGATCAGTTGAAGCCAAGCATCATGGCAGCTTGACCTTGGAGGACCATGGAGGAGCCAATGGAGATGGAGAGAAGAGATAGCACTGTCTGGACAGGCCAATGAACTGAATGTTGAGGTGAGGGAAGTGCTTCAGATCTTTTGAGCAACCTGGTGGATGGTGAAAACATGCACTGAGATGGGAAGACCAGAAGAGGAACAGATATGCCAAGGTGGAAGGTGGCAGGGACATGCCAAGTGGGAGACATGAACTGAAGATATCAAGGAGACAATTAGATATGTAATTTAGGGCTCTTATAGTAAATGATGGGAGTCTTCCAGGAAGTAGATGATATCACTGATCAAGAAGACAGGCAGAGGAGCAAATTGGAGCCTGGAAATGAGACTGGGGTTGGTCTAAATCTTTAGAAGTTGATAGAGAAAGGGACACCTGGGTGGCTCAGTTGGTTGAACATCTGACTCTTGAATTTTGCTCAAGTCTTGATGCCGTGGGATCAATCCCCATGTCATCCTCCACACTGAGCACAGAGCCTTCTTGGGTTTCTCTCTCTCTCCTTCTGCCCCTCTCCCTCCTCTGTCTCAAAAAAAAATTGTTTTAACCTTAAGAAAAAGAGAAAATGATAGAGAAAGAGTCAGTACAGATGACTGAGAAGCAGAGGCCCAAGGGGTGATTCTGTATTGGGAGGAAGAATGGACCACACAAGGGACTTGGAGGAAGGTTAGGTTGGCTGATTTGGAGAGCAAGGGCCGAGCACAATAGTGTTCCAAGGAGTAGATATGGGTCAGGACATATTCACTGGCAATATCAAGAATTTTAGTTTTTACCCTCTAAGAGCATTGTAAAACTGTTGTAAGTTTCTAAGAGGATAGTATGGATAGGAGGGAGTGCTCATAAACACATTTCTATATCTAAAAAAAAAAATCGTTTTAGGTACAATGCAGACAACAGCAGGCATCAAAAATGGATCTAGGGACACTACTTAGGAGGTGCAAGCAAGAGAGAGTGTAACCTATAGTCAGGAGCCGAAGTACCAATGGAGAGAAGTGGGCAGATTTAGAGACAGGAGATAAAAAAATATAAGATGTGTGGGATGTGAGACACTCTCTTGGTTTCTGGACTGCAGAGATGGATGGTGGGGCCATTCACAAAAAGAGGATTAAATTTTGGGGAAAACATTATGAGTTTAGATTTGGTCATGTTGACTTTGAAGTGCCTGATACCCAAAAGGATCTGTGAAGTAGGCATTTCAAGCAAGGATAAACAGGAAACTTTAATTATAAGGTTAGCAAGCTGGAATTTGGCACGACCCATTATGAATGGATTTTTCTTTAAAGAATGTGTTAGAAATGTAATCCACAGTCAGCTACAGGCTATTTTGAAAGAAACTCAATTTTATTAATGAAAACGATCTATAATAACTACCATTTATTGAGTTCTTCCTATGTGGGTTTACTCCATGTCAGGCATCTACCAAACATTTTATGTACATTATCTCATTTAAACCTCTCCGTGCTATGTCAGGTATTGTTATATGCATTTACAGATACGAAAACTGAGGAGAGGCAAATTAAGTAAAATTTCCAAGTTTATAAGTTTGGAACTCCAAGCTAGGAGTTCCTGGGGCTGATTTTTATTTTTTTTTAACATGGTTCGTCTGATTCCATTGCTTGTATTCTAGTGTTTTGTATGATACAAATATTAAAAACCAAACTTCTTAGTATGAGTCATGATGAGTTTTTAATGAGTTTATATGGATGATATGTAATGATCACAGTGCAGTTATTGTATGGAAAGCCTTCCTTTTTTAAACCTTTTAAAAATGTAAAATAATTGAAGCCTCACAAGAAGTCGCAAAACTAGTACAGAGTTCTCATGTACCCTTCACTCAGAATTCTCTGTTGATATATTTCATAACCTAAACATTATAAAATCCAGCAAGGTGATGTTAGTATAGTATTAACTGGAGTACAGACCTTGTTCAAACCATTTCTTTAAACATTGACCTCTGGTCTTCTTTATTTTAAAAGTCAGCTTATGGGGAGCCTGAGTGGCTCAGTTAGTTAAGCGTCTGACTCTTGGTTTCAGTTCAGGTCATGACCTCAGGGTTGGTGAATTTGAACCCCACGTTGAGCTCTGTGCTGACAGTGCAGAGCCTTCTTGGGATACTCTCTCCCTTCTTCGCTACTCCTCCTCTGCTGGCTCTCTCTCTCTCTCTCTCTCTCTCTCTAAATAAGTTAATACACTTTAAAAAAATATTTTAAAAAGTCAGTTTAATACGTCTTTCTAATATATTGTTATGGGGACAGATTTTACTCAGACCTCTTTATGGACTTTTGACAACAGAATTGCATGTCTGAATTTATTTTTGTATAATTGGTTTATTATATGAAGAATGTTAAAGTTAAATCTCCAGAGGAAAAATTTCATGTTAACTTTATATATTTTTTTAATGTTTATTTATTTTTGAGAGAGAGATAGAGACAGAGCATGGGCAGAGGAGGGGCAGAGAGAGAGGGAGACACAGAATCCGAAGCAGTGTCCAGCTCTGAGCTGTCAGTACAGAGCCTGATGCGGGGCTTGTACCCCTGAACTGTGAGATCAAGACTAGAGCTGAAGTCGGATGCTTAATGAACTGAGCCACCCCAGAGCCCCTCATATTAACTTTATAAATTTATACGTATTTCTTATACTACCAATGGCAGTAGGCTTAGTAAGATATTTGAAACAATATTATTTTCTTTTGTTATACGATACTATACAAATTGATCTCTAAATTAAGTTACTTTTTATAGTTGCTTGCTTAAATTGACCTTGGGGGAGGCTGATGAAGAACATGTTGGATTTTGAGGATTTCAGATCAGTCAAGAGAAGTTATATTTATACTTAGATTTAAAGAAATTATTTTTTTTACCCATTAGAAGTATTAAGTAGATGTTGTACTGTGAGTCATTTAAAGGTGAACAAGTATTCTTTGAAATTCAATTGTTACTTAATCAATCCTATGATAAAGGTTTTAGATTTTATCCTGGTCATGGCAGGAGTTTGAATAGAGCGGGGACAGGGTCCAGTTTATGTTTGCATCTGACTCATGCTGTGTGGGGAACCGAGTGTTGCAGGATCAAGGGTGGAAGCAGAGAGACTGTTAGGACACTGCAGTAACATTGCCGTCTTTCAAGTGACACAAGCTGGTGGCTTAGATTAGGGTGGTCATGAAGGAGGAGGATGGGATGGTGAAATACGCATTGAAGACAGAGGAAACATGATTTGCTGATGGATTGGGTAGAAGGAAAAGTAAAGTCCCAAGATTACCGTAAAAGTTTTGACCTGAGCAACTGAATGAGGATGGCTCTCGTCCACTAGGAAGAAGAAACTGGGAGAAAAGTAGGTGTATGGGGAACTTTCTTCAGAAGTTCTCATATTTTTCTTATTCCTTTTATCATTTGCTTTGAAAAAAAATTTTTTAATGTTTATTTATTTTTGAGAGAGAAAGGCAGAGCCTGAGCAGGGGAGGGGCAGAGAGAGAGGAAGACACAGAATCCAAAGCAGGCTCTTTGCTCTGAGCTGTCAGAGGCGGGGCTCGAACCCAAGAACCGTGAGACCATGACCTGAGCCAAAGTCAAACCTACTGAGCCACCCAGGCGCCCCATCTCATTTGGTTTTTAAAGAAAGTGTATAGATATTACCCAGTCCCTTCATCCTCTTGTTCCCTGTGTTTCTTGAGTAATGCATCAATTTACTCTGTTATTTATAAGGAAATATCTCTGAATCAAATAACAAATCATTTGCCACCTCAACCTTTCCCCCCGGACCTTGGTCTTCTTTACTGACATCAGCCCTGAACTTTATCTTTTTTACTGTGTCCTGTATCAAATTTCTGATGGTTTTCTTTGTATGTATATTGTTTGGTTACTTCCTGTTCTCCTTTCTGATATATTCCCACTTCACACAGGACTCTCAAGAACAACTGTTTTTACCCAACTCCCTAAAAACTTGATAAATAAAATAAGGGGGACCACAGTGCTCTTGCACCTCCTCTCACCTTTATATTTCCTGCTTATCCTTATAATCCACCACATCTTCCGCAAGACCTTTGATCTCCCTTCCAGCACACATTGTTTTCTTACCATCTCAGCGATGGAATGTGGTTTTCTGCTTTATCATTTTAATAAAAATAGGCTTCCTTGTGACTGATACTAAGCTACTTAAGGTGTCTGTGTCCTCTTCCTCCAAGTGGCTTCTACAGGAACAGAAACATGATATTTTTTATTGAGTCTCTATATTGCTCAGCCTCTAGTACACTGCAGTACACAAAGAAAACTTTTAATAAATGCCTGCTACCTTGAATGGATGTGTCTTTTCTGGAAATCAGAATTTATTGAGCCTCTTGATTCAGTGTCATATCATCTAATAAATGAGAATCTTACATTTATTTTTAAAAACCACCATAATTTATTTCACTTATTACTCAAACTTCATTATTATTCTATAACACTTTAGTTCAAGAAATATTAGAATACAGATTTGGTGGCCTTCTTCATTTATTGGCAGGAGTTTAGGATTATATATGTAGCCTTCAAAAGAAGATGATTCTGGGGCAACTGGGTGGTTCAGTAGGTTGAGCATCTGACTTTGCCTCAGTTCATGATCTCACAGTTTGTGGGTTCAAGCCCTGTGTCCAACTCTGTGCTGACAGCTCAGAGCCTGGAGCCTGATTTGGATTCTGTGTCTCCTTCTCTCTCTCTTCCCCTTCCACACTTGCACTCTGTCTTTCTCAAAAATAAATAATGATTAAAAATGAAATAATAATAATAAAAAAAGATGATTCTGTCTGGTCCAGTGAACTGGTGGGCCCTAATCTCAAACTGGCTATTGTCTCCATGCTGAGAAAAGTCACATGAGTTAGGAACATAGGATGGAAATAGTACACTAGAATGAAAAAAGCCTGAACTTTGGGAGAAGGCAGACTGTAATAATTCTAATTGTGTAATGAGCTAAATGTGTCATTTTTTGAGTAAACTATTCTTTCTAACCCTCAAGTTCTTATTCTATGATACAAGGGAAAACTGCCTTGCTAATAGAGTATTTATAAGGAATAAGTGAATCGATGAATGTAAAGTGCTTAGCCAGTTTCTGGCTCATAATTTGTCTCGGGACATGCTAGTTATTGTGCTAATAGTAAAAATAAGTAAAAGTAGCCTTTCTAATCCATTCGGGAGATTGTGCCAGGACCTCCCACAACTCTCTAATTTCTCTATTTCAACCTCATTTGCATCTATGGAAGAAAAGGTTTCTACATTCTGTAGGGTACAAGTGAACCCAGACTTGTCAGGCTTTTCCTAGCTTTACCACTAGAGAGAATAAGTTTTTCTCTCCCCTTAGTTTCCGTGCAAAAGTCCAGGCAACTGTAGTTGATAGCACTGTATTGTATAATTGAAGTTTGCTAAGAGAGTAGAACTTAAATATTCTCACATGAAGAAAGGTAAGTATGTGCGGTGTTGGATGTGTTCATTAACTTGATGAGGGTCATCTTTTTGCAGCATATACATATACCGAATCATCACATTGTGCACTTTAAATATCTTATATTTTGTTGGTCAACTATACCTCAGTAAAGCTGATAAAATGAAGCCCAAGGGATGGACTTTCCCAAACAAAGGCAGGTTAGATCCCTTGCCCACCTGTCAGCAAAGGGTTTGTGGGATTATAATCAGTAGCGCTCACTAGGACATTTAATTAGTTTGGCGGTTAAGGAGAGCAGATCTCAGAAAAGACGTGGTGGATTTCATCGAATAAAGGAGAAAGGAAGCCAGGTAGACAAATAGTTGCCATTTTTGATAGCTTTTCCTATCATCATCAATGTCTGCATCGCTACAGAATCCCATTTCTTCAATACCTCACATAGTCTAATGCCAGCTGAGGGTCTGCAGTACATTTCCTGGAACTGAAAAAAATGAAAAAAAAAAAAAATAAAGGGAAGTATAAAAGCAAGCCTTCGGTGTTAGAAGTCTATCTATGGCTATCCCTGTTCCTGGGAAGAAAACATGTTGGCATCTGGGACATTGAGCCTGTGGTCAAATGCAGCTGTCATCATTAAGACCTCCCTGATGTTTAGTTAACAAACCAATTTAAGTTGTAGGTGTTTATATATGAATGCTTTATGCATGGTTGTAAAAACTTTTTAAATGAAATTTGAAACTATACATTTTTTTCTTTTTTTTGTAATTATGTTCTTTTGGCCAAAAATATGATATTTTTTCAAAACTAGATAAAATGTTAGTGCCTAAATAAAGAAAACTGTGCTGGCATCCTGTTTATAGATTTTTAAAGGTTTTCTTTTGGGAGACTTTTGCAGTGATTATTCATAGTTTCCTGTGTCTTTTCATTTGGGTCCAGTTATGTTGCAAACAGCTCTTTTAATATTTTTGTTTATTTATTGTTTTAGGTGTGTTTTGCTCAGAACAGAAAGGTCTATCTTGTCCCCTGTAGCTATAGGACTCTTATTAGTATTAATCAGATAGCTGGGCTAGTTGAAGGGTAACCAAATAGTAGAAGACCATCAGTGGGAAGTGTGGATGTTGGAATTTAAGGAAAACTGATACTCACCCAGACCAACAGAACCATCTGAGTTATTGATAATTGGGACCACCATTTTCTTTGAAGTTACCACTGTGGCTATGTGGACACAGAACAGAAGGGGCCATACTCCTTTGCCATATATGTATGGTCCTTATGAGATACAGATTCCCAAGGCTTCTGGAGTATAGAGGAGAGATTAATGTTCATGAACTTAAAACGTTTCAGAAGCCTTAATGGAAAAGGTCAGCATAAGTTCATTTATATGTTTAATATAAAATTTGGGCTACTAACTTCAATAGGTCTTTTTTTCTTTTTGTTGAGAACATTGCTATGTGATATAGGGTTTATATAACTAGGTAGTCATATTTTCATTAAATATTACCTTCGAGTATCAGAGTTGAATAGCCACAGAAGGCAAGAGTATAAAACCAATTGCAAGGCAGCAGTATCCATTGTGTCAAGATTGTGGTGGAACAGAAGCAGGGGTTGGGTGTTCAGTGAAACGACTCCCATGGGAAGATTTCTTGAAGGGAAAGGAACTTCAGTCAATTTTTAAGAATGAGGCTGAAGGGCAGGGTAAGGACAATAGTATTTTAAGTGACAGGTGAGAAGCACATAGCTATTTCCTGAGAGAGTGAGCAAATTCATCTGGCTGGAGCAGAAGCCTTATTTAAGGAAGTTGGGGAATGAGATTTTATTTGTTTTAGTTTACATTAGGGTTCGCTCTTTGAGTTGTACATTCTGTGGGTTTTGGCAAATGTGTAAGGACATGTATCTGTCTTTACCATATCATACACTGCCTTGATTGTAGTCCCTAAAAGTTATAAGCTGGTAGCTGCATCACTGTTTAAATTGTAGGATAATGCACTGGGATATGGACCCATTGCTTCTAGTCTCTCTCAGCTTCTGAGAGGTTCAGTTTTATATACAATTAAATTCCTGCATGGTGAAGTAAAAGTAGCCATCTCTGTGAGTACACAGTGCAGACACAATGTAGAATAGACAGGGTAGAACATAACTTTTTGGTTTTTATTTCTTTTTCAATCCCTAAATTACTACCTACTTAGAGTTAATATGAAGAACTAGGTAATGGTGTAAATAAATGTGAGAATGTTTCATTCACTCTTGTCTTTTGTACATTAAAGAACATGCACTACTTTCTAAACAAAAATAGTCTGAAACAGGCAAGCAGGGTGGGCTCTATCTTCTACCAACATCACACACAACTACTCCCAGTATAGAAAGTACCAGAGCTGTAGCAAGGGCTGTCTGGGTGAAAGATGGAGTCTGTCCCAGCAGGAGCTGACTGGCTTGGGGTGGTCATCCACACACATCCTGGCCTAACCAGGTGGGGCTTGCAAGCAGGCATCCTGAGAGAGAGGCGGAGGGACACTTATACCACCCAACCCCAGGGTCAGGGGCTCTCTTTAGGCCTGGGTGGAGCTCTCTGGAAGTCCGTAGGAGTGGTGTGAGCCCTCCTGTTGCCTCATGGGCCTCTGGGAAAAAGATCTCATGTATCGCTGTGCTGTGTCCTGTGGAGAGACCACACTGTGGCTGACGGTCTTGAGGTGAGCTTAGAACTCACAGACCCTGCCCTAAAAATTCCCTGTGTCCACAAGAAATGAGTTTCAATTCTTTCCACAAGAAACTCTTCAGAACATTATGGTACCTATTGTCTGAAGAACTTTATTCAGCAGTATAGATAATAATAAAAAAGATTATCCAGGTAATACTGACTATGAAGGAAAGGATCAGTTTCAATTGTGCTGCTCATTGACTTTGGTGTGACTTTATATCCATAGCCTTATTTTCTTTTTAAAAAAGTATTTTTTTCTTACCTGTTAAATTAGAAAATTTAGATTTAAGTGAAAAATCACTACTAAACTCATCATCTATAGGCGGGCTAGCATTTTACAGTGTATCTTTCCTGTCTTGTGTGTGTGTGTGTATGTGTGTGTGTGTGTTATTTTTATTTGAAAAACAAAGTGGGCATATTGTTTTATATTCTGATTTTTTTACTCCGTACATCATGAACAAAATGCCTTATAATTCATGCTCTGCAACAATGTACCTTTTAAATGACTCCATAGTATTCCATTGTATAAGTCACAGACTTTCCATAATTTCATGGATTATCTTTATATCATTCTGAGATGTGGGGGTATTGCTTTTCATTACCATTTAGCCAGGGAAGGACTACAAGTCAGACAGGTGAGGCAATGTCATTTAGTGGAAAGAACCTGGACTTAATCAGGAGTCCTCCCTTGTCCTAATTCAAACTAGTCTTGAGTTTTGTTATTTAATCTCTCGGACTCAATTTTTTTTTAATAATTAAAAAATATTTTTAATGTTTATTTTTGAGAGAGAGAGACAGAGACAGAGACAGAGAGTGAGCAGGGGAGGGGCAGAGAGAGACACACACACAGAATCTGAAGCAGGCTCTAGGCTCTTGGCTGTCAGCACAGAGCCTGATGTGGGGCTTGAACTCATGAGTCGTGACATCATGACCTGGGCCGAAGTTGGACGCTTACCTGATTGAGCACCCCAGGTGCCTCTTATCTCTTGGACATTAGTTACTTTGCCTTTAAAAACCAGCAGTTGCTTTAACATTCTGTAACTTAGGTATCACCACAAATCAGGAACAAAGATAAGACTAATTTCTTTCATTAAAACTGCAAAAATTGATAGTAATCTTTTTATTTTCCTCTGTGACTCTCTCCCTGACTCTCCAACCTCAGGTGCACAGATGTGAATTCGTTACAATCTTTGGTTCAAAGCAGGCTCTCACCATTGGCCCACAAATGATCCCTGTAATTTATTTATTTATTTATTTATTTATTTATTTATTTATTTATTTGCTGTTCATATTATATAGAAATTGTGTACTTTTCCTCCCTTGCAGTAAACTCTTTAAAGATGTCTACTAGTCAAAATCTAGTCTATTAAAAAATACAAATGACATGTTTTATTTGCATTTTGCCTCTATCACCTACTGTAGAGTCTGGTGCATACCAATTGTTCAATCAATAGATGTTTCATGGACCCGTTGCCTGGATGAACATTGAAAGGTAGAGGAGAATCTATTGTCAATGCTGGATAAAATGTGGATGTTAACAAAAGAGTCAGGTTATTAAAATAAACTTATGCCATTGAAGATGGCAATGACTGTGAAGCAGACATATTCACTAGGAAAAGCTAGGCGGCAGCGAAAGACTGAACAAAAGTTTTACCTGATGGGAGTTAAAAAACAAACAAACAAAAATGATCAAACTATTACTGTTTATATTGTGGAGACAGCACAGCGCTTAGAACACAGCACACTCAATAAATGTATACCATTAGTCCCTACACTAGCACTGGGATGTCAGAGGGAAGCTTTCAATATTGTCATTTTTCACATGAAGATATGAAACTCAGGAAAGTTATGTGACTTCTTAAGGTCATGTAGCTAATACGTGACACCTTTAGGATAGACATTATATCTGTCTGACCATGAAGGTATGAGACTTAATGCATGATAATAAGTTGTCCAAAAATGGCATAATAGTTCTTCAGAAAATTTGAGAAAGGTTTTTTTCAGAAATATCTTTATTATTCAAACTGTTTCCCCATCAGGGAAGAAGATATCCATTCTAAGAAACCATGTGTAGTTGGCGTATATTAAACTGGAACTTTTACTCTTATTCATTTGTCATGTACTTCATGGCTGGAGAATATCTTTGCTATCCTTGTACACATAAGTCAGACCAGTGATTTCATGAGCATTAAATTTTTCACAAAAGCCCTTTTTCTCTGTCTTGGCTTATTATTTCTAACTCAATCTCCTTGGTGGGAATTGGTGGTTGTAGTGGATTTCCTTTTCTCTTTGGAACTAGTAGGTGATCTGTGTTGCACTCTCAGTATACTTGATACCATTTTTATGCTATTACAGAATTATAGTTGAGGACACAGTGGATTGGCAACCCCATGACAAAATCATCCTTAGCTCCTCTTCTTATGAGCCTCATGAAGCAGAAGTCCTCACTGTGAAAGAAGTCAAGGCTCACCATATTAGGATCTATGAACGGCTCAAACACCGACACATTGGTAAGGCTTTGGTTTGTTGGTTAAGGAAAGTGGATGGACCGGGAAGAATGTGTACAGCAACCTGACTGGGGATCCTGTGTCCAATGGCCATTCAGAAGGATGGATAATACCTTGCTGCTCCCTAGACCTGTCCTAGAAGGTTTTACCTCTATTCCTTCATTAATTTTATTGCCTAACTTTTAAAGAACACTTAGATGTGAAGGATTTTGTTTTGTTTTGTTTTTTATTTTTAATGGCAAATCTAGAAGTAAGCAGAAAAATTAAGCATCTTGTTCAAGGTCACTGGGTAATTTCATGGCTTAGCCAGAATAAACCTCATGGGAGCTGAATTTCCAGTTCACTTCTTGGCACACTGACTCACACAACCACTTAGAATACAGTAGTTATTGTAAATAATGACTTATTTTTTCATGCTCAGGATGTGTCCTTCCAGATACTTTATGTACTGACTACTACTAGTATTAACAAAAAGATAAACAGCCAAACACTTTTTTTTCCTCAAAAAAAGTGTGAAGAGTAGTATACACTATGTACAGTTAAAATATTTGCACATAAATGATAAATAGCCATGAGTTTCCTGGTTCAGTCTAATAAATACATTTAATTTAAGAACTCTAATAAATAATAAAACATGGAAACAGAATGGTTAGGGAATATCTTTTTGTCTCTGATATGAGAGAGATAAATACATGCATTCAACAAGATTATGTCTAAATCTATTTCTAAATCATAGTTCTGAAGATGATTTTTTTAAGTGGAAGAGAGGGGAGAAATATTCAGTATCCTTTGCCAGTAGGATGCAAGGTGCCTTATAAATGGAGGGCAGTGGAACAAACCAGAAAGGAGCTCCATTCCTGTTCCTGAGGAGGCTCCTTCAGGTAGTGCTGAGCTTAAGACCCATCACAAGAGGATGCTGCCCCTGCTCTTTGTCCCTTTACTCCTATATATTGCTGCTTTAGCTCTGTCACTGCCTCAGTCGGTCTGGAATTCTTCACTGTCATGAAAGAGGTCCACAGACAATGTATAACCGCACACTCAAGTCACACGCCTATGAATTTAAGGAAGGAGGTTAGGGACCCCACTAATTGGACAGGTGTGCCCTGACTTCCTTGTCCCAGTACCCACAGTTATTAAGGAGAAATGAATTCTTGCTCTAACACTCTCACTCTGATCCCAAAGAGAGACATGTGAACGAGCTTTTCATTTCTCAGCTGACATTTGTGGAGAATGCCCGAGGAAAAGCATCCTTAATGTTGGTAGGACTTCCGAGGGGAAAGGAGTGTTTTCATTTGTCAGGTTCTCTGGGTC
Organism: Panthera pardus; assembly: GCF_024362965.1. NCBI lineage: Eukaryota > Metazoa > Chordata > Mammalia > Carnivora > Felidae > Panthera > Panthera pardus. Next base: position 101,831,928 of record NW_026526732.1, read on the forward strand.
CCCAGCTGGCAATTTCTGAAATAGGTTTTTAAAGTTTTTTTCTTGCCCAATTCCTATTGCCACAGGAAGCGTCCATGTCATGGAGGATGGCCGATACATTCGTTTGGCTGCAGAGGTTGGACTTTTGACCCGAAATATACAAATCCAGCCTGATACATCATGCAGGGCGAGACTACTTGTGGGGTCCTTTAGAAAGTCCAACAGTGAAGAATTTTCAGGTAAACGGAATTTTATTAGGCATTACCGATTAGAGCCTATTCATCTGGGACACTCAGAAATTCCAGCTGTGAGAATTTTCCTTTATAAAACAAAACGTTAAAATTAGATGGCTCCTTTGTGCTCTGAGGAACTATGAATTTTCAGTTCTAATCTGTGCTTAATTATCAGTGTGACGTTAAAATAATATACTAGCGATCAGCACATATGCACATTTTTACCTCAAAGAAAACATCTTCAGCAGATGTGAAATTTCCTCTGCTTTGAAATTATAGATGATTTAATGACCACTTGAATTTTATCTCTTTCCTGAATTTCTATTACTCTTTCCCAGTAGCATGCTGTATCTGATGGCAGGCCTCAGTTCATGCTATAAATTAATAGCGTAAATTTAAATAAAAATGATTTCCATATTCTAGACTGCTTTAAGGATCAGTTCAATCTTTCTCATTTCTTTGCAGCTTGAACTCTATTTGAATGCTGCACAATTATTTCATTAGGACCTTTTTCTTAAACGTGTGTTCCTTAGGTATTATTCCATAATTGTTTCTTGGTCAAATACATTTGGGAAAGGCTGTCACTGTACCTCCATCTTAGAAAGTCACTGAATATGTGAATATAAACAAAGACTCTGAAAAGGCCTGGAATAAAGGATCTAACTACTTACCAAACATATTGAGTATGAAAGAAACACCATTTGTTGGCACATCTGTTCCTCCAGTAAGGTAAAGGGCAGTGTTTGTACCTTAAATCAAAAGTTCAGGATTCCTGGCCTGTGGAACAAACTCTCTCTCCATAGGATCTGTTTCCACGAGTTCTAACAGAAATGACTTCTCTCCTCGCCTCCCCTCAAAAGACATTTGGCAATATATGGAGACATTGTGCTTGTCACAACTTGGGGGAGTTTCTGGTACCTAGTAGGTAGATGTTAAATATCCCACAATGCATTCTACAACCCGACAAATGCAAGCACAGTCTCCCACCAGAAAGGATTCTCTGGTTCAAAACATCAATAGTGTTGAGATTGAGAAACCATGCTTTAGAAGACTGAAACACAGGCTGAATCCTGGTCTTCTAGAAATGAGACAGGGCCTCCTTTCACTGAAACTGCAGGCCAAGCTGGAACATGGTCACGGGAACAAGTTAGAAGACCAATTCTGACAGTTTAGCCAGTGCTGAATGAGCACCAAGACTGATGTGGTTCTGAACCTCTGGCATCGCTGATCTAGGGTTTCTTAAATCATCCCCAGGGGAAGAGGTGTTATAGACTGGGATTAAGGGTGGTTTCCATGCCTATTTTATCTTATTTAATCTTTACAAAATTTTTTTAGTGCTTATTTATTTTTGAGAGAGAGAGAGTCAGAGAGTGAGCATGGAAGGGGCAGAGGGAGAGGGAGACACAGAATTTGAAGCAGGCTCCAGGCTCTGAGCTGTCAGCACAGAGCCCGATGCAAGGCTCACACTCAGGAGCTGTGTGATTATGACATGAGCTGAAGTCAGACGCTTAACCAAGTGAGCCACCCAGGTGCCCCTCATCTAATTTTAATAGCTTTGTGAGTGAAACATTTTTATAGATGAGGAAACAGAGTCACTGATAAAATTGCCTGCTTATTTGTAAAACTCACAAGCTTGCAAACAACTTGAGGATAAGGTTAGGTCTTTCATTGCTGCTTCATAAGTATAGGAACTGTTATGTATTAAGTGCTCCATAAATGGGAATGAGGAAAGTGAAGAGTAAAAAAAGTCATCCAGCTAGAAAGTGGCAGAGGTAACATCCAAATTGAAGCCTGAATTTCGAAGCCCTTGTTAAATAAATTTTAATTTTGTAATCATTTTTGATTTATAGAAAAGTTGCATCTGTGGTATCGAGAGTTCCTGGGTTCCTTTTGCACAGTCTCCCCTATTGTTAATATCTGCCATATCTCTGGTACGTTTGTCAAAATCAAAAAGTGAACACTGGTGTGTTACTATCAACCGAATTCAAGACGTTACTCAGATTCCACCAGTTTTTCCACTAATGTCCCTTTTCTGTTCTAGAATACAATCCAGTTTCCCACACTAAATTAAGAAGCCTTGTATTTTTCTTTAATGTAACTCAGGACCTGGATGAGGTGGAATTTGCAGGTTATCGGTCAAGGATGCCAGCTATGGGTATTGAACAATCATAGGGTAGAAAATGAGGCCAAGAGTTAAATGAGGGAGCTTGAGTCAGAGCTCAAGCAGGGGAGGGGCAGAAACAGAGGAGACAGGGAGACATAGAATCAGAAGCAGGCTCTGAGCTGTTATCACAGAGCCTGACGCGGGGCTCAAACTCACAAACTCGTGCGAGCATGACCTGAGCCACAATTGGACACTTAACCAACTGAACCACCTAGGTACCCCATCATTCTTTTTATGACCAATAACATCCAGCAATTTGTACTTAGAATTGTTATTTCCAAAAACAAATATAGGAAAAAAACATTACTGAATTCTCCACTTAAATGCTCAAGACATTTTAAGTATTAAAGTATTAAGTATTAAGTATTTTAAGTATTTAGCTTTCAGCCATTGGTTAAAATGCATATAAGTAAAAAGATTTTGTGCAATTTAAAACTGTGAATTATAACCATGCAAGTATAAGATGTTAAAAAAAACACTAATTAAAATAATACTGACATATTGCCTTGACTGAAATTCTAGAACCACCTTCCATTCTACAAAATAAGCTATTTATGTGTGGAATCTAGCATTTGGTGTCCTTTGGGCCATAGTCATATGGAGACAGGTTCAACAGCCCTTTCAGCTCTGTGCTACTGGTGAGGGACACTATATAAAAAATGTTACCACCAGACAAGTAGTTTCTGGATGTTTTATCATTTTGTGATAATGTCTGTTCCATCCACCAGTGCCTCCTTAATCATTGTCATTTGAGAAATTTAGATATGTTGGAATGCTGGTGTCTGGCTACCAAGAAAGACCTACACGGTCTTTCACTTCATCTTTCCTTCAGATGATGGTGTGGTCCTTCAAGGCAGCCGATTTGCAAGGGTGTTAGTTTCTCCTCTGTGAAAAGGGAGGGTAGAAGGTAGAGGGTTTAGTCTGGACTACCTTTGAGCTTTAAATATTATTACTAAAACACTATAGTTTTCTCCCTTTTAAATAAAAGAAATAACTTTATAGGTCACCTTTGGCAGTACCTTTAAAAAAAAAAAGAAACCAAGTGATGGATAAAGTTTTGACCTAGGTAGCTAAGGGCACATGACTAATTACTGGCACATTAGCTATAACCCAGTTGTGTAAATCCCATTGAATAGCGATTCCTTTTATTGTACCATGTCTCCCACTTCCCCTAGTGTGCCTGCGTGCTGGTTAATAGTATATCCCCTGAATTCATTTGCCTATGTCCAAGTCTAGCATGTTACTTATTAAACCTTCTCTGCCTCAGTTTCCTTATCTGTGAAATGGGGATAATAATTGCACCTACCTCATAGAATTTGTGAAGGTAAGAGTTTATACACACACACACACACACACACACACATACACACACACGTATGCACACACATATGTACACAAACACACACACAATATTGATAAATGACTTAAAACAGTCCCTGATACCAAAGAGGGCTATATGAGAGTCACCTGTTATAGTTGTTAACTCACCTCGTTTTTGTCTATAATCATGTTGTTAATCTATTTTACCAAAAGTGTATACATTGACATATAAATGCCCATTATATTTTTAAATCAACCTAGTGGGTGTAGTTCATAATGTGGTTTTATAATATCCACTTAAATTAGTACAAATAAATTTCCCAGTATGACTAAATAATTCACTATCCTCTCCTGACATAAACGATGTAGAGAATCTTATTATCGTCAAAATGACACAGGGGCTGTTGTGTGGCTAGGATAAAAACAGAAAAGATTTTATGGGGTCTTTAAAATGATTTAAAAGTATTTTTTTAATATAATTGACCATGATATTCCTTCACGCAATATCTTTGTGGGGATGGTGATAGCCTTTTCACATGGTCACCGAGAGGAAACCTGGGATCCACACTCTCTTCATTGTAATTCAGGTCTTTGACCAGCCCTGGAGGCAAATACCCAGAATTGCCTGGCTGGCTGAGTTCATCTCCAAAGCCTCTCTCTCTCTTCCCTATCTGTCCTTCCTGTCCTTCCATTCTATTGCCACACTCTTCAGATGGCACATAAAACCTTTCATGCATTACTGTGATATTTCTAATGATTCATATTTTGTTAGTGAGACTCATCATGGGAAATATAGTTCTGGTGTTGAGAACAAACTATTACATTAACAAATTTGCATCTCCTGATGCCCATAAATGGGCCAATCTTTTGCCTTCTGTAGGAAGGAGAAAGTACCTGATAATATTCATTTTGTTTTCAGGTGTTCTTCAACTTTCAAATGTGGAAATTCAGAACTTTGGGTCGCCATTGTATTCATCCATTGAACTTACTAATGCATCAGAAGGATCCTGGATAATTTCTTCTACTCTGCACCAAAGCTGTGGTGGGGGCATTCGTGCTGCAGCCAGCCATGGGATCATTCTAAATGACAATATAGTGTTTGGCACAGTTGGCCATGGCATAGATTTGGAGGGTCAGAACTTCTCTCTCTCTAATAACCTATTGGTTCTGATGACACAGTCATCATGGTCCACTGTTTGGGTGGCAGGAATCAAAGTGAACCAGGCAAAGAACATCAACCTCTTTGGCAATGTCGTGGCAGGATCAGAAAGACTGGGCTTTCATATCCGAGGGTACAGGTGTTCCTCTCCTGAAGCTCGTTGGTCTGACAACGTGGCCCACTCAAGCCTCCATGGACTTCATCTCTATAAGGAAAATGGACTAGACAACTGTACCGGTATCTCTGGCTTCTTGGCTTTTAAGAACTTTGACTACGGTGCCATGCTACATGTGGAAAACAGTGTGGAGATAGAGAACATCACTCTGGTAGATAATGCTATTGGTCTTTTGGCAACAGTATACATGTCTTATGCTCCTCAGAGTCACATTGAAAATTTACAGATTATACTTAGGAATTCAGTCATTGTGGCCACTAGCTCTTCTTTTGATTGCATTCAGGACAGAGTCAAACCTCGCGCTGCCAGTGTGACTTCAACAGATCGAGCTCCTTCCAATCCCAGAGGAGGTCGAGTTGGGATTTTATGGCCTGTATTCACCTCAGAACCAAATCAGTGGCCTCAGGAGCCCTGGCACAGAGTCAGGAATGACCATTCAATTTCAGGAATTATGAAAATTCAAGGTATGATGGTTGGTTTACAAGCAATGTAGTTTCATATATCTGTGCATAGAATCTTTGATAGCATTCTGAAATTATATCAACAAGAGGGTAAAACGTAGCCTAGGGCTTCTTGTCTAATTGATAATCTGCTTGCTATTGATAACCACAGTGGTGATAATGACAGTGAGTGGCTCCTTAAATCATCTCTGCTTGGGGCGCCTGGGTGGCTCAGTCTCTTAAGCGCCCAACCCTTGATTTTAGCTCACGTCATGATCTCATGGCCCTGAGTCAAGCTCTTCACTGACAACACAGAGCCTGCTTGGGATTCTCTCTCCTCCTCTCTCTGCCCCTCCCCCTTTTTCTTTCTCTCAAATAAAAAAAATTAAAAAGTCACTGCTTTATTCATGTTGAAGAACTTTACTTAATTTGATTATTTAATTTGATTATATGACAATTCTCTTAGGTAGGTATTGCTTTTTCTATTATACAAAGGATGAAACAGATGCAGAAATCGTGCCTCACTGAAGTTTAGTAAAGTTGGTAGGCAGCCTGGATTAGAATCAGGCCACAACCCATGATGTTACTCTTCCATCAGGTCTCTTTTGTACTCATTCCTCATTGAATATTGATCAAAAGTTTGATGAAAAGTATTGCTCTTGAGACTTTAATGTGTTGGAATATACTCTTATCTTTTGCATACAGTGTCTACATCTTGAAGGACTACAGATATTTTATATTATTTTATGTATTTATTTTAATGTTTATTTATATCCGAGAGAGAGAGAGAGAGAGAGAGAGAGAGAGAGGGAGAGAGAGAGAGAAGGATAGGGGAATGGAGAGAGGGAGACACAGAATCTGAAGCAGTCTCCAGGCTCTGAGCTGTCAGCACAGAGCCCAACACCAGGCTTGAACTCAATTCACAAACCATGAGATCATGACCTGAGCCAAAATCAGACACTTAACCAACTGAGCCACCCAGGTGCCCCAGAACTACAGATATTTTAAGTCAGGATTTATGTTAACTCCTGGAACTACCCTGGATAGCTTAAACTTACTCCTAGATCTGCATTGGTATAAGAATATTTAGTTGTAGGGGCGCCTGGGTGGCTCAGTCGGTTAAGCGTCTGACTTCAGCTCAGGTCACGATCTCACGGTCGGTGAGTTCGAGCCCCGCGTCGGGCTCTGGGCTGATGGCTCGGAGCCTGGAGCCTGCTTCCGGTTCTGTGTCTCCCTCTCTCTCTGCCCCTCCCCCGTTCATGCTCTGTCTCTCTCTGTCTCAAAATAAATAAATGTTAAAAAAAAAAATTTAAAAAAAAAATAAAAAAAAATAAAAGAATATTTAGTTGTATAGTCCATATTGTGGTAGTTTATATGATTCAATATTGTGATACCTTAAAATTTTTTTTCAGATGTCACCTTTTCTAGTTTTGTGAAGAGTTGCTATAATGATGACCTAGATGTCTGCATTCTGCCCAATGTAGAGAACACTGGAATCGTGCATCCTATTACAGCAGAGAGGACCAGGATGCTAAATATCAAAGATAATAACAAGTTCTACTTTCCTCCTTTGCAGACCAGGTACCAGTTTTAGTATTTCCAATAAGCCATGTTTGTGAAATATTTCTCAATTCCTCAAATCCTTAACCATATTTAGAAAAAGAGAATAAAATCATCAATGTGAATAGAAATATGTTCTTCTGGAAAGATAAGGTGGATTGATTGGCCCCAATTCTTTACCCCACCTACAGTCATGCCTCTTGTTAGATTTTTCAGTCTCTCTCACAACAGAGATAGAGGCTATTTCTCTCTTCAATTTGGGTTGAGCCTTATGACAGTTTTTAGCTAAAAGAGGGAACAAAAGTGATAGAATGCCAAGTTTTATTGATATTGTTTCATTGTTTATCCTTATTAGAGATACATCTTTGGGATGTTTTCAAAATTACTGGAAAAAAATTTACCCCAATTCTTGATTCTTCCATGGAGTATGGTGTCACGAGTTTTCTGAAGGAGGCTTGGAAACCCTTGAACAGGGACTAGGAGGTAGAAGGAGACTGTGTCTGTTTCCAGGAATCCCTGAACTGTATAAAGTGGCTTAGATTTTGGCATGTAGACCTTCTGTAACTACTGTTCTTGAACATATGTTCTCTGAAAACTAGATGAGGAATTCTTTTTCTCATAAAAGAGAGTGGGAAAGTTAGGAGCAGGGAGAATGGGTTACTTTCTTTCCTCCACAATATTGGGCAAACTCCTTTAGCTGGAAGAAAAGAATCAAGAAAAATTGTCCTGATTAGAAAGTTAATGTGTTTGGCCCAACAGTAATCTCATTTTAATGCCCATCCCTGACCCATTTTTATGGTACCAAAACATTATGAGATTTTCAATTTGTGTTATTCTATCATTTTTTCTTTGCCCAATTTTCTTTATGTTCATTCATGCCTTACTTATGGGATGAAATAGTTATAAAGCTAAATGATATTAGCATCTGATTCTTTATATTATTAATACCTGACACATGGTTGGCATACAATAAATATTTAATGTTATTACCAATGGTACCTAAAATTATTAGACCAGGGGGAATCAAATAAATTCTCTATAATTCAATGCTATAATTGCCTATAACTTGTTTATATACCCTGCGTGACTCTAAATTCTGAAAGTATAGGAATATGTCTATCTTTATCACCACTGTATTCTCCAACACGTAAGTAGTAGGTATTCAATAGATATATGTTGAATGAGAATATCTATTTTTACCTTGTTTGTATATAGCACAAATAGAATTGAAATGTATGGTAATAATCTTAAAATACTACAAGTCCCCAAAGTTTCATAAAGAAATTATTATTTTATATTTAGTAGATATTAGAATAAGAACACTTCATTATATCTTGCTTCTTAAAAATTAACAATTGAAGCAAAATTATATATTCAGATATGTGGAATATTTGGTTACAAGAATGTCTTTCTTTTTGCCCATATAACGGGGAAATAAAATTCTCTATAGAGCTTTACTTTTCATCTATGTATAACACATTATTAATAATAAAATCCTCATTTATTTTTCATGGCGGCACTACAAATATGTTTTCTTTATGTTGCTTATGGAATGAGAGAGTTGCTTTCTGTCTATCTTCACAGGAAAAGTTTAGGAATACTGGTCTGCCCTGAATCAGATTGTGAAGATCCAAGAAAATATCTCTTTAAGGATCTGGATGGGAGAGCCCTAGGTCTGCCACCACCAGTTTCTATATTCCCTAAAACGGAGGCAGAATGGACTGGATCCTTCTTCAACACAGGTTGGTTATATCTGAACTTATGCCTCCAGTACAGGGAGCATGCATGTGGTTTGGCTGGCTTGTCTATCAGGAACAAAATATCCAGGAGAGGAACTGATTTTGAGTTGGAGTCTGCTATCACAAGAATGTTGAGTGGTTAAGCAATGTCATTACAGCATTGTTATTCCCTCCATGAGATCGCTTGTGTCTTTGTGTAAGGTACAGATTTCTAACATGCAGCTCTGTGCACAAGTGAGAACATCTCAGTAGTGAGCTCACCGGGACCTGAAGCAGCACTCTTGCTGCTCAGTGTTTCACACTCTGCCAGGGAACCAGCTCCTCTGCCATCTGAGTCAATAATTCTCTTCCATCCAGACTTGAAGGCACTCATTCTGGAGAGGGTGGTGGCGTAGATGGTGTGCAGTTGTCCTTCCTTTTTTCCATCTGTTGGTTGTCCCCGGGGGGCCTATAATCAAAATTCCTTCTGCTCTCTTATACAACCAGAGACCATTTAGTGATCAGTTTTAATAGCTGGACCCCCCGGAGAAATCATTGTCCTACTTCCACAAACAATTGGACTCTGAGTTTCCATTTGAGTTCAGGTGGAATCTGTTGCACATAAATCGAAAGAATTATCCTGGCTTTCTTTCTGTTTCAGTGGTTGATTCTTTCCATACTTCTCCTCTAGTCTCCTTTCCCCTTTTTAAGTTCTAAATGAAGGAATGTTCCAGGATTATGTTCTCAGATCTGTTTTATTCTCTCCCTAATCTTGCTAAATCCAAGGTTGACATGCCATTCACTGCTGATGACTTCCAATTTATATCTCCAGCCCTGAACTTTGGTCTGGTATGTCCAACTGACTCCATTGGGATGTACAATCAGCATTTCAGACTCAACATGCCCCAAGTGGGTTCTTGATTTCTGTCCACATCCATAATCTGCTCCTTCCCTAGATGACCCTACCTTAGTGCTCAGTACCATCGTTCATGAGATTATTTAAGTAAAAAATCTAGGAGCATTTATTCTTTTTTTTTTTTTTTTTATATAAACCCTCTCACTTCTTTTTTTTTTTTTTTTAACGTTTATTTATTTTTGAGACAGAGAGAGACAGAGTATGAACGGGGGAGGGGCAAAGAGAGAGGGAGACACAGAATTGGAAGCAGGCTCCAGGCTCTGAGCCATCAGCCCAGAGCCCCACGCAGGGCTCGAACTCACGGACCGCGAGATAGCGACCTGAGCTGAAGTCTGACGCCCAACCGACTGAGCCACCCAGGCACCCCGTAAACCCTCTCACTTCTAAACCATCATCCAACAAGGGAATAGAATAGCTTCCTAACAGTCTTTTTTCTTCTTTTCTTTTAGCCCATAAACTATTTTTCACAAGGTAGCAAGAGTGATATTTTCAACTTTCCAATTGCTTTCCATTCCCCTAAAATAAAATGCAAACTTCAAGCCTGTAAGTCTTGTAGTATCTGGTCCCTGTGACACTCTTCTTTATTTATCGTGGTCTTATGCTTTCTTTACCATGCTAAGCTTATTCTTACCCTGGGGGGTTGCCTTTGCATTGGCTGTTTCCTCTGCCTGAAATATCCTGTTCTCATTTCTTTGCAGAGCTGGCTCCTTTTGTTCAAATGATAGCTCCTCAGAGAAGCCATCCCTGACCACCCTAAAATAATCATTCTTCCATTATTCTCTAGCCCTACTGTGCCTGCTTCATTTTTTTTTTTTGTGAGAGTTACATTAGTTGAAATAATAATATTTTTTATGTAAGTATGTATGTATTTATTTATTTATCTATCTAGAGACATAGACAGCATGAATGGGGGAGGGGGAGAGAGAAAATCCCAAGTAGGCTCCATGCTGTTATTATGGAAACCGATGTGGGGCTTGAACCCACCAAACTGATATCATGACCTGAGCTGAAACCAAGAGTTAGATGACTGAGTCACTCAGGCGCCCCTACTTGAAATTATAAGTACACTTACTTACTGGCTGATTTACTGCTTGTCTTTTATTTTTATTTTATTTTATTTTTTAAAACTGCAGTTTTTTTTACCTTTATTTTTGAGAGAGAGAGCAAGTGCAAGAGGGTGCACAAGTGAGGGAGGGGCAGAGAGAGGGGGAGACACAGAATCTGAAGCAGGCTCTGAGCTGTCATCCCAGAGCCCAACACAGGGCTTGAACTCATGAACCATGAGATCATGACCTAAGCTGAAGTTGACACTTAACCAACTGAGCCACCCAGGTGCCCCTGTTTGCCTGTTGAAATGCAGTCTTAATGATGGCAAGAAGTTTGTCCTGTTTGTTGTATATTTGGGGAATGCTCAACAAATATTAATTGATGGGTTGATCAAGTGAATTAATTATTGATAACCAAGGAGAATATTAATGCTGTTTGTCCCAAACCATTCAAGAGCAGACAGAAGAAACTGAGGCTTAAATGTAGGTCAGTGTCTTAAGGATTTATACATAACATGAAATCTGGAACCAAGACTTTCCTAGACCTCTTTTTTACCTGTTTCCTCCTTTCTTCTTTGAACTCCTGCTACTTTTAGCATTTGACATTTAGAGAAGTTTCTACATAAGTCTTTTAATTACCATACTATTTCATGCTTCAACACTTTTTCTAATTTCTCTTAAATATTTTCATAGGTTGAAGGCTTATCTTGCATAGAATGACAAACTGTGGGGACTACAGTATAGGTTTTTAAAAAGTCAGTGCTGACTGCATGGAACACACTAAGTAAATATTCATTTCGATATGTTAGTTATACCTGTTGGATATAACCAGCAAGCACATTTTTTCACAGAAGAATAAAATTCAGGGAAAGTATATATTGAGAAAATATGTGCAGAGTAGGAAAAGAAAAAAAAAAGATAGGCAGTTACTCTCCCATTTACCGCTATAACTATTCAAATAGCTTTTCATAAAAGTTATTCTATTGGTTTTAAGAATCATCCCTCTGGGGGCGCCTGGGTGGCTCAGTCGGTTAGGCTTCCGACTTCGGCTCAGGTCATGATCTCGCGGTCCGTGAGTTCGAGCCCTGCATCGGGCTCTGGGCTGACAGCTCAGAGCCTGGAGCGTGTTTCGGATTCTGTGTCTCCTTCTCTCTCTGAGCCTCCCCTGTTCTGCTCTGTCTCTCTCTGTCTCAAAAATAAATAAATGTTAAAAAAATTAAAAAAAAAAAAGAATCATCCCTCTGTTATAGGTGTTTATGCCATTGAGAAAACATCTTTATGCTTTAAAAAGAAATACAGACATAATTGTGAGGTTTTTCTATGCTTGTGGTTTTTGGTGAGGATCACATTTCTGTGGAATCCGTAACAAGGGACAGGTGTCCCAGAGTATTTAATGAAAATTACATTTCAGAAATGAATGAGGACTGAAGAGTGTCTTAGTTTGTGCTGCTCCAAAGGCAGGCCTTGATACAAGGCTTAGAATCTAGTAGTTTATGTGGGGGGTGAGGTCAGGAAAGCAGAGAAGTGGGAAAGTGAGACAGGGAAAAAGGTGAAGCCAGGAAGGGTGTAATCAAACTGGTGACCACTGTGGATAGCTGGAGCTCGTGTGGGTGGGGGAGAACTCCTGCAGACTCTGGGCACATGATTGAAACGTATCACTGCTAAGCCATGAAGAAGTAAGGTATTTATAATTCAAATCCCTGATTGTCATTGGCTAAAGGATGCTTCTGGACATCAACTCACCAGCCTCTTGGCTTTCTCCGAACACAGGCCAGTTGTGCTCTTTCCTGTGGCTAGGAAAAAACCTTTCTCAGCATGAAGTGGTAGGTTTTTGCACTAACAGTCTTTGGTGTGTGAGGCGAGTGCTGAAAACATGGGGGTTGGCTTTGGAAATGTCTGGTGCAAACAGGATCTCTAAAGTGTTGATCAAATACTCCATGTGGAAGTAATATGGTGGTTTGATGAACTCAGATGGTTGCTTACCATGTGGTATACATGTACTTTTTAGGCAACAAACATGCTCTTGTGGCTGATTGTATATTTCATTTTTCTTCACTCTCTGACCTGGTTGTGAAATATGATTCAATGGTAAAACTCCAGAAGTTATCACAGTATAACGTATTAGTTACTATTAGCATGTGGACAAGCATGAGTGTGTGTGTGTGTGTGTGTGTGTGTGTGTGTGTGTGTGTGTGTGGTTGAATTTATATAGAAAGGTACATATGACTGACTGCTTTAAACTCCTGATGTTTTAAAACTTTATAACATTTTAAATGAGGTTGCTGTAGGTACCAACCTCAAGGATTCCTGCAGTAGAACCTGCTGTTTACTGCTCTAGAAATATAAAGTGTGTCTTTTTGCAATGAAGGAGATAGTGCATTGTAAATGGTGCCTTCTGGGTGCTAACAGGATTGTAGTGTTTTCCTTTGGCTTCCAAAATATGAATATATCCTCCTTCCCTAATCCAAGTCCCTTTTTATTTTTTGAACCATTCCCTTCTGTGCTGCTTTCCAATTCCTGTACACAATCTGATAGATGAGAAAGGCACAAATTTAATCTTAAAAGAAGGAATGTCTATTTTGTATTTTTCCTCTTCAAGACAAGAATCTATAATCTTCTGTAGAACAGGGAGAGGCGTGCAGCAGAGATGAAAATGGAGGCCACTACAAACCAAGTCTCATATTTATTCCAAATGGTATTGAGTGTGATGCACCCTTATGTTCTTTGTCAACTTTATTAATAAATAATTTGGAGTCCATTGCCTTAGAGGGTTATTTTTAATTTGAAAAATACAGATTTTATTTGCACATATAAGTTCACAGCAAAACTACCAAGCCAGACAGATATCCACAGGTCCCGGAATATTGTCATATAGTCTGGCATTAGAAGCAAAAATTATCCATGTGGATCAGCTATAAGGAATACTGTGCCAGTGGGTTTTGCTATCTGTGTAATGCAGGGTGTGTAGCCAGGGGAAAAGTGAGCTGTTAATTTTGATTTGTACTTATCTGTAAGTTTGCATTTGCAGCCAACTTTGAAGCATGCATGGCAATAGAGTGCAAGGCAGCTAATCCCAAGCAGGAGATCCTCTGAGAACCATTTGCATTTTATTGTGGAAAGGATTACTTTTGGTTATGGAGGCAGCTGATGATCTGACAATTCAGAATCACTGACAAAAACAAAGTCTTGAAATTGACATCCCATTTAGGTGGGACTAGACAGGTGCCAGAGCTTTCCACTCTGGCTTCTTAGTCATTTCCAGTATGTCCCAGACTCCAAATGGATGGCTTTACCTCCCAGGCCAGTTTGTACGTGTGGAGTACCCGTGTGGTTGAAAGAAGACTGGAAGAAATTAGAGCTTTACTCTCCATGGCCTTTTACAATTTTTGGGCCTTGATTTGAAAGTAGAAGGGAGGTAAAATGGAAGGTAGCATTCCTTGAATAGCTTTTGCATGCTTGCTGGGTGCTGAAGTTGGCATTTTTATTCATTGTGCAAATGCATTGTGGCCACCTACAGTCTACCAAAGCTCTAAGGATGGGAGCGCTATTTGTGAACAATGTTCCTACTTTCATCAAGCTTATGTTTTCGTTGAGAGATATATATAAACAAGTAAGTGAAAATATTCCAATAGTGATGGGAGGTAGGAAGAAAACAGTATAGAGTTTTGGGTTAGAGAGGTAGATTGAGAGGTGTGTGTGTGTGTGTGTGTGTGTGTGTGTGTGTGTGTGTGTGCGCGCGCGCGCGTGCACGTATGTGTATGAGGGAGTTGCTATTTGAAACAGAGTTACATTTCTAGTGAGACCTGAGTGAAAAGCAAAGAGTCACTGCTCTGAGCAGAGGTAGGAGCCTCCTGGGGACAGAGACCAGCCACAACAGAGGCTCTGAGACAAAATGGCCTCAAAGTGTCTGAGAGGTGGTGGAAAAGGAAATCAGTGGTACTGGTGTGTAATTAATGGGAGAGGGAGGAGTTGGAGGTAGCCAGGAATCAGCTCCTTCATAGGCCAGGGTAATTTGATAAGATGGTGTTTGTTGGAGGGTTTTAAGAAAGGCAGTGACAAGATTTTATTCACTCTCTGATAAGATCATGCAGCCATGGAATAAATGGAAAGGGGTGGGAGTCAGACTGGAAACAGACAGTGTAGTTAGGAAGCTGAAGCTAGTGGGGGCTTAGGGATGCACTACCCCACAAGTGGTCTTCCGACCTGTGCTGGCCCACAGTCTTGTACCAGTCTGCAGTGAGATAATTTCGTACATGTATCACTTAGAAACACAGCAACTGGCAGAGTAGTTTTATATCTACTGACTCTAATAAATAAGGCGTGGGATTTATATTGTATGTCTAATTTGTCAGATAATTTATGTTATATTTTTTAAAGTATTGTCTTCAATAGACTGGAAATTTTAAAACAAACAAAACAAAAATCCTGTTCTCCTGCCAATTTTTTTTCAGATGAGGTAAATTTGATGTGTTTAGGATAGTGGCTGCTGTAACTGACTTATCGGAATTATCTAGTACATTAGACATTCATTTGCATGTTGGAAGGACTTTGAGTCAACAGATATGTGTGAGTCCCAGACCTTTGTGTTTAAACACACACACATACACACACACTCACATACTTTCTCTCACTTACACACACACACACACCCCTCCTCAAGTGATTGTGCTGTGCTAAGGTTTGAGAATCACTACCTCTAGAGTAATATGCTTCCTTTGAAGTAAATAGACAAGATGTTAAGAAGACAACATTTTTAACTTAAAAAGTGAACAGTTTCAATTTCTCACAGAAAATCAAGAATTTGCTCTCTGTGCCAAATACCAAAGGCACAAATATTCTTGCTTACATACACACTGGCTATATTTCTGAAGGGGAAAAGAATATGAACTACAAAGATATAGGAGTATTTACAATCTAAATTAAGTCTTTGAATAATAAGAACATATTAAACTTATTTCATTGTAGATTATTTTTCCTAGTATTGAAGTGAGTTGAATGACCTCAAAATGTCACTTTAATAATACAACACTGGATAAAAATGAGTTCAATGCTAAGTTTATTTTTTAAATTCTACATTGAATCATTATATTAAAAACCTAAACTCATGATAAGCTTTTCCCACACTTTCCTTGACATCATTCCCAGCAAAGTACTGTGATCTGGCCAGGATTTCTGGTCAAATCCACCTCCAGGGCAGGTGAGAGTTTCCCATTCTGTGCCACGCGAGGGTAAGAAACATTTTTCAAATGGTGTTACTTCTTGGTCGCTTCTTGAGAAAGAAAGTTATAAACCATTATGGAGACCTTAAAAGTGACTGGCCCCAAATCAAAAATAAAAGATGAGGTTGATAAAAAAGAAAATAAAGCTGGCATTTGACTGTCAGCCCATGGAGTGATGAAGTGGTTTCCAACTGAATAATGGGAAAGCTCCAGCAACGGGGACACATATGCTTAGCGGCTCACAGACAGAGTGGCCAGCGTGTTCTCAACTCTTTGTTGCTAGATCTTGAAATGTGTCCTTTTTTAAAGCTTTCTAGGCTTCTCTTTCTTCCCATTTGTCCTGGGAATGACAGCAAGATGGTATTATAAAATGGGAGAAGGGAGAGGGAGGGAGGGAGTGAGGGAACAGAATGGAGAGAATAAACGGTTTGTCTGCCAATATCTGTGCTTGCGGAGGCCTTTTTCTTCTAGCTAGAGGGGGAAATACCATTCTCTTTTCCCAAGCAATTATAGGCCCCAAAGATTGAAACTTGGTAGATAGCTCTTTAATCTCAGCCGATATTTATGGTTAAACATTAGACTTTTAGGATTCCAGATGTCAGGGTATTAAAATATAAAGGCACAGTGGAGTCTCAGAAAATATTAGAATCTTTGGGATACGTGGCTGCAGGGAGTTTTATCCCAAACAGAAGAGGATAAAGCTTTCAGTGATCCTTTGTGAGACCCAAAGAGCACCTTTCCTTCACCTGATTCCCTCACTCCTGCTTGGCTTGCCCAGTCTCCAGGCCATGAGTGGCATAATAGTGTTTGATTGCATTTTGAAATCATCTATACTCTGAGTTGGAATGTTTTTAATGTGTGATTTGTAAAGGATGATGTGGAAAGGAATATGGGCCATGGCAATAATTTCCTTTGCCTCTCCTCAATCTGGACACTTTATTCCTGAGATTGTCTTGATCCTCAAATCTTCCATGAGCAGCTATTAATACTTGTGAAGTATCCACCATGTTTCTGACTCTGTACTAAGACCTGCAGATGAATTATCTCATGTAATGCCATCAACAGAATATAGCCTATGAAATAGGCATTCTTATTCCCTACCTGTTATAGATATGGAAACTAATGTAGAGATATTCGGTAACGTACCTAAGCCATAAACTAATTTATAGAAGTTTCAGGACTGAACCTGTGTTTTTACCACTCTGCAATACTGTACACGGTACCCTCCACCTTCTTTCTCCACACTCTCCAATGTAAGCTCTCTTAGACCTATTGGCTTTTCTCACACACAGAGTCCTGTCTACACAGAACAAAGCAAACTGAGACTGTGTCATTATTCCAGCAATTACCCATCCAAACTAGCAATAATAATAGTTACCACTTATCTAGCATATTCCATGTGTCAAACATTATGCTAAGTGGTTTATAAACATTCCCATTTATCCTTTCAACAACCTTAACATGTAAGGATTGTTATCCCTTTTCAGCATTTCAAGAAATAAGGGTTTAGAGAAGCCAACTAATTTTTCATGGTTCTGCAGCTAGAATGTGCAGAACCATGATTTAAATCTGTATTTGTCTGATTCCAAAATCTGGGCTTGGAACCACTTCTAGATAATTATCATTGTGTGGTCTGAAACATCTGGTGGGGTGCTGCACAGAGAGATATTTAACTAATTCACATATTTCCATTTTACATGGTAGCAAATAGATTTTTAGGCTTAGAAAAGTAACTGTCAATTACTGTAACATTAAAAAAAAAACTTTTAATGTTTACTTTTGAGAGAGAGAGACAGAGACAGACGTTGGTAGGAGGAGAGGGACACAGAGAGAGGGAGACACAGAATCCAAAGCAGGCTCCAGGCTCCAGGCTCTGAGCTGTCAGCACAGAGCCTGACACAGGGCTTGAACTCACGAACTGTGAAATCATGACCTGAACTGAAGTCAGATACTTAACCAACTGAGCCACCCGGGTCTCCCTATTGTACATTTTTTGAAAGGCAATATAATAATGACCACAAAAAAGCCTCACTTAATTCCTCTTCTTCATATAGTTAGTCATGTTCCATGTATAAAATATGCTGACTCTGTCACATCCAAGAAAAGCATTTTGCCACTGTTAACTCCCGGAGACTGTGTGATAACAATAGAGTAACATGAAGTAAAAGCTTTGGTCATGAGATCAAAAACTTATTATGGTAATTCTCTGTAGCTTCCTCTCTTCCCCCAATAAATTGAGCAAGTTTTTTTTCCAACTTAGATGTTTATTGAGAGTCCATTGAGAGCAAAGCACCATGTATTGTTGGGGTGTCCTAGTCAGGCAGAGAAAGACAGATACCATATGTTTTCATTCATATGTAGATCCTGAGAAACTTTAACAGAAGACCATGGGGGAGGGGAAGGAAAAAAAAAGTTAGAGAGGGAGGGAGCCAAACCATAAGAGACTCTTAAAAACTGAGAATAAACTGAGGATTGATGGGGGCTGGGAGGGAGGGGAAAGTGGGTGATGGGCATTGAGGAGGGCACCTGTTGGGATGAACACTGGGAGTTGTATGGAAACCAATTTGACAATAAATTTCATATAAATAAATAAATAAATAAATAAATAAATAAATAAAATATTTTTGGTGAAAGTTAAAAAAAAAAAAAAGACACATTGAGGTAAATAAGAAACCATCCCTGCCCTCGTGCATCGGGGGGCGGGGGGGGGGAGGCAGGATATGAGATGGAGAAAATTAGTTAATATGAAATTGGCATAAAATGCGCTGGAGAGACCATGTATACCTGGCGATATAGACAAAGGCTCTAGGAAGGAAATGGAGTTTTCCATGAGCCTAGAGTGTTGGGTAAAGCTTTACAAGGCATACATGAAAGAAGCAAGTAAAAGAGGGTGTTTAGCAGCAGACATGGTATGTTGCAATGTGGCAGCTCCCCTGTGGAGTGTTCCCTGTTTTCCAGAGCAGCTGGGGCTCTGGATCTTTATGCCCTTGCTGTACCCATCACCGAATTCTATTTTAGCACATCTCGTGCTCAATTGCCACCATTGTTTAAGTCTGCTATGTCACCAGACTGTGAATACCTTGAAGGCAAACACCCTTGAATTTTTAGTATGAATCCCTGTAATGTAATATATGCTGAGCAAATGTTTGTTGAATGTGGGAATAAATGAATAGACGGGTGGATAAATGAAACAGTCAAGAATTCAAGTTTAGGTTGCCAGTCAGCTGTTCCACAAAGTTAATCATATAGATCTACTCAATATATAATTTTTTTAAGCATTCTCAAAGAATGTTCTTATTCACTAATCTCAGGAAATTGTTCAAAATGTGGTCCATGGCTAAATAAACTTTGAAAACTCTGGCTATTCCCATTTTGGAGATTTGTCATGTACATTAAGATATTAAAGGTTCTGGGGCGCCTGGGTGGCTCAGTCGGTTGAGCGTCTGACTTCAGCTCAGGTCACCATCTCGCAGTTTGTGAGTTCGAGCCCCGCATCGGGCTCTGTGCTGACAGCTTGGAGCCTGGAGCCTACTTCGGATTCTGTGTGTCCTTCTCTCTCTGCCCCTCCCCTGCTCATACTCTGCCTCTCTCTGTTTCTCAATAATAAATAAATGTTAAAAAAATTAAAAAAAAAAGATTTAAAGGTTCTGATAAGTTCTGCAGTGAAATTTAAGAATACTATTTAAATTTGTTTTACCCAGTATTTCTCAAACTTTTAAACTAGTGAATACTTGCTCATACATATTAGTGTCCGTTGGAATTACTGTACTTCAGAATATATTTTGGGAAATATTGGCTCATATGTATTAATTCATTAGTTTGTAGGAATACATGCCGATTGGAAAGAAAAAAGACTACAGGATGTTTAATTTGAATGGTTCCTTAAAGGTTAATATGTTCCACTTCCCATTCAATGCATAGATGGTCTCTACCTTTAACTTTCCCAAGTGGGAATTCACTCCCTTACAGGCCTACCTAATATATTTGGAATAATTTTAATTGTTAGGATTCTTTCTGTGATTTCCACTACCAGTGACCTAGTTTACCTTTTGGTTTGACAGAGTATAGATCTAATTATTTCTATATTAAAGCCTTTTACATATTCAAAGCAGTGAAACAGTGATCATATAATAATCCAATATGTTTCTTTCAAGCAAAGAAATTCCAAATTCCTTCTGTTATTCAACATATGTTGGACTGTTTTTAGGTCTTCACTTTCTAAACTGGCTATTTTTGATATTCTTCAATCTGTCAATGATTTTTCATTGTCCAATAGAGATAATAATGCAAACCACAAATGTAATTTAAATATTTTAGTGGGCAGGTTAAAAAAATAAAAAGAAATAGATGGAATTAAATTTAATAATACCTTTTATTTAATCTGATGTATTAAAAATATCATTTTAATATCACTATAAAACTATTTTTATATTTTGCATTTTTTTCATATTATATATTTGAAATTTTGTTTGTATTTCACAATTACAGCCTATCTTAATTCAGAAACTACATTTTCATCAGAAATATTTTATGTGTATCTAGATTTCATAAACTTTACAATTGAAAAAGTGGATTCACATGTACACGTTGTCCCAAATATACCTGAATAGTTTCTTATAACTAATTGCATATGCACTTTAAATTATAATTAACTAAAATCATATACAACTTTAAATTTAATTATCAGTTGTGCTAGTCATATTTTGAGGGCTGAATGACTACATGTGGCTATGATTGCCATGTGAGTATCTTTTCTTCCCTAGTTCTGGAAGGTCAAATAAAGAGAACTGATTTTTTTTTAACCTTTATAGTAGACTCTGTTCATCTCTATTAAATTTCAGTCTTATGAGTCATTTTTTATAGGTCATTAGATGCAGCTTGAGTTTCTTGGGATTAGATCCTAAGCTCAGAATTAGAAACCATTCTAGATACCACCTACTTGTTTCTGGGAATATAACTCAGTCAGTAAAATAAAGAAGCTTATCTCAATTATTTGCCATTAGTAGGAGCTACCACTCAAATATCCAGTCCTCCACATAAAGCATCAAGGTTTTCTGAGACTGGGATTTTGCTACTCAAGTTAAGGAAGGACACTCTACTGAGATGTCTATTCACATTTCTGTGCTTTGTTGTATAAGAAGCAATAAATATCAATATTCCACAAAAGTGACTATTTTTGAATATCTGTAAGTAAATGAAATTACATGACTTTTTGCCATGATAATATACTGCTTCTCTTTGTCTTCATTTTCTTTACTTTTCTCTCTTTCTTTTTTTGCTCCTCCCTCCCCTCACTTCTCCCTGGATGATTTCTTGGACTTCATTCAATAGTCAACTGTGTCCCTAATCTTTAAATTTTAATAATAGAAGAATCCTGCACTGCTGAGTTCGATCTTTGGTTACGGTGGTATTGAAAGATTTAGAAGACAAAAGGTCAAACTTAAGCTTACTTTATATCTAAGACAGATGGATGTTGTTTGTTATTTTTCTTTTCTTTTTTTAAAAAGCTTTTAAGAATTTGTATTTAATTATTATTATTATCTTTTTTTTTTTTTTTTTTTTTGAGAAAGAGAGTGCACTGATGTGTGTGTGGGAGGGGTGGGGAAGGACAGAGAGAGAGGTAGAGAGAGAATCCCAGAATCCCAAGCAGGATCTGTGCTGTTAGTACAGAGACTAACATGGGGTCAATCTCACCAACCATGAGATGATGACCTGAGCTGAAATCAAAAGTCAGATGGCTAATCGACTAAGCCGCCCAGGTGCCCCTGGATGTTGTTTGTTCTTTTTGTTTGATTACTTTATATATTCTTATGTGTCTCTGTGTGTGTATGTGTTTGTGTGTGTGTGTGTGTGTGTGTGCACACATGTGTGTTTTTTTTATTAAAAAAAATTTTTTTAATGTTTACATTTATTTTTGAGACAGAGAGACAGAGCATGAGTGGGGGAGGGGCAGATTGGGAAGGAGACACAGAAAGTGAAGCAGGCTCCAGGCTCTGAGCTATCAGCACAGAGCCCCACGTGGGGCTCGAACTTGTCAACCGTGAGATCATGACCTGAGCCAAACTTGGACACTCAACCAACTGAGCCACCCAGGCACCCCCACACATGCGTGTTTTAATGGAAGGAGATACTTGACCAGTCCCATAAGTAAATAAAATGCTTGTGCCTTACCAATAGGTACTAAACAAGTTTGTGACTCGTATCTTCTCATTTCAATATTATAGACCTGGAAGATTCTTTGATTTGGTTCTCAGGTTTTTCTCCATATATTTGCACAGTGATTTGATGTAAAAACTAATGCTATTTTGCAACAGTTTGAATGTAATTATTAAAAATATCCTAAAAGTAGATGTTTCAAAGGAACAAAAAATATAAAGGCCAGAAAAAGATCCAAATGTATAAATTACTTCATGACAAAGATGACATTTTAAATCATGAGAAAATAGAAATTATCCAATTAATGACATAGAGACATTTGAATACTCAGGGAAAAAATTGAGGAATTTATACCTTTTTTTAATAAAAATTCCATACGGATTAAAGATGAATATATAGACTTATTAGAAAACATTGGTGAGATTGTACTGTTAAAATTATGGAGATCTTTCTTGGCATAAGTCAAAATCCAGGAAACATTTGATAAATATTCGATGACTGTATAAGAATTAAAAATTTGTGCAAAGAATATCAAAAGTTAAACTAAAACAACCAAGAAAAGGTTACATCTCATAAAGAGCAACTTACCTTATAGTACCAAAAAATTCTCACTAATATTAAAGAGCAAAAAGGAACAAACCAATTTCAAAAATATTCAAAGGATTCCAAAATCAATTTCACAGAGAAATAAATACAAATGCCAATAAAGATATAAAAAGCCCAATTTCTGTCATAATCGAAGGACAAATTTTTTTTCTTTTAAATGTGTATTTAATTTAAGAGAGAGACGGAATATGAATGTGCACGCGAGCAGGAAAGGAACAGAGAAACAGGTAGAGAAAGAGTCCCAAGCAGGCTCTGTGCTATCAATGCAGAGCCCAACGAGGGGCTCAATCTCACCATGAGATCATGACCTGAGTTGAAATCAAGAGTCGGGACGCTCAACCAAGTGAACCCCCAGGCTCCCCAAAGTCCAAGTTAAGAACTATTACACTGAGTCATGCTGCCTGGATTTTGTCTACTTACTAGATGTGCAGCTCTAAGCAAATTTTTTATTCTCTCTGAGCTTCAGTCTCCCTATTTAGGAAGTGGAGACATCCATATTATATACTCATGATTATTGCAAGGATTAAAATACAGAAGCTCAACGAAAGTGTCCACCACTCTACTAAGACAGTGGTGACCACTGCTCCCATAATTACTATTAATATTATTGTTTTAGCAATTGTTTTGGCAATGATTTAAAAAGTGTGATCATCTCTATTGTTGGGGAAAATGTAGAGAAACAGTTCTCAGACTTTGTTCTCAAATATCATTTGATGTGGCCTCTTGGTATCTGGTAACCATCTAAAAGTTCTAACTCAGCAGCTCTGCTTTTAAGACATTATCCTAGAGATTTTTGTTGAATGAATAAACAAAACAGTAAAACATGCAATGAAAAAGAAAACACTCCCTGCCTCTTAGCCCTCTGCTATCCTGATCTTCTGTACTACTGCTCTGAGGGAACAACTGGGAAGTTGCCATTTTTAAAATCATGTATATGTATTACTTATTTTAATAAGAATAATGATAGTAAAACTCATTTATATAACAAATGGAATCCTGAAAAATGAGTTGGTTATTATGTAAAGCATGTCAAGAAAAGGGACACAGAAGAAAAGAAATTTTCCTAGACCTAGAAGCCAATCTTTTTACTACGGATTTAGGGGCTCCCTGTAGGACCCAATTCCAATTTGCTTAACTCCCTCACAGGAGAAATATTAATAAAAATTGAATGTAAGTTTCTGAAAGTAATTGCCATGGAGAAAAGGAGTTGAAGCTGATTTTTTTTTTTTTTATGTGGCTGTGGATAATAATCTCTTCCCTTTTGGGTGATGTTGGTGGGATACAACTCTACTTGAGTATTGCCCATGTGGAAACCAGACTATCCGTACATCTAGGCCATATTCTCTCTGTTTGAATGCTGTACAGGCAAAAGAGCAGATCTAGAGCTATAAAAGACACAGTATATATGAAGTACTTAGCCACAAGGCTGGCTTGGGATAAGCACCAAGTCAATACTAGTGACCACTATTCTGTTGCCACCATTTATCATGGCTCTGGCTGGGGTGATTACATGAACATTTCAGGCATCAAATCTCAAAGATTCAGTAGTTCTAGTTTTCTATTGCTGCCATAACAAATTACTACAATTTTAGTGGCTTAAAACGACACCCATGTATTGTCTTACAGTTCTACAAGTAAGAAGTCTGTTAGCCTTGGCTGATTTCTCTGCTTTTAGTCTTTCAAGGACCAAATTAAGGTATTGGTAGGACTGTATTCCTTTCTGGAGTATCTAGGGATGAATCCTCTTCCAATGTCACTCAGGTTTTTGGTAAATTCAGTTCTATGGTATTGTAGGACTGAGGTCCCCATTTCCTTGCCTGTAGTCTTGGAAGTCATGTTTAGCTTCTAAGGCTGCCCACGTTCCCTGACTTGTCGCCTCCTTCACCTTTAATGCCAGCACTGGTGGAATATGTTCCTCTCATGCTTTGAATCTCTCCTGTCTTCTCTTCTGCTGCATTTCTCTGATTCTAGACAGAGAAATTTCTTTGCTTTTGAATGGTTTATAGGATCAGATCTGGCACACCCAGATAATTTCCCCACTTTAAGATCCATAACCTTAATCATTTTGGCAAAGTCCCTTTGCTATATTCACATGTTTAGATTTAGGGCAAGAACATGTTTTAGAGGATGTTATTCAGCCTACCCTAGTTCTTTGTAAGGTCTTAGCTTTAGTTGTAAATGGTGGAAGAATGAGAAATATTAACTTGGAATACTGTCGCTATCTCTGAAAGATTTCTTCTCTTTCAGGGAAAAAGTAAGACATAGTTTATCTTGCTTCAGAGGCATTGTACAAATATGGATGACCGGTGTCTGTTCTGTAGGTTGAACATCAAGTTTTGATGGAAAAATTATCAGTATAACCTGATTTATTTGATGTGATTATGTACCATTATGACTCATAACCTGATTTTTGTCTCATTTTTTGTTATAAGTTGAAGCAAGAAATATTATTTTGGTAAGCATTTAAATATATCTTTTGTTACATTTATTTTAACTACAACTGTTTGTTGTACCCTACCTTTGATGTATTTATTTCTTATGCTAGCATTTGCCTCCTCTGCCAATTGCCCCTGAGTTAAGGGAAACAGAATTTAGGCATTAGAAACTCCTTGATGTCCGATGCCTGATGATGCTTGGTGACACCACTGTGAACTTCTATAATAAAGGAAAGCAGCTCATTTTCCCTGGCTCTCTCAGACACATCTATGGCCCACCTAAATAGCTGAGTATGAGCTTGCAAAAGCTTAGATGAGGGAGCACTGCATTTTGCAGCAATTAATTTTGCAGAGAAAGCAGTCTGTTTAAAAAGATGCCTGCAGCACTCACTAAAATGGGGGTTGTTTTTCAAGGCCACCAGAGCTGCAGTGGGCGCAGGCTGGCTCATCAACAAAACAACAATGCTAAAATATGGCCTCCTGGGTTTTGCAAAAGAAGGGACTAGAGGGGCGATGAATTATGCTCACCTGCTAGAGCTGGGTGAAGACTGTAATTGTTTAGCCCCCTAGCACTTCCCCGTAAGGGTTAAAATGACAGAGATATTAGTTGGCAATGGCTAAAATTGTTGGTTTGAAGCTCTCGGCAATACGCACACTGTTATTTACCGGACTTGGTCGATTTACTTCTTAATGCAATAATGACCTGTGAAATGAAACGTGAGCTAGACAATTGTTCCTCATTGTTTCCAGTAAAACATTCTTTCATACCCCATTAAACCACCATTAATTCCATATGAAAGAGAGTCACGCACAAGCACCCGAATGTCTCTCTCTCTTTCCTGGACTTTTTTGCCCCCATGTTCCCGTTTTATTTTCTTCTTTTTCTTTGTATTTCCCTTTTTCCTCCCATATCTCCAAATGGAATAGGGACATAATGGAGTACATGGTGGGAAATTCCTTTGAAGTCCATGCTGAGTTACATTTCTTCTGAAATGCACAAGGTTTTAATTGCCAAACCTCAACCTGGTTCTCCATGAACATGAAAATAGCTACAGAAACAGAAAAAGTTTTAAAACAAGGAGCAATGGTTTAGCCTTGCTTAGAAAAGATCAAAATGCCTATTTGAGATGGGTAGGCACTCTCTCTCCTACATTGGTGGCTGAATAATCACTGTGGAGAAGCCAACCACATGAACCCGTGGGGCACCTTCACTGGTCTGGGGAGGGGTCCTTCCCTCAGCAGGAACACACAGCAGTCACAGAAAGGCCATGTCTGTTCCAGCAACCTAATTTTGGACCACTTCTCCTGCTCCAGGGTCCTACTCTAACTTCATAGCTAAGAGCCCCAACCAAGAAGTGCTGAGCCACATGGCATAAGAAGTACTTCTATAGCATTTCATTTCTTCAACCCTTTTCTTCCTATAGCCTCGTAGTTGGGTCTTGTCTTAATTTCCTCCATTGTGTGACTGGAATGTTCTGCTATCCATTTTGCCTCTTACAAAATGCATGGTCACTGCATCGCTCTAATTTTTCCTCTGTGGTCATATTGCTTTCTCCTCTTCTGCAGTTAAATCTTCCTTGGCTTCCTAACAAATATGAAGACATTTATGGTTATATTTGGAGTCCACCTGGATAAGGCAAGATACTCTCCCACCTCAAGATCCTTAGTCACATCTGCAAAGTTCCTTTTGCTATATAAGGCAATTTTCTCAGGGTCTGATGATGAAGACATGGGTGTCTTGGGGCCATTGTTCAGACAACATGCTCAGTGATTCCAAAATTAAATATATACATATTTCAATTTGTATTGAAATACAACAAATCCAAAATAACATCTCACCATTGATTTTTAAATATTCCTTTAATATTTTTCATATCATTTTAAAATATTTTTAAGTATTCTTTTTAAATATTCTTTTAACATTTTTCACGTCTAGTTTTGGAGGTAGGTTTATCATCACTATTGGAAATTCTCAACCATTGGTTTACCCACCTCCCTCAAAATTGTTCCACCTGAATCTAAATTGTTCTTGAGCAGCCAATCAGTTTGTAGGCATAAACTATGGCACTGGTCTACCTGATAGTACTCAGCCATGAGAAAGGCTACTAAATTCCCCATATTCCCTCTCTAAGGAGAGAAATACTAGCTGGGTTCATCTCCTCTTTCTAGTTTCCTGTTGAAAGCATATCTGGCATTTTTCTTATTTTTAGTTGATACCACAGAGATCCCAGGAATAAAACGACTCCTTTGTAATCATATAGCTTTGCAGACCAGTCTTATAGTCTCTCTTCAAGCCAGTATTCCCCCCACCCATATTAGAATGTCTTTTAATAAAAAGTTAATTAAAAAATAAATTAGTAAAGTAATTAGTAAAGTAAATAAGTGATTAATGGTTCATTTAAAACAAACTTCTCCTTTTTTTTTTCCTTAAAAAAATGAAAATCAATTGAGAGTAACCCTTTACTGTTCAGAGTGTACCTGTTACTATGGCTATTTCATCTTTCAAGAGTTTAAGGAGGGCCTACTTGTCCTTCAAGGGGATGCCCTTTCCACTCCAAGAACAAATGAAGTCTTTCTCCTCAGAAAACCTTGGAACTTACTGGGGATGTCATCATGATAACTAACTGGAGGAATTCTTAGGACCTGAGTGAGATCTCAACCACCAGCCCATTCCAGGTTTTTGACTTTGTTGTGAGAAAGAATTCAAGCATTAGTCAGAGTAAAGTATAGCAGAAGAAGCTTTATTGCAAAGTGAAAGTATATTCTCAAGATGTGAGAGAGGGTAAGCTCAAAGGAGAGCCCAGGAGGGGTTTGGATTTCTGTCTTTTACTGACAGTTGTTAACAAGGGCTATAATATTTATTACTTGAGGTGGGAATTTCTTGGAAGCAGGGTTATGTGCTTTTTCTTCTGTATTTGGTCAGCGGTTCCTATCATGGCATCATTAAGGAGGAGATTTTAGCATGTTCATGTACTGTAAAGAAGAAATAATGTGACCTTTGGCCTATCTTGTCAGCCATCTTGGGCATGTCTGGTTTGATCCAGTTTCTTGTGGTTTTGTTTTGGAGTGCTACCAGGACAGGCCTCTGACTTCTTCATAGTGGAGCTTGACTTCCTCTTTGCTGGCCTCCAGGCATCCTATTAAAACCTAACCATGTACTCTCACAATCATTCATATTACATTTTTTAGAATGGTTAATTATGTTAGCATATGGTGGTGACTTCTTTCCCCAGTTTGATTATAACCTCATGGAGGACAGGATAGATATATTATGCTAATTTTAGTTATTTAACCAATATGTGTTTATTCTCTATTACAAAGTAATAATAGGGGTGCTTGGCTAGCTCAGTTGGTAGGACATAGGACTCTTGATCTCAGGGTTGAAAGTTCAAACCCCACGTTGGGTGTAGAGATTACTTAAAAATAAAAAGAAATTAAAACAAAACAAAGTAATAATATATACTACTATTATGGTAGCTTCCATTTACTGGGTATCTCTCACATGCCAGCCATTGTGTTAGGTATTTTATATGTCATATCTCTATAATTACTTGCAAAGTAAGCCTAATTTTCATTATTCTATGAGTTAAACTGAGGCTCTCAGAATTTAGGGACTTTGTTTACGATGATATGTCCAGTGGTAAAGTCAAAATTTATATCCAAATCTGTCCAAATTCAATGCCTAAGTTTTTTTTCTAAATGCCCATGACCCTTCCTGTACATAGGCTGTCTGGAGAATTATATGTAAGTGAGATTCATCTTTGACCCTCAAGGAGATCATTTAATACAGTAATCCAAACATCTGACTAACATGAAGCAATATAAGGTAAGCACCTGCAAATACAGGAAGAGTCCTTTGAGCAGACTGGATGGGTGGGATTTTGACAGAGGAATAAAGAACTTCCTACACCAGGGCATGAATAAAGGACACAGATAACACAGGGTGTGGATATTTTCACAGATTAAAGTATGAGAGACATTGAAAAGAAAGGGAGAGCAGAGCCATATTTTTGGATCCCCTTGAGTGCTGGACTCAAGTATTTCTATTTACTTCAGTAGCTGTGTGGGGGTGTGGGTGACTTTGAAGATTTTTGAATAGAGGAGGAGCCTATAGGAAGCTGTAGTTTACAAAGATTACTCAGGCTGTAGGAAGTAGGGTGAAGATTGAGTGGGAGCAGGGACCAAATGTTAGACTTGTTAGGACACTGTTTCAGTTGTTTAGATTTAGAGGAAATGCATTGAGTATCTAGAGGAGATTGATGGCAATCAGAATGGAGAGGATGGTACAGATTAAAGAAATGCAAAAGAGAGGAAGTAGAAAGGGCTTCCCTACTCCTGACTTGAGGAGGTCAACATAGCATATTTTGGGGGAATGGAGGTTCTAATAGCAGATATGGGGAAGTAAGATACAGAGGATGATTGCTTAAGCTGTGCCTTTAGTCAGTTTGGGGTGCCCACTGTATGGGGCAGGAGTTATTCACATATGCATCTGGTGGCTGGAATCTCTGGGATTAGAGACGAGAAGGTAAATTGCAGCTAGAGATAAAAATTGAAATTTATCTGGAATTAGGTGGTAGGTGAAACATTAGGGGGAAAAAAAAAGATGCCAAGGAAGGAGAAAGCAAATAAACTGAAGCCACAGTGCTGAAGAGTGCATGGCATTGAGGAAAACTTTTGTTTGAAAGTGGGTGAGCAGATGAGTGATGCATGGCATTGTGTGGTTTATTATAGAGACAAGGAGGCACAAAGGTAGGACTACCCACCATGGGAGCTAAATTTCTCACTATATGCTTAGTTGCTGGGTTCTGGGGTACTCAAGGAAAAATAATAACTATGACAAAAATGGGATGGGGTGTCATCCAATGGGAGGAGAAACTGGGCCAGTCTTGTGCACTGATGGTAGAAATAGGTGCAGATACACTATGAGGTAGGAGATTGGTTCATCCTGGGTCTTGCCAGCCCCTAAATACTTCCCCTAGCCATACTGCCTTCTCCTTTTTAGCCTAGAACTGCTATCTTTGCTGCTAGAGAAAGTCCTTAGAAAGTCAGTGTTAAGGTGTACACATTCATTCATTCATTTATTTTTTCAGCAGATATTTATTGGCAGCTACTATATACCAGGTATTGTGATAGAGCTGGGTGTACAGAACGTCCTAATTCCCACCCCTCATATCTTATCAGGGAAAGTAAACAGTAAGAGACAAATGTATACATAAAAATAAGTGAATATTTGATTATATGATAAATGCTATAATAGGAGTGTCATAAGTGCACCATAATTTAGAATGGTATAGATGAGTGGCAGGGAATCAATGAAACATGCTCTTGGAAGTGATATTTAAATTGAAACTGAAATTGAGTAGGCATT
Organism: Panthera pardus; assembly: GCF_024362965.1. Taxonomy (NCBI): domain Eukaryota; kingdom Metazoa; phylum Chordata; class Mammalia; order Carnivora; family Felidae; genus Panthera; species Panthera pardus. The sequence continues at coordinate 101,862,422 of NW_026526732.1, forward strand.
GACCAGGTTATGTGTGGAGGAGAAAGCCTTCTAGGCAGAAACACACCCCAAGACAGGAGGAGAGGAACACTGGAGGAAGGAATGCCAGAGGGACTGCATAATGGTGGGGACACAAATGAGTAGCCTGTGATGGGGTTGGACAAGTGGATGAGAGCCAGATCCTGAGGAGCCTTGTGAGATATTTTGAGAACATAAGATTGTATTCTATCTGCAATGGAGACTGATGTAATTGACTTAGCCTTTTTAAAACTCTGGAAGAATAGGGGTGCGTGGGTGGCTCAGTTGGTTAAGCATCTGACTTCAGTTCAGTTCATGTCATGATCTCATGGTGTGTGAGTTTGAGTCCCATAGAGGGTTCTGGGTTGACAGCTTGGAGCCTGGAGTCTGTAGCCTGCTTCAGATTCTGTATCTCCCTCTCTTTCTGTCCCTCCCCCACTCATACTCTGTCTGTCTCTCTCTCGAAAATAAATAAACATTAAAAATAACTTAAAACTATGGAAGAAGAAATAGAAGTTTGCAACAATAGATAAGAGAGAGATGAATTAGTAGTTCTACTACAGTGATCCAGGTGATAAAATATGGTGACATGGATTGTTCTTGTAGCAGTGGAGATCCAATTTTCTAATAATTCGGAATATATTTAGTAGAAGATATCAAAATATGATTGGTGATAGAACTGATTAAAAATGTTTTGTTCTTCAGCAATGCCCCCTTGCCCTGACTCCATGCACGTACATCTGAAAGCTTTCCTAATTGGAATGCCACATACATGTCATATGTTGAGATTCACTAAAGTTAAAGCATTCTTTAAAACACACATAGTAATATCTCCTTTAAGACTTTCTTTTATTTCACAAAAATTTATGGTGATAAAACATGTGTCAGAAGCTGTATTAGATACTGCAGATACAACTGTGGATAAAGAATGATCCTGCTCTTGAAGAGATGCTAGACCTTGCTTGGTTTATGAATTTTGCCAAGAACATGATAAAGTTTTTGCTACAAGAGAGCAATGCCATTTATTGTACAGTGTAATTAGTCTGATTAAAATATTGGAGGGGCGCTTGGGTGGCGCAGTCGGTTAAGCGTCCGACTTCAGCCAGGTCACGATCTCGCGGTCCGTGAGTTCGAGCCCCGCGTCAGGCTCTGGGCTGATGGCTCGGAGCCTGGAGCCTGTTTCCGATTCTGTGTCTCCCTCTCTCTCTCTCTGCCCCTCCCCCATTCATGCTCTGTCTCTCTCTCTGTCCCAAAAATAAATAAAAAACGTTGAAAAAAAAAATTAAAAAAAAATATTGGAAAATTAGTTCTGCTATTATAAGAGATATAATAGCTGGAAGGTAATTTACACATTATAAAGATAGTAACAGATATTGTCTCTTTGGTTCTCACAAAAGTCCTCCAAGTCTGTGGTTCTCAATGGGCTGATTGAGTTTGCTCTGAGGGGACATTTGGAAATACAGATCTTCCTCAATTTATGATGGGGTTACCCTTCATAAGTTGAAAATATCTTGAGTCAAAATTGCATTTAATACACCTAACCTACCCAACATCATAGCTTAGCCTAGACTACCTTAAATTTGCTCAAAACACATACATCAGCTTACAGTTGGACAAAATCACCTAACACAGAGTCTATTTTATAATACAGTGTTGAATATCTTATTTAATTTATTGAATACTGTATGGAAAGTGAAAAACAGTGTGGTTGTATGGGTACAAGTGACTGTACCTGTACAGTTGTTTATCACCATGATCATGTGGCTGACGTGGGAGCTGTGCTCATGGCTGCTCCCTGTCATCACAGAAAAGGATAGTACTACATATCGCTAGGACAGGAAAAGACTAAATTTCAACATTCCAAGTATGATTTCTACTGAATGCATATTGCTTTCACACCATCGTAAAGTCAAAACATCATTAAGTCAAACCCTTGTAAGTCAGGAACCATCTGTATTTGAAGGCATTTCATTTGTTGTCATAACTGGAGGTGTGCTACTGGCAGCTCGTGGGTAGAGACCAGACAGGCTGCTATGCATCCTACAATGCACAATCTAGCCCCGCCACCCCCCGCTTGATAAAGAATTATCCAGCCCCAAATGTTAGTTGTGCTGAGGAGGATGAGAAACTTTGCTCTAAGTTATTTCCTTTCTTACCTGTAAGAAAAATAATTGCCTAAAATGTAAGCTGACTCCTAATTTGACACATTCTCTATTTTGCATTACCTGTCTCAGAAGTTTTAGTATCTGACATTCAAGTTAAATATGTATTCATATATGTAGTTAAAATTGGCTATTTCTTATGTGTTTCTATGAAACAGCAGTGTCAATATATTAAGACCTGGTCATTCTAGCCAGGTAGGCTGTAGAGTGAATTAAATAAAACAATGAAATATCTTAACGGCATAAACACAAAAATAGTATAACCCTCATGCTGTTATATTATATAAATACTTAAATGATAATTTACCACAACATAAATAAGAAATAAACTCCAAACACATGAGCATTGCATTTATATTTCTCTTCGTCTTGATGCATGCATCATCACATTGAACTGCATTATCAACTTTAGATGCTGTTTACAGGCTTTTTTATTTGATTATATCTCCATTTGTACTTGTTCCATTTTATGTGGAAGAAGCTGGAAATATCATAATTCACTTTCATTGATACTATCTCTATTTATCTATAGATCATATGACAGATAATAAATGGGGAAATGTTCAACTTCAAATCCCGCCAGTAATACCCTTATTGCTTAAACTTCAACTAAATAATCTGCAAAGAAGTTTTTAATATATTTATGTATCCTTTAGAGATTTTACCTCCTAAGCAACAGTGACTACACCCACATTTCTAGGCCGTGAACATTAATGACAATATTTCATGATTCAGTCCATTAAGACAACTTTTCCCCCATTTTGTTTTCCCAGAGTAAGCAACAGAGTTAAGCATTCCAATGGTTACTAGAATACCAAAGAATGGCCCACATCATTGGGCAGATGCAGTGAGGTATACACAGTGGAAGAGAACAGTTTCTGAGAGAGTATGGTTTGTGTGTAGGCCAAGCAAACAGTGGTCTATATGGCATGATTTGAAGGATGCTGCAAAGTGGTTCCTATCCCTCCCACAACTTCAACTCAGCCCTGCATTCTAATATAAAAGATTGATCACTAAGCATAATGAAGAATTTGTTGTCTAACACAGGCCACTATTAAAATGTTAATGCTCTGAGATGCAGCAGAATTTTTTCTTTCAGCAGAGATTTTTAACCAGTAGCAAGAAAAACTAATTAGCAAGGTTTCGTCCAACAAAGGTTTGTACACTGGAAAACCTTGCTGAGGTCTTTTAACCTTTGGAAATGAGATACATGTGGTAGGTACTTATAGTGAGGGTCAAAGCAAATAACTGTCTTCTTGGCTTGAATTTTGCCTACAGCATTGGCTTTATTTCTTAACAGGCCCAGTCCCCTTGAACCTAGGCTACCCTCTTTCATGCTCTTTCATGTGTTCATTCCTGTGTCCTTTCCAGTCTGTTCTCAAAATCCCCTTCCCTGCCTATCAGCTGATTGCTCACTCAAAAATATCAATCAGAGCAAGGCGGTGAATCACTATTCTAAGAACCTTAAGCAATATGTAGGCTTATGCCTCTGACAAGGATATTCCAGTTCCTGACAGAATAGAAGAAAGAGTAAGAAGGACCTGACCCTTGCAGCCTACCAGGAATTGGAACCAAGGATTCAATGCTGTCAGCCCCTCTCTCTGCTCTTGCTGCCTGTCTCTGCTCCTCTTGACTCTTGGCCTCATTCCCTTCTGCTGCCAAAGGACCTTTTCCATCTAGTTGAGTTTAGTAATCCCTGCTGAGAAAGAATTTTTGTCTCCCAATATTTGTATATCAAGCCTAGGGAAATACTGATAATTCCTATTTGGCTTTTATGCCTCTTTGGACCAATCACTGGGTCCAAAGAGATGGGGGGCATATGATTGGACAGTGCTTGGTGATGGATCCGCTCCTATGGCCAGAGCTCAGGATCCATAGCCTGGAGAATGGGAAAGGGTAAAGACAAATGAGAAGCTAAACAGGAGCTGTACAGTATACTATAGTCAGCTCTTGAGACTCATCTGAAGAGGTACTTTGTGAAGCTTCTCCTGACCCTGCATTGTGAATGAGTGCCCTTCCCTTGTGTCTCTGGCCTATCAATAAATCTGAACCAGTCATTGTATTATATTTTGTATTTACATATATTTACACTCCAAGCTTGCCAAAGTTGATAGTGCTTTTGGAATGTTTTCAGATAAACGCTCCTTCTCCTAGATTCAGGAGTGTATTAGTGACTGGTAGGAAGCATGTGGTCAAACTGAATGACAAGAAAGTCATCTCAATTCCATGCCACACTTTGTCAGCCCACTTGGGCAAAGCCAGCCCTATTCAGAGAACATTCTTGGTTTACACCTTCTATTGGCCTTGTTCTGTGAAAACACTTCAAACAACGTGAGTAAACTTGTTTCAACAAACAATTTAAGACAAAAGGGCCTTTAAAAATAATCTGTGTTCTAGCAAATGGGCCTTCGCTAACTTTCCTTTTTTAATACTAAAAGTTGCTTTTGAAGGATTTTATTGTTCAATGGTATTAAAAAAAAAAAAAAAACACGACATAATGAAGACCCAGGTACCTACCATCCATCTTTAGAAGTAAAACATTACAAAGTTACAAGGATAGTTGAAGCCCCTTTAGGCTCCTCCTTGATTTCAATTGACTCCCCTCCACTGCCCCTCCCAGAGATAACTATCTTGAGTTTGGTATTTCTTATTCATACTTTTTCTTCTTTATTAAGTCTGGTTAGAAAAGAATGGGTAAACAAGCTTCTACCCTGCACAGGAATGTACCAGTATCAGTGACATTTCTCAATCTGTTCTCATCTGTATTCAAATGCCTTTCCAGATTAGGTCATACATTTCTCCGCGTGTCCTCCCAAGGTACTGGCATCAACTCTATTAGTATTGTTGTGTAAATGACAAGAAGCTTCAGAGAGGCAAAGTAGGAATACACTCAAGGAGAAAACACAGCTCCCAATTTTGTTGACGGGAATGGAATACGTATTCTTGATCAGACCAGGTGTTTCTCAATATCCTGCTAATAGAAGAGCATTTAATTTTAATTCTAAGCATACTGGGTATCTGGAAGAACATACATGATGGATAAATCAAAATTGGGGAGGTCTTTGAAAGTGATTCAACTCTGAATTCCTGCTTTCTCTATATGTTAGTAAGAATTGGTTTTTAGAATTTTCTGGCCTTCCAGGAAGGTGCATAGTGAAATGGAAGAACCTTGGGTACAGTGGCTCTCCCAATTACTGGCTCTGTAACCTTGGGAAGGTCACTTATGCTCCATTAGTCTGTTACAGTAATACCTGTCTATCTACTTTTCATAGTTGCCTTTTGAAAAAAAAAATGAGATTAATTCATGTGGCTCATAAACTATAAAACACCATAAATATAAAGGATAATAGCTTTGGTGGATGCTGATCTGTGTCCTGTCATAGGGACAGAAATGATGGACGTGCTAATTCTGCCTGAGTAAATATTTTTTAGACTTGAGGCTTAATCATGAGAACTCTAATTATTTCCATTTTATCTAAGATTTTAGCATTGTGAAAAATGGTCTTGTATTCATTTGCTTTGACATAGCCCTTGTCCAGAATCCAAATGTCAAAATCTATCTACTTACTGATTACATAAAAAAGTGATAAATGTGAATTTTCACTTGTATTATAGCTTCAGGAGAGGCTCCAAGGTCTGAGAACCATAGCAAAACAACAAAAGTAATGACAAAAAGTTCACCTTCTAAAGTGAGAGGCCAGAATTCTACCTCTGTCCATGGAACTTTCTACATCAATGAAAATTTTCATTATCTGTGTTGTCGAATATGCTAGCCAGTAGCCACATGTGAGAATTAGACTAAATGTGACTAAATGTGACTCATTAGACTGAGGTACTGAATTTTATTTTATTTTATTGTGATTAATTAAAATGTAAACTTACATAGGCACATATGATGAGTGGCTACTGTGTTGGACAGTGCAGACTAAGACAGTTGATGCTGATCTTACAAAGGAAGTGGCTAAAACTTGGTGCAGCCTCTGCCTACCCAGCCCTTATGTACTTCCAGGGTATATAAGAGAAGATGGACATTCAGTGGGAGGTGAAAGAAGACTGTTCTGAGAGTCACATTGTAGATCATTTCAGTGTGCTATGAATTCTCCATCTCTTCTCACAGAGGGGCAGAGCATAGTACTTGCCCTCATATTTCTATCCAAACGAGTTGGTGTTTAAAGCACCACCAGGAGAGGTTTTCAGACAGAGACTGTTTTTGACATGCTGAAAAAGAGTCTACATGTGAGATACTGGCTAAAGTGGTTGATGCTGAAGAGGGCCCTTCTTCCCATCTTGCTGAACAAAGATGGACAACAGTAGTCGAGGTATGGGCCTATTAGGGGAGAGGATTGTGCATCATTTTAACAGAGACCCACCCAAGAGGTGTGGGGTGACCCCATGTGAGAGGTAGACACCAGAGAGTGGGCCCTACTAAAGGAGTCTTAAACAGCTAGCAGGAATAGGGGTCACCATGTCAAGCAGGCAATTGTAGATCCTTAGTATAAATCTCTGTGGAACCCGTAGGAGGTGCTTACTCAAAAAAGACTGTTTTAGAAATCTGCAATACTCAGGTGATATCAATGCTAGATTGTACAAATGGTTTTGGTAAAGGAAGACCTCTTCTATCCTATATTGTTCTTTCTTCTCTTAATCCCGGGCCCCAGGCTCAACCCTGGAGAACCAGTGGCTTCATAGTGAGTAGAGGAAGAGGAATCAAGGGAGGGAAATGGTACAAAACCAACAATACTTTTTTCCATCACAAATTTGCTCAGCCTGAAGCAGACCCAAACTGAGGGAAGGAAGACATTTTCAGAAGAACTTGAGATTGTATTGGATTAGAATTTCTCATGTGAAATTAATCAAAAAAGCAATGTCATCTACCTAGGGTTTCATTCTGGATCTGAGAAAAATCATTTGATAGCATGAATTTAAATGAGAATTGGTTAGAAAAACTAAATTTCCTCTCTTGTACCCACTGGGTCCAGCTCATTCAATAAACTATTATAATACTAAGGATAATTGTACATTACTAATGATAAATTAATAGTGATGGTGATGAATAATTAACATTTATTATCAAGCATTTACAACCTGCTAGGCACTCTTCTAAGCAATTTATTTGTTTCAGCCCCTCAGCAGGAGATACATATAGAACTGATTTCTCTCTATCTAAGGTAGTTCAGAAAACTGAACTGTTAGATTTTTGGAGTCTCACTGGAAGATAAAAATCACACCTACTGGACAATCATTATCATCTAATATTTATTAAGCCCACTTATCAAGTATTTCACATGCATTATTTCATTTACTACTTTAGCAGTGCTATGGAATACTCATTTCATACATTTTTTTTGATAAGTAATTGAGATTTAGGGGAGTGAAGTCAATTTACCTAATGGCAGGTCTAGGCTGAAAATCTAGGGCTTTTGGGTCTCAGTGTCTTGCTCTTTATCCATACTCTACTTAGGAGGAAAGGACCAATGCTCATCTCTTTTCTCTTGTTGAAAACAAGCACTATATATTAGTTATCAAGAAGAAGTGTCTTGCTCAAGCAAAAATTTAAATTTGTAAATTTGGTAAAATAAAAAGTGCAAAACACTTGGTGTACTAATTAATAATAAAATTAGTTTCTTCTTTTGCCCCAAACTTTTAACTTTCATGTGGAGAAAAGTGAATACAGAAAATGTCTCACATTGAAGGTCAATCTGTATTACTACAAAATAGGAAAAACAAAAGCAAGGGGCAACTCTTCATTTCTGACTGCCTTGAGTACTCCTGATCCTTCCAAATCTTCCTCCTCTCCAGTTTATTTCATTGTTGTTCTTAAAATGAATTCCACAATCCAAGAGAGGGCTAAGAATCTTATCAAGAAGAAAAGGAAGAAGCTATGCTGTTATGGTTCAGTGTATTCTGAACTCTTGAAACTTGGGGCCTATTTATACTTCAAGACAAACAGAGATCATGTTAACAATAGCAGATGTTGCAAGGGAAGGATAGAGTTTATTATAGGCAGATCTATGTGGGGTCAGAAGCAATAGGCTCTTCCTGTGGAGGAAGTCAGATGGGCAGCTGCAGCTTGGCTAGAAAAGACTGGTTATTATATTACATCCAGGCTGAGAGCACAGTGCAGTGCCCATCTCTGTTGGCTGGTTGCTCGTGCAAATTTGCGACTCCTCACACAATTTTCTGGTTGTTCTGGGCATTACTTCCAAAGCTGAGTAGGTGGCTCAAATGCAAGGAAAACATCCAACCATTTTGAAGGAGCTAGGAGATACTTCATATTTGCAAATGTGATTGGAAGCATTTATCTTTCCTTTCTCCCCCCCACCCTCACATCTTCTAAATATTAGCATTTAATAAAATACACATTTCTTTCATTTATTTTGAACTCCCTCCAAAGCCAGCAAATACCAGAACCTCAAATGTTATGATAGGATAGGTTCTTTATTGGTTTGTTTTCTTTTCATTCTTTCTGTTTTTACTGTGTGATTCTTTTTCATTATAAATCCTTATGTTTCCAACTCAAGGAGCCTGACTAATCAGAAGGGCTTCCAGCAGAGGTAGACAAATATTCTGAATGCTGTCCTGAGACTCTACAGATGCAGATAGCTCTGCTATTCACAGGAAATGAAGAAGTCAGGTCCATCAGAGACAGGGGATTTCCTCTTCAGATAAAGTATGTTAGCTGTTGCATATTAGTGATATAAAACTCAGGAGTAGAGACAAGATGGTTTCAGATGGTGGGGGAAATAGCCCCGTCTTATCCTGGATGCCTCTGAAAACATAGCCTGAGACAAAGGCTTGCACATAGGTTATTTATTTGGGAGGTGATTCCAGGGAACAAGTGTCGGGGACAGCAGTAGTGAAATAAAGGAGGGAAAACAACTCAAGATGCCTGCAGGAGATACTTGATCTTGTGAGACCTTCTGAAAACCCTTATGAAATGTATCTCAATACTAACCATGCACAAAGAGAGAAGACACAAGACACAGATTCATGTCTCTGATTGGTCAAAGGTAACCCCAACTCAAACATTTCCTGGTTGCACATGTATGAATGAAAGGTGGTTCATCATGCAGTAGCATCAGAGAGACCTGGAGGCAGAAGGCAAGTAGATCTCTCCTGCATGGAACTGGGAACCACAGTGGTAGCTGGAGAAAAAGTCCTCACCATGGGGATTTGAAGTGGCATAGAGAGGTATCCAACATAAGCCTCCTCAAGAGATGGTAATTATAGGGTTGTGATTCAGAGTCAACTCAGATGTGAGTTGAGGCCCCATCTGGATTGCTTCCCAGCTCTGTATCTGGGGCAAGTCATTTGCTCCTAATTCCAGTTTTCTCATTTTTAATTAGTGGCATTTATCTGGTTGTTTTGATGAGTAAGTAATCACATAAGCTTAGTGCCTAATACATTGTGCATATTCAATAAATACTATCATTGATATTTAATAGTATTAATATTAAATATATATTTGATGAGTTTGGTCTGCAGCTCTTCTCAGTGGTGGAAAAACACTATTTAGAGAAGGGAAAATGAAATTTTGAAGAGATGTAAAATTCATACCCTTCATTGGATAGGTATGTTTCCCGTGCACATGAAGTGTGATGTTCTTTAAGATGAATCTCAGTTGTGAAAATCTCAAAGTCATTCAAAATCCTTAAAAAGGAGTACAATATAAATATGATATTTTGTTGTTATATATGTTTAATTTTATTCACATTTACAGGAAAAAATTTAAATAGGGCTGTCACTGATTCCAAAGGAGCCTTACATACTGTAGGAACATTTGCTTCCCCTGTCCTCAATATGCATACTCATAAAATAAGGGTGTTGAACTAGATGATTCTTGAAGTTAATTTCAATTCTTAATTTTTGTACTCCAGAATAACTTATTTTACCACTCCTGAATATCGGTTAGCTAGAATGTATGATTTCCCAGCCATGCACCCACCCCCCAAAAAAAGTGACTCACCTGTATACGGCATAGACAATAAAAGAACTTGTTATAAATATATTCCTTAAATGTAGTTATACTGACTGTTCCAAATTCAAGATGGATTGATTTCTAAATATTTGTTACTTATAATATGGGATGTGTTTTCACACAAGGATTATGTTGGAAAATAGGCAAATTTCCAGGTCAGTGAACAAAAACCTTTTTTTTTTAATTAAAAAAAAGTTTATTTCTTTTGAGAGAGAGAGAGAAGGGGAGAGGTAGAAGGATGGAGAGAGAGAGAATCCTGATGCAGAGCTTGAACCTGCGAATGATGATACCATGAGATCATGACCTGAGCTAATATCAAGAGTCGGATGCTTAACCACCTGAGCCACCTAGGCGCCCCACAAAAATCTTTTTTAATTATGATGTTCCATAAGCTCAGTATTTTATAAATATTTTTCTGGATCTTGAACACTGTGTTAGAATGATTCTTTTCCCCATAGGAAGAGTTCTGCCTTTTGATACAAAGGTCACTGTGGTTTCTGTTCCAGTGATCTTAGGAAGCCTCTCTTTCCCAGGGAGTAAGACCTATGACATTTTCCCAAATATCCTAACTTCCTCCAAAGTGGGACACTTTTGAGAGGGAAAGGGGGGGCTACTAACCATTTTGCTGGGATGACAAGCATAAATCATCATTGTCCTATGAGGACAGGGATGTATGATTGTCCTCATATGCCCCTCAAAGTGCTTCCATGGCCTATTGGTAGACACAGCGATATGGAAGCTGTCATTTATTTTCATTTTCATTGTGGTTATTTTCAAATGTTTACTGGGGATATATAGTAAATATGTACAGCATCTGGGGATATAGTGTGATAAAGAACATGGTACCTGTCTACAAAGCTTGGAGTCTAGTGTGAGATGGAGACATTATATAACTAATTGTACTGAAGCATGACTGTGATAACTGAAGAAATGCAGGGTGTTAAGGGAGCACACAGTAGGGAGCCCTCAGCTGGTGATCTAAGGCAGAAGTTAGCAAACTTTTCTATAAAGTGCCAGGTAGTTAACTATGCAAGGTTTTCACTATTTTAGGCTTTAAGGGCCATATATGGTCTTTCTCTTCTTCCTCCTTGTCTTCCTCTCCCTCCTCTTTTTCTTCTTTTAAAATCCTTTAAAAGTTTTAAAGCAACTCTTAGCATGAGGCCTATAACCAAACAAGCCATGGGCAAATTTGGCCCATGGGCCATAGTTCATCAATCTTTTATCTAAGCAGTGAGGAGAGCTTTTTGGAACAAGTGCCAGGCAAGCTGAGATTTGAAAGATGAATGAGTTAGTCAGGTAAATCATTATAGGAATAAAAATATGAGATAGAGGGATAATATGTACCAAAGCATAGAGCCCAGACACTGTACTGCAATACTATAAAGAATCCAGAGAAATCCAACATGGCTGAGGATGGCCCAAGATGACACTGATATGTGAGAGATCTGTTCCTAGAATGTTTTATGATCCATGTTAAGGCCTTTGGGCTAGATCCTGATGGTCGAGACAGATTCACAAAGGATTTCAAGTGAAGGGGTATCGTGATCAGATCTGCATGGGGGAAAGCAGTCCAGTATGGTGGTCAAACACCAAAATAGAGACAATGAGGCAGCATAGACTGGGATGATGACCTGACGAATATATGGGTTCAGTGATATTTGTGAGGGGAAATTGGATGGATTTGTTGGCTGATTGAATGTAAGGGATGGGGAAGAGAAAGGAGGCAATGATGACTTCCAGGTTCTTCCTTAAACAACTAGTTTTCCTCCTGAAACAACTAGGTGGCTGGTGGTGACACTGACTGAAAACCAACCTTGGAGGAGCAGGTTTAGAGAATAAGAATGCAGTTTTGGACATGGTAAATAAGAGATATGCTAGATACCCAAATGGTGATATATAATAAGGAGTTAGATGTTTAGCTCTGTAGTTCACATGGGAGGTCACAGATTTGAAGATCATCATATAGATGGGAACCAAGACCACGGGACTAAATGAAATTGTGCGTATAGAGTAAGAAGAGCCTCCCAGTGTTGAAGGAATGGCAAAACAAGGAAGATCTCACAAAGCACCCAAGCAGGAATAGACAGACATGTTAGGAGGAAAATTCGGATATTGTAGAGAAGTAAATTCAAGGAATGAATGTATTTCAAGATGGGTGGGGTAGTGCCAATATAAAATCCTGCAACTAGGGAAAACAAAATAAGGTTTGAGAAGAAATTATTGGATCTGGTAACATAGACTTCACTGGTGATCTTGATACAAGAAATTTCAGAGAAATGGTAGGGCTGGAAGTCAGTCAACAGTGGGATGAGGAGTGAGTGAGAGTACATAGGGATGGTGAAAGTAAAACCTTTTATCAAGAAGCCTAGCAAGTTGAAAGGTTGAAGGAAAAAGGGAAATTGGGAGGTAGCTAGAGGTGGATGTGGGAATGGGGATGGGGTTCGCTAAAATAGGGGTGGTCTTGTACATGTTTTAACATGCAGGAGAAAAAGTCAATAGACATAAAGTAAAGGTACAGGAGCAAGGTTATTTGAGAAACCAGGAGGATGTAGGGTTCAGAGCACAGGTGGAAGCATGCAAAGTTGCCAGTGGGGCCACAAGGTAGCTCCCCAGCTCATCCTCTGCTCACTAAGACATCCTTCCTAGCATGGGGCTGCATCATACTGGAGTTCCTTGTTCTTATTTTTAGAAAAAGGAGGCTTTGAGCTAGAGGTGGCCTTATGCAAGAATAGGAACATCTCAAATGAGGCAATAGAAAGTAGAAAGGATGCTTGAAGATGCTGCTCAATTTTTTTTTCAGACAGAATTTACAGTTCAGTGTTCTTCCTTAGTGTGACTCCCAGTCACGTGACTGTCCCACTTTCAACCGTGAAAAACTTATAAGAATATCACTGTAGTAATAATTTCTTAACTATCTATTAATATTGGAAAAATACATGTTGACATAAGGCTACTCTATATTCAGCAAGTCTTTTAAATGAACATATTTCAGTAATCACCATGCAGCCATGTAAATTTGAAAAAAGGTAGGAGTCTACCTGTCAAATACTACTTTTCCAGTTGACACAATGCTTGAGTAGCATATGAATCCTCAGATCCTTTCCAATAATTTTGATAACAATGACTCAACTTTTAGCAACTCAACCACAGCTCAGAGCACAAGACAGGGTCATGGGCTCAACTATTGCTTTTGGGAAAGGCAATATCACATATAGAAGGTAATAGTACTTCCTTGACTTTCGATGAATTGAAGTCAAATTCATTTTTATTCCAGAGGAGAATCAGATTCACATTTTCCTAGGCTTTTCATGTAAGAGTTTGGCCAGGGATGGGACTAGAGAGAAAATGGGACAGAGGTTAGGGACTGAGGGTGAGTGTTAGGATTGAATAGCTAGAAAGTGGTTTTCGGTGTTCACTGAGTCTTCTTCCACCTATTCCAGTTGCTCCTCTTCTTCTACATGCTCCTTCTCTTCTTCCTTCTTCTCCCTTTTGTTACCAGTCATGCTGCACGTTTTCTGCCAATATAGACAAATCCTAGAGTGAAATGGGAATTATAGATGGTGTATAAAGTTGTCCTTGATAGAGATGGGGAAGGACACTCAATTGCAAGTAGAGAGTAAGATCCTTCTTGGGGTTGCAGTACCTCTTATATAGGTTAGAAGTGTTTTTTTTTCCAGTTGCTCATGTGTACCTAGGGACATGCATAGGTTTGATGAGGGAGCAGGGGGCAAGCTGAGGGCAAAGTACAGGCTAACAGCACTCCTCCTGCTGCCCTGTGGGATATGTGTGACATTCCTCAGGCACTCCTGGCTGCCCAAGGACAAAGGAAAGGACAGAAAACAAATGGTTGAACTCATAGAGTTTCTATCTGTTTACAAAAATCCTAGTAAATTACAAGAAAAAAGGCAATCTTATCAATAGCCTAATCTCTAGAAGCCTATAGCCTCAGTTTTCTGGAGCCCCAACATCACCCTCCCCTCCATAGTGATGTGGGGAACAAAGGCAAGAAGGAAATGGCAGATAAAATTGAATTTCCTTATAACCTGCAGACCACTGACAAATACTTGAGTCATGCAGAGCAAAACATTTCTCCAGAAACTCCCTACTGTCTTAGTGTTAATGCTTTAACAGAGGGGAAAACAACCTTAGCTTGACAATAGCTAGGCCTTCAGTAATTCGTGAGTCTTTAGCATATGGAAAATCCCTTTATGAAACTTCCTCTTGACTTTACCTCCCCAAGCCCCATAGTATATAAGGAGCCACTCTTCCCAACCCCAGTGCAGCTCTTCCTGCCCACAGGTCCTATCCCCATGCTTTAATAAAATCACCTTTTTGCACAAAAGACATCTTCAAGAATTCTTTCTTGGTTGTCAGCTCTGAACCCCACGAACCCCACCATTACCCCACAACCTCATCAGGTTGGGCATACATAAACTGTGAATGACTTTTCTTCAATATATGAGTAAACAATGTTTTTCCTAAGGATCGATGATCCAAAGGAGAACTCAGAATGGGGATAGCAGACACAACAGACACATGTAAGTGAGTAACAAAATGTAAGTGAGTTGTTTCAATTGTTGAAGAAATATCAAGAGAGGAATGTGCAGAGGAGGAAGAAATTCTACCCATCTTAAGTTCATTGGCTGGGGTCCAGCAAATTAGACCAACATAAACAGATTAACGAGATAAAAACAAACTCAAGTTTACTAACATCACACATATGCATGGAGGACTCAGTGATAAGTAACACAAAAGGGTGGTTAGAACTTGAACTTCTAGGGGTCCCTGAGTGGCTCAGCTGGTTAAGCGTCCAACTTTGGCTCAGGTCACGAACTCACACTTCATGAGTTCGAGTTCCACATCAGGCTCTGTGCTGACAGCTCAGAGCCTAGAGCCTTGTTTGGATTCTGGGTCTGCCTCTTTCTCTGCCTCTCCCCCACTCACACTCTGTTTCTCTCTCTCTCAAAAATAAATAAACATTAAAAAAAATAAAAAATAAAAAAAGAACTTGAACTTCTAAAACATGTTAGCAAAGAACACTAATTGTGTAGAAAAGTAGCAAGACAAAATAAAGGGACGTCACATCTAGGGATGGCAAATTGTAGGAAGGTAAATACATGTAGAAATTAATGATAGACAAGGGTGACAATGCTAAGTTTGTTATGTAGATTCCTCTGTATCATGTCTGGGATGATAGGGGTCTAGAGTCTCAGATGATTAACTTCAGTCCTTCCTGATAGGGAGAGGAGGGGAGATACCTTTACAAATTTATCTCCTACCTTTAGGTAAAGAGAGGGAAATGCAGAGAGCTTTTCTTGTTTCTGCTACTTCTCAGTTGTCTTCAGCTCAAAATAATCAATATGCCAAGGTGGCATATTTTGGGGAGGTGTGTTCTGGTACCTTTCAAAAGTCACCTAATAACCACTGTCAGACTTAGATTTCCCCACATTCTAACTTCATTTCTGTGATTGTAATGAGGGAAGATTACAATTGATTCCTATAAGTTTGACCCTGGGGCATTTAACATTTTTAAGTGCCATCTGTATCCCCTAAGTGATTTAATTTTGATCCAAACTAGTATTAAATTTCTTAAGTTGAATTTTTATTCTTAGAGATTGATAATCTATGTATGATGCCTCTCTGTATGTAGGATGTGGAGGACAATTTCAGCTAAACAGCTTCTGTGATTAATCAGTGTACTCTATCCATTACAGAACACGTAATTTTCTGTCATTACTAGTGACTGAATTTGGGGCCAACTCAGGCAAAAGTGTGAGGTAGGCAAAGGTTTTCTCTGACATTTGCCTTCTCACTTTCCCTTTCTGCTTTAAGCATCCATCCTGGCCTCATTTCCAGTTGTTACTCAGGTATTTATACTCTAATAGAAAACTGCTACCTGTAAAAAGCTTTCAAGGCCCAACTAAATGATTCTTTCCTAGTGGACTTTGACAGGGAAATGGGCCCTGTGGGAGAGACATTTTCTGGAGAAGGGCAGCCATCAGTTTGTACTACAGACATTGCAGGTCTAGCACTTGGGGTTCTGAGGTGTAGCTCTGAGACAGAGTCTCTACTTAGGTCTTCAAACTATTCTCGAGGCTCTTTGACTCTGCATCTCCCTGTGACTATTGCCATATCTTTCTTCATCTCTTCATAGTCAAATGTCTTTGAAGAGAAATCTGCCCTCACTGACTCTTTCTTCTCACTCTATCTTTCCCCACTCATTTTCGCTTCTTCCCCCATCACTTCAATGAATTTGCCCTGGCAAACGTTAGCAATTGTAAATTGACTGGATATTATTTTCTTACATATGGGATCTCTGCTGAATTTCACTTTGAGTCTCCTCTCTGATTCTTACAATCTCATCCTTCTTTGCTTTCTTTCCATGGGAATGTGCTCCCCTGGTTCTCCAACCTCTCAGTTCTAGAGGAACCAGTGGGCCCAGGGTTGGGTGAGTACATAATATCCAGCAGCATTCATTCCCCTTTCTTGATATGGACAATTGCATTTTCTTAATTCTTAGTTCAAGTGCTATGCAAATGAATGTCAGCCCCCTTCTGACCTGTTTGCTGGTCTAGATCCTTTCAGAATGGAAATTTTGGACCCACCACTTCCCCAGGTATTGCCTCCTCCTCATATTCTCCATCTGAGTCTCCTTCTACCCTTACTTCCAAGGTTAATGATCACTAAAGTTGCCTCATGAACCACCTCCTTTTCCTCTTTTTTCCCCTCCTGACCTTGTCACTACCCTGTCTTTTGACTTCAGGGTCCCAAATCTCCACCTCCGTTCCAGGCTCACCTCTCTTCCAGATCTGCACATCCAATCACCTATCAGATACCTCCATTCTACCTTATCTTCTGCCCTCCACCCTGTATACAGGGTGTATACTAATTTTGTATCCCAAATTAGTAATTCTTTGCCACCTTGCCCTTTTAGTGGCTTCCTTCATACAGTCCCAAAGTCTTGCTAAATCTATCTCCTTAATAGCTGTTAAATTCATACGTTTTCATTTTCTCACTACTGCCTTGGTGTGAGCCTTTACTGAGCTAAAGCAGTAAACAAGCATTATCTTGTTTGCTACTTTAAACCTCTATAATTCTAGAGTTTGCACAAGGACGAAGTTTTCTAAAATGCAAATCTTATCTGTAAACATTGGCACAAAACTATGTACCTGCTTCCCTTTATTTTACAGAATAAACTCTTGGTTCATTAGCATAACATCTGATGCTTTGTGATCTAACCACCTTCACAAGGCTCTGGAATCCTCTTCAGGCACCACATCCCTTCACAGTACAACCTTTGGACAGTATGTTCTTCTGGATCATTCTTTTATTTCATGACTGTCTATGTCTCGCCTACCTATCTAGAAAATAGGCTCCATGATAGAAGGGATTGTAGAGTGAACTCCCTTTGTGCAGGTATGGATTGACTGAAGTGGATGTCAGGGGAAGGATAAGGAAAGGCAAAGAATGTATCATTTCTCATCTGGTGACTACTGCCTTTCATCAGGATTGGCCTGACTAGCCTGACTCTGATGTACAAATAACTTTGGAGATGTCCCAAGCACCCTCCACAGTAGGATAATCATAGCAGAGATGTGAATAGCCTACATTCCTTAGGAAATTCACATCTTACCTTCTAGACCCTTGTCTTTACGTCTTTTGCCAGATAAGCTTTCCAGCATTTAAAACCAAAGGTGGGCCTTTTGGTCTAGTACAAGGAGATGCTGAAGTCATCATCTGATTGATATCTGAAGAGTAAAATGTTTTGAGAGTCTTGAATACTTCATCGATCAAGCATATGTCACATGTCAGGTAATAGTCCACCACAGGCCTCCCCAGGAGAGAGAAGACAGTAGACTTTGGTTTCCTTCTGAATTTATAAGTGTGAGACCTTGGTGTGGTATATTGCTTGTTGTATGCTATATTAGTTTGAAAGATAAAAACTAATACGAATACTATTAAAGGTTTCTCCCTGTTTCTTCTGATTTGGATTTATATTGAATAATCTGGATTTCTGTTTCTTTCTTCTTATAAATCCTCATTTTCTTTTTTGAGACTTCTAGGGGAAAATTCTCCATGAATTAGAGTCCTCACATAATCAGAATCTTAATTGTCAGGAGAAAAGAAAACGTACTATGATAGATGTAGGATATAGATAAAATACTTCTTGACCATGTCCTCATTGTTTCTTCCAATTTAGGGAAATTACCTAGATTGTTCACCTCTATAAAGCTATACAATGAAAATGGATCAGAATGATTATTCAGAAGCAACACAGTAATTCTTAATCAAGTAAATATTCTAGAGGTTCGATGTCCTTATTACTAAGACTGCCAGGGGTGAAATACACATTTTTAGAAAACATTTCAACAATATTTTCTTAAGCCCTCCATCTGTGTTTACATAGCACTTTATACAAATGTTTATGTAGCACTATATACATACTTTTGTTGTAGCACACATTATATGCCATTATTGTACTTTGTTCTATTTGTCTGTCTCCCCTTGAATTTGAGTGCTTTGAAGTTAGGGGGCCATTGCTCTTCATGTCCTCATCAACTAGCACAAATTCCAAGAGAATTGTAGTAAATATTTAATTGAAACCTATTTAATCAAAGGCAATTGTGGGGTCACCTGGCTGGCTCAGTAGGTAGAGCTTGCAACTCTCGATCTTGGGGTTGTGAGTTCAAGGCTCACATTGCATGTAGAGATTACTTAAAAAACTAGTTAATTAAAAACAAATGCCCCAAAGTGGTTTTTAAAATTGGCAGTTCCAAGATAAAAAATGAATTTCTGATAATTCTGAGTCCCAGAGAAAATTTTCTATATTTGAATTCCCTATTCTTTGTTGAGGTTTTAGAAGGAAAATATATAGCCATTACTTTGCTAATTATATTATCTGAGACACAGTAAGTCTGAACATTTTGAATCGTATCAATTAAAAACTGTAGAAATTTGTTTTCTTATTATATAAGTATGCATATAATATTCTCAATTTTGCCTCTATCTGCAAAAAACTAAAGTACTTACAGGAAAAGTTTTCTGATCCCTATCCTATAAAATACTTTATAGGTTTAAGAAACAATTGGTCTGTAAAAATTTCCCTAATGCAACATTATAACACTGGCCTGGACACTGAAATCCTGAATATTGCTTCTCATCTACATCTATGTCTGACCCTTCTTTTGTGTGCTATTTGACTTGACACAGGGCTGAATGCTTAACAGGTACTGAGTAAAAAGTGGTTATCTGATTTAATTCTCTAGCTGCTCAGTTTTAGGAAAAGACTTGGACTTACCTTATTAGAATCTTAATTAATGGAATCCTAAAAATGCAATGTAAACACACTTATAATGATGATGATTTTAAATGGCCGGGCTGGACTATGAGGGATATGCTCAGAAATAAATGCAAGAATCATCAGACAGACTTATCTCTCTGCCAAACATTACAAGTTGGTAAAATCTGTGAAGGACTAGAGGTGATAACTCAGACAGCTAAGAGATTAGTCTGAATTAACACATCAGGCCAATGAGATGGAGTTTTGCTTAATTCTAATTTAATACTTTCAAATGCAGCATTACCGGTGACATCAACCATACGAATAGTTTTAAAGATCTCAAAATCCGGTAACTACACAGCAAAGGAATGGTACCAGGTAAAATGAAACTTAGAGTTAATATTTTGGTCAGTTAAGGTTAGCATTTTAGTGAAACTTTTCTTCTTCCCTTTCGGTTCTAGGGAAGTTCTTGCTAATTTCACTTGTTAAAAGATTGCATTTTCCACTGCCTGGATTAGGCGGGTTGTATTGTATATATCCTGCCTAAATGTAGTTTAAATAAACCAGTCAAGAATTTAACCTCTGTTTGACAAACTAATTGGCTGGGGGTTTAAAACCATCAGTTATGTAATAAACTGTATGCAATCAATTAGGGTGAACTGATTATGTTCAGGCTGCTTCATTTCTGAAGAATCTTGTTAGCAGTAGAGCCCTCTGAGTTACTTGCCTAACCCTTAGGAAGCAACTCAGCCTTCTGTATAAGCATGAGGTTTTCAATTCCCCGCCAATTTCACAGGGCTTTCAGGTAATGGACTGCATTTTACCGAAGGGAGCAGTGTTAAAGTGCGTGCGGAAGAATGGTTCTGGCAGATTATCCCTTCCTTAGTGAATCACAAATGAGCTATTAATGTCTGGCTCCCTCTCTGGATGACCCAGTGGAGGGGCCAGGTGCAGGGAATTAGGAGTCTGAGATGGGGGCAGGTGCAGTCCCTCGTGGGCAGTTCCCCAACACGAGGAAGTTGCAGACCTGATCCAGGGGAATTAGAGAATAAGAGCCGAGGTGTGATCCTTAATAATGAGATGGAAACAGGGACCCTGGACAAGATAGAGAACATTCACAGAAAGAATGGTGGGGGGAAGGAGATGGGGTCTGGTGACACTTTTCAGCAGAGATGAGATTTAAGCTTTAAAATGGCTCCCTCCATTTATCAAAAGAGGTTTGATATGTTAAACTGCCATTCGTTGTTTTCTTTCTGTTTGCATTTTTGATCTGCTTTCTCCAGAAGCTTGGAATTGAAGGGCTTTGTTCAGTTATCACAATTTGTGTTATATTTTAGTTTCTAATATATACTAATTTCTCAGCAACACTTGGTCATTTCATTAATTGCTATGAAATTAGAATTAAAGCTCAGCTTCCTGTGAGTACCCAACACTGATCGAACTGAGACCAGGTTCTTCTAAAATAGCTTTAGCTAATATTTCCTATGCACATCTTTATGTTGATTACTCATGCAGTTAATTATTATTATAACAGCTCTTACCAAATATATGTTGAACTAATGAATGTGACTCTGGACCTTGTGGCTGCCCAAAAGCATAGAGTCCATTTCATAGTTACCATAGACACAAAAAAAGAATTAAATAAGTAGTTCAGGGGCATTAGAGCTCACCTGACAAATTAGATAATACAATATTAGAAGATCTTATAGTTTAAATACAACATTTTATTATGTTTTTTTTTTTTTAATTTTTATTTTTTGAGAGAGAAACAGAGTGCAAGCAGGGGAGGGGCAGAGAGAGGGAGACACAGAATCTGAACTGTCAGCACAGAGCCCAATGTGGGGCCTGAACCCACAAACTGTGAGATCATGACCTGAGCTGAAGTGGGATGCTTAGCTGACTGAATCACCCAGGTAGGTGCCCCTTATGTGGTTTCAAATGTGTGATATCAAAGTACTTCCTACAAAACACTTTATTGGAAAATAATGCTATTTTTTAATTGGAGAGATAGTTGCTTTATAGTAAGCATGTACTATCTTACAACAGTTGATAAACATATTTTTTAATAAAGGCATTCTGGCATTCTTAGATTGAAACTGCCAGCCTAGAGTACCAAGTGCTGGTGAAGATGTGGAACAAATGGAATTCTCATACACTGTTGGTAGGAGTGCAAAATAACTGATACTCTGGAAAACAGTTTGGCAGGGCTTTTTTTTTTTTTTTTTTTTTGTATAGTTTATTTATTTTTGGGGGGAAGAGAGAGAGCATGCGTGTGCGGGAGGGGCAGAGAGTGAGGGAGAGAGAGAGGGTCCCGAGCAGGCTCTGCACTGTTAGCACAGAGCCTTATGCAGGGCTCGGACCCATGAACCGTGAGATCATGACTTGAGCTGAAATGAAGAGTCGAAGGCTTAACTGACTGAGCCACGCAGGTGCCCCAATTTGGCAGGTTTTTTTTTCTTATAGAGTTACGCATTTACTTAACATATTCCCCAGCAATCCTACTTCTGGTTACTTACCCTAGAGAAATGAAAATTTATGTTCACACTAAATCCTATAGGCAAATGTTCAGAGCAGCTTTATTTGTGGAAGTCAAAAACTAGAAACAACCCAGTGCCCTTCAACAGTGGTATGGATAAACAAGCTATGGTAAGTGCATACCATGTGATACTACTCAGTAAAAAGGAACAAACTATCAATATGTATTGATATCGATAGTGTAGAATAGGTAATTCTCAAAGACATGTGGGAGTGACATACCATATGAAAAGGATACATATTGTATGATTTCAGCCACGTGACATTTTCAAAAAGACAAAACCATAAAACCAGTGAAGAGGTTAGTGATTGCCAAAGGTACGGGCATGGTGATAATATTGCTATAAAGTTGTAGCACAGGGAGTTTTGAGGCATAAAGGAATTGTCTTGTATCTTCATTGTGGATACATTATTGAACCCCACATAAATGAGCACCAAAAGAAAAAAAAAACACCGTATGATATTTAAAAAATACAATAAAGAAAGTCTCTCAGCCTGTAAGATTTAGATAATTATTTAAGCAACTGAGACTTACTTACAATCAGGTGGTAACTTCTTTGGCACATAGCAACTGGAAGACCATGGGTTTTGAAAGCCATGGGATAGTTTTTGGAGCAGTGAAAAGGTATAAATTCACCTATAGAATTTTTATTTTATTTTATTATTATTTTTTAAATTAAATTCTATGCCCAGTGTGGGGCTTGAACTCACAACCCTGAGATCAACAGTCACATGTTATATCGACTGAGCCATCCAGGAGCCCCTAGTATAATTTTTTCAAAAAGACATAAAATACTATTTTTGAGAAGGGAACTCCTATAATTATTCAAAATTTGAAGCAGAAGGGCACCTGGGTGGCTCAGTTGGTTAAGCAAGCATCTGACTCTTGGTTTTGACCTAGGTCATGATCTCACACTTCATAGGTTTGATCCCCATGTCAGGCTCTGTGTTGACAGTGTGGAAACTGTTGGGGGTTCTCTCTCTCTCTCCCTCTCTCTCTGTTTCTCCCCCACTTGGGCACTCACTCTCTCACTGTCTCAAAACAAATATATAAAATTAAAAAATTTTAAATAAAAATACAAATTTTGAAGCAGAGTCTTGGAATCTTGTTTGAACCCATCATTTTGTTGTTCATTTATGTAGATTCCCCCCTCTGGTGTTTATTCTGGCATTAATGAACATACCAGAATTTGAAAGAAAGATTAGAAATAGCCTTGCTTTAAGGGACATGCATATTGATATGCCAGGAAAACTTAGGCAGTTTTCTCACTGCTGAGATTTTCTTTTCTTTTTCTTTTTCCCCACCCAGTCTGGAGACCAATGGAAACCATGTATTTACTAAATGATTGATGTTTGTGCTCCTTAAGAACCATGGGAATTACCATCCTAGATCACATCATTAGTCTGCCTAGTCTAACATCTTGCTTCTGGCTGAGGTAATTATCTGATGCTTTTGAGGGACATTTAAATCTTCCTTATAAACCATTGACCATTGTTTCACATAGTGTTGATTCTCATTGCTGAGATATAGGTGAGAAACCTGGGCTAAAGAGAAACAAAGTAATACAACTAAGTTCTTTTATATTCTTAAAAGCTAAGTTTATTTTGACCATTTGATGCTACTGGTTAGATCACAAATAATAGGAATGTTGTGATACACTTGATCTAATTCTCAAGGATTTGATTTTCTGTTCTGCTATGAGGCTGTGAGAATTGGTAGATAAAAAATCCATCTCACCTAATGGGTTTAATATATGTTAGAAGTCCCATATTGTATAAGAGAAAAAGGAAATGAGCCTCTCTACATTTGTAAGATGACTGTTCAGTGCTTTTTGTGTTATGGTCTCAGAACAAATTACTCCCAAAATCTTCCCCAGAGTTCTCAAACTGGTAACTCTTCATTTACTTTTTGCCATTTTCTTTCTAATATAATGCTTTGATTCCTTAAGAATGGGACATTTTAATTGGCCAATATAATTTGATCCTTTTCTACCTGCCTGTCCCCTAGGTAGATGTTACGTTTGTTGGCATTGCTTTGGAACCGGCAAATTTATTTAGCATGTACAGCTTCTTAATGACGATTTTTTTTAAATGAATGCCAGGTGAGAGACAAACT
This sequence comes from Panthera pardus, assembly GCF_024362965.1. NCBI lineage: Eukaryota > Metazoa > Chordata > Mammalia > Carnivora > Felidae > Panthera > Panthera pardus. The sequence continues at coordinate 101,886,490 of NW_026526732.1, forward strand.
TCTGCAAACATTCAGGGGTTGGAATTTAGGCATTCTACTCAATGAGAATATTTGTTGTTGTTATTTATAAGCAGAGTTCTAGCTGAAGTTTTGTTTTTGTTTGTTTGTTTGTTTTAAGTTTGTTTACTTAGAGAGAGAGAAAGAGAGCACGAGCAGGGGAGGGACAGAAAGAGAGGAAGGTAGAGAGAATCTCACCCAAAAAGGCTCTGCACTGTCAGTGGGGAGCCTGATGCAGGGCTCAAACCCATGAACCTTGAGATCATGACCTGAGCCAAAATCAGGAGTAGAAATTAAGAGTAGGAGGCCACCCAGGTGCCTCCTAGCTGAAGTTTTTAATTGGTAAGAAGGCACCTATGTTACAAGACAGTAAATAGCCTAAGGACCAGGTATGTAGAGAATACTTCTACAGTAGTGTGTTCTCAACTGACATAACTTTGTCCCCCCCACCCCCTGCTGGGGACATTTGGAAAATCTGGAGACATCTTTGTGTGACAACTGGAGGCTGGGGGGAGTGTACTTACTGGCATTTAGTAGGTAGAGACCAGGGATGCTGCTAAATATCCTGCAGTGCACAGGTCAGACTCTACAACAAATAATTTATTCAGTCCAATATGTCATTAGTGCCAAGGTTGAGAAACCCCACTCTATAAAGCAAAGAAAACGTGTGCTTTTAGCATGGAGCACAGTGCCTGAGACGTGGTAGGTACAGAATATGAAGAGATTTTCATTAGGGACTTCTCAGATCAGACTTAGAGCATAGAGGGAGAGTATTTATTATTGTAATCAAGCAAATTGCAAAGCAATGTTAATCTAATATGAAATCACAAATTTCATGATATGCATTACAATTATTTTGCAGCATGTTTGATTAGCCACACATGGAGCACAGCTCCTTAAGAGGACTGTTACCAGTATCAGGTTTTAACCTGGGCGAGTATGCATTGTTTTCCTCTCCTCTCTGTTAGAGTTAGTTTTCAAGGATCAGTCATCAGTTTTTCCCCCTCTCTTACTATCAATGGCACACAGTTTCTGGGACTCATGGCCTACCAGCTGGGATTCTCTTGCTCCCATGACAGTTCTCCAGAGCTGTGGGCTGCAGTTCTCGGTTTCACCTATAATCGTCTAGTTTGCTAATCCTCTCTTCAGCTGTTTGATCTTTAAACTTGAAGCATTTTGGAGCAGAAAATTTTGTTGATTTGCCTCTCTCTCTCTGTCTCTGAATTCTGGATCTGGAAAATAAACTCTTTATAATAAGATAGTAAATAGTAGGTTCTCTGGACCAGAACATGATTTTACATAAATAATCAGCTGGGGGCAGAGTGCATAGGGGGCAGGATTGAATATCTCAGTCCTTGGTTTGGGACTAAAGAAACCACTTTTTATCACATTTGGGCAGATTTTTGCTTAGTGAAGGGGTGCTTATGATGGCTTTCATGAATCTTGCTGTGCTGCTCGTGAGAGCTAGCCTTCTAAAATTTTTAGCCCCATTTCCCCTTTTCTTGGGGATCAATAATGCATCTGTGGGCCACAAACCAGAAACCATTCTTGGCTTAGTGTTTCCATCACTGTCAAATTCTTAAAGCAGGCTTCAGTTCAGCCTTCAGGATGCTAAGGGTCTGCAGACTAGGGAAGAACCCCTTACTAAAAGTCACACTGCTTGAAACTTGGTGCTTATAATTTCTTTACTCATAGACTTCTAAATCCACTGGAGAGTTTAAAAGTTCAAACTTGTAAATAGAAACTGGGAATGCTAGCTTATCTTATGAAACAAGTTTTCATCAAAATTCAAATAAGGATAACAGATTCTTTCTTCTTCTGTAGGAATAGAGGATATTTGGGGGAACCCAAAAGTGGGAGAGGTTGTTTTTCCAAGAACCAAAAGCCATCAAAGGCAAACTTTTCCAATTTTACAATTTCACTTTGGGATTGTGCCATTTTCCTTCTACTCTTCACATCCAGATGTACAGCAGATACAAGATAGTAAGGCAGGAAGGAGAAGGAATTAAGATTTCCATTCTAGAGTTCACTGTTACATAATAGAATCTTATACACATTACAGTGTCCACAAAAGCGAGGAATTTATAATTAATGTACTTCTCAGAGATCTCCACATATATCCATAGTGTTATTATTTTAAACCAATGATGTTAAATGGCCACCAGTTATCAACATCGCAGCCTAGGGGAAAAATGTTCTTGAGTATTGATTTCTGAGACTCCAGTAAATGCAACATTGGCTCAAGCTGAAGATCTATAGAAAGGAACGGTAAAACTAGGTGGGATAGGTAAAAGTTATTCCTTGATCACCACAAATCTAATGGATTATAAATTTCAAGATTTCATATTATATCCTTTTTTTTTGGCAAGTTGGTCTTTCTTTATGTTTCAGAAATAACAGTATTAAATGCTGTAGAGAAAGGTTAGAGGGTTGAGATTGAGGTTGCATTAAAAAGACGAGTTAAAAGCTTTAATTTATACTTGAGAATAACAAGATATGAAAGGATTTTGTGAAAATCCTTTGTTCATTAGATAATGTTTATTTAACAAGAAATGAGTGTTTTCACTGAGATTAAACCGAGGATTTTATTGGAAAGACTTTAAGAAGTAAGGTCTCTGTTCTTTAAACCCTGCTGATTTAAAGAAATATCACTAAATACTTTTAAGTCCATTTTTATTCAGTTCTGTCTACTTGCCATTGGTTATATAGACTTAGAACCTTAAATCATATTCTTTTATTCTTCATTTTTTGTTTTAAAATTTTGGCAAGCTTGTTTTCTTTGTGCTTGTTGTTATTTGAAGGCCTCTGCAGAATTTTCTTGTGTAGTCGGTGCTGTCGGAAGAAACCATGAGGTCATTGCCAGTGGGGAAGCTGTTAGCTAAATCTCCTGAGGCAACAGTGTGGTGGTGCAGCTGAATTGCATCTTCCGTGGGTCTAAAGTGATGTGAACATACTGCCTGTTTGCCCAGGACAACCCACGTCCACGCTTGCTGCCCCAGCATACTTGTAAATATAGCCTCTCTCAAAAGTGTCTTGGTGTGAACAATAAATTACATGGCCATTCCAAACTTAGAAGGCTATATGGAGAGAGTAGTCATGGTTCAAGTGGTTCTTATTTTCGATGGTAGAGGTAGTATGTAGCTTGTAAAAAGATCAGCGGAATTAGATGATCCAGGATGAAACAGAATATGGTAGGTTTCTGGGGGGACTGAGAAGGAAAACATTTGCAGAAGCCAAAACAGGGAGAAGGAGAAAGAAAAAAGTAAGCATCATAATAGCAGGGCTATTAATTACTGGGGCAAAGCCAGGTGGTTTGGTGCTGCTAGTGAGGGAAGGGATGGTGGAAACTAGCACTTCATGCAACTTGAAGAAACACAACAAAGTGCTTTCATAGCAAGAGAGTATAGCATAGAGGTCACGGACATGGGCTTTGGAACAGACTGCCTAGTGTTCGCTTTCCTCAAGCTACTTAAAAACGGAAAAGATGCTTAAACCATATATGCCTCATTTTCCTCATCTGTAAAATGGGAATAAGAATAATACCTATGCCACAGAGTTACTATGAAGATTAAATGAGTTAACACTTATAAAGCAGTGTTTATCACATTGTACGCACTTCATCCACACAGTCTGCTATTGTTATTATTGTTGTTATTGTTTTCAGTGAGCAAAGGAGGTAATGGCTATACCACTGTTGCTTAGTACCTTAAATGAAACTGCCCATATGCATCCTGGATGCAGTATCGCACACTGAACAGCTCTGCAACCCCATGGGCTAGGTGGGATTCCTCTCTCTATCATTTATTTGTTAGAAAATTGTTGAACTTCTCTTTAGTTTGTCTCTGCATTTTTAGATGGAGAGAAAAAATAGCATAGACTTTTAGGTTAGACTTGTTACAGTCCTTGTAAAACCACTCCATGCAGTCTTAGGCACATGCTCAGTGCTTAAATGTTAGAAGCTGTTCTGTTGGAACCTCTTCCAATAAGTTCCTATAAATGATAAGGGACAAGTAAGCTAGTGACTTTCTAGGTCCCCTAAATCTAATCATTTCTTAAGTAAGTAGGTAGGTATGAACACATAGTCCCTATTGAAGCATGGAGTGGCTGCAGGATAGTGTGTTTGAGGTGTGTGTGAAATTCCTTGAAAGAGAGGGTAGGTGACACTACAATTTTATCATTCAGGAGAGATAATGAGTTTAGGGTCCATTAGCACAAGAATCCATCTGTCTCTTTCTCTCTCATGCTCTCTGTCTGTCTCTCTATTATCTTTCTCTGTCTCTATTGTCTGTCTCTCTCTCCCTCTTTCTTGTGTGTATGAGCTTGTCCAGAGGGAATATGTGTTAGGAAAAGAAGGCAAAGAACTGAATCCTGAAGAACACCTTCCCTTAAAGGTTGGATGAAAGAGGGCTCCCCAACAAAACAATAACAGTTAAGGAATAACAGGGTTTAGAGAGAAACAGGAGATAATGATGTCCTAGAAATTAAGGCAAGAGAGCACCTTAAGAACCCTAATAAACAAATGCTATAATTATGGGAAATATAATTAAATCAGCAAAAAAAGCAATTGGGCCTTGGAACTAGACCTGAAGCTTAGGATACTAATAGCTTTACTGGGAATAGCATTGGTAGAGTGACTGGGGCAACATGTAGACTACAGTAGATTGAGACCTGTATAAAAGATGAGAAAAACTAAATAATAAGTAATATAAATCAAAAGAAAAAAGAAAACCTATCTTTTCAAGGAATTTGAGAGTAAAGGGAAAAGAGGAAAGGCAGTGTTTATCATATGGGAAATTTACACAGGCTTTTAGTTTATGGGAAGAAGTTTGAAGATCTAAGAAACAGAGAATGATTGATGAGTCTAATTTGTGGTGTTTGAGCAGGAGGAGACAGGGATGAGATCACCCTTGTAGAGGTTAGCTTGGGAAATAGGAAAGATATCCATTTCTGTGAGTCAGATGAGAAGGAGATAAAAAAGAATGAATATTTGAAAAGTTTAGAAATAAAAGTATGATCATGAATTCTCTGTGTCCCCAAATCTATTTATGAAGTTGATGACTTGGTCATACAGGTAGAAAGATAGGGAACACCAAAGACTTAAACAGAAGAAAACTTCTACTAGAGGTGAATGGAAGAGGGGTTCATTAACATTGAAGGCCTGATTGAGGTTGGAGGTCAAGTATTTGTGATAGCACCAAATGACACAGTTTTCAGGTATAGGTGGTTTTACTCTTTTCAGCTATGTGATTTTCTATAGAGTTCTTGAACTTCCTGGGAGCAAAAGTGATGGAAGTGAATGCATAGCTTTGTCAGAGTCAGGGATTTTATATGTGGACATGAGTGAAGAATGAGAGATGAGAGATGGGGAGGTCAGAGAATGCTAATGAAAGAGAGGGTCAAGGCAGGATGGAAGGAAGTAGCCTTTAGGTGAGTAATGGAAGGAAGTCAGGAGAGGGAATAGATGCAGCAGAACCATAAATAAAAGGAGACTTTTTTTAATTGAAAAGCAGGAGGTTTGGCTGGAGGATGAGTTTTCTTTTTTAAGATGTCAGAGATGGAGGGGTCCTTAGAAATGAAAGGGCTGGGGTCCAGCCATTAGAGTGGAGACTAGTGGGATGGTCTCTGAGTGATCAAATCCTTTTTGTGCTGAATGTTTAAAGGGACCTCAATGATGACTTATTTAGTCCCAGATAATTTTTAAGTTTATCATTTAAACTCCAAGTAAGTTGGGAGTTCTGAGAGCCAAGGCAACTTGTTTAAGAACAGTGGATTTTGGCAAAAGTGCTAGTAGAACCCAAGTGCCCTTGTTTCCATACGGGGCTGTGTTTAATAAACCACCTGGTGATATACTCAACACACTGTAAAGGAGGACACATAAGGCAAAATGATTCTAGATAGCATAGAAATTAATGAATCAATAGGCACACTTTCTGCACACTTCATCAAATAAATCCATGGTGTCAAATCCTGGCAGCCTATTGTGACCGATGACTTGTATATCAGAGAGAAAATGTAATCCTGGTGACATGTGACATAAAAAGGTCACATTGCCTAGCACCAGCCCTTGCTTAAGTCTAGCTAATTAGTGGTGCTTTTTGGTTAATTCAAGTGGATGGACCTCAAGGCAATACTATTTATAGAATTCAGCCTGATATTTTAATTACCCTCTATGTTATAATTAAAAAACGTTTTGAGTATTAATCCACATAGTTTTAAAATATAAAATAATTTCAGGGTCACAGAGATTACAGAATCAAGCCCTGGCTGAATTTTTCACTCATTAAGTCCATCCACTATTTGGGTGACTATTGGGTAAATCATTAATTTTATAGCTAACATAAAGACCATCATGTTGTGGCAAGAATATTGGACTAAGATGTCAGGAGAAATATTATTTTTGATTAATTCACTCTATCTTTAGGCAAGTACTAAACTATCTAAAACTGTTTTCTCATCAAGCAAATGTAAATACCACCTCCCATACCTATCTTGTTGCTGTGAAGGGCAAATGGTGGCAGGTAAAATGGTAGCAAAATTCATGGATTGGTGACTAAAATAGGGCTTCAGATGCTGACTCTGCTGTTGAATAAATAGGTGTCTATGGTTATTTAACCTCTCTGTGCATCAGTTTCTTCATCTGTAAAATATAAGTAAAGATACTATCCTTCATGTTGTTGTTAAAATGCAATGCATATAATATATCTGTTACATAAAGGATCTATATTCACATATAATAGCAAGAGTTAAAATTGTCTGGATATTAAAAGGTACCATACAAATGTAAAGTTTACTTCTCGGGCGCCTGGGTGGCTTAGTCAGTTAGGAGTCCAACTTCCACTCACATCAGGATCTTATGGTTTGTGGGTTTGAGCCCCGCATCGGGCTCTGTGCTGACAGCTCAGAGCCTGGAGCCTGCTTCAGATTCTGTGTTTCCCTCTTCTCTGCTCCTCCCCTGCTTGCACTCTATCTCTCTCCCTCAAAAATGAATAAACATTAAAAAAATTAAAAAATTTTTTTCTTCTTTTACCTTCTAATTCTTGTTGAAATCTTGTTGCAGTTCAGGCAATCTGATGAAATCGTACACCTAACTTAGTGACCTTCTTGCCTCGTGTATAATTCATTCCTCTCTGTGGAGGAAGCACTGGAAATACTTTCATCTGCTTCTTCCTTGTTTCTGTTTGTCCCTCTCCTTCTCATTCACTTTTTACAATGAGATATCTTATGTCTTCAGTTGTGGTATTAGAATTTCAGGAAGCTAAGAACATCTGCTTTTCTGAAAACCAAAGGAAAATAAAGTATTTGAGAAAATACTGACACCAGAAAGATATGGTAGCCTTGACACTCAGTCATTCTTAGAAAATATTTTTAGGAAGATTTACTTATAGAGTTTAAATATATATCTTCTATGTGAAAAGGAAATTCAGTTACAAATGAACAGATCATGAACATTCAGTATTTACTGAGTGTGGACTGTGTCTCTGGTACTCTTCTAGTTACTTGGGTTATATAAGTGTATAACTAGACAAAGATCCCTGTCCTTATGGAGCTTACATTTTAGAGGAGAGAGATACTAAGCGACACCTATAACAAATAAGTAGATTATCTACCAGGTTGGAAAGTGATAAATGCTATGGACAAAATTTTTAAATGTAGAGCGTTGTAAGAGACAATGAGAACATGCATGTGGATAGGCTGATCGAGGCGAATGTCACTGAGGAGGAAACATGAGCTAAGTGGAAAGAATTGTGGAAATGAGCCACATGATTATCTGGAAGAAGAGTGGAGACATATGCACTGGTAGCGGCCCCAGATGGGGTGAATGGTCTGAGAAGAGTGACCAAAAGAAGTAGCAGAAAATTCTGTGTTGTAAGGCACTCTGATTCTTTGCAAAGAAGTCCAGCTTTTATGTGTTTCTAAAGATTACCAGGTCTAATTCCCTGAACATACAAAGTAAAAGGGCAATTATCCTTTCTTACAAGGAGAGCATAAATCAGTGGTTCAAAAGACATTTTACCTTGAATCTCTAATGCCTTCCTAAATTCAGATGAGGTAAGATTTAGGTGTTGTCAGCCAAAGCTGCCATCTATCTGGAACAACACTTTGAATTTTAGAGTAAATTGTATAATGGGTCTTGTCAGCCAGTGATCATGACTTTCAACATTATAGCAAATTATGGAATAAATTTAGGGAGCCAGAGATCAGCACAGGAGGAATGTTAGAAAAATCTTTTTAGAATATTAAAAAGTATCAGATGTGGATTGGTGGATAGCATTTGGATAGAATTCTGGATATTGGACTCTGGCTAGAAATTTGGGTATGTGAACAAGGAGAGCTCACGTAACACATAAGAGGTGTTTGCATAGCGGATATAGTGACATTTGTCCTGACAGCAAGTTTGTTGAGACTCCGCTATATATTACCACCCCTCACCCCAGTAGACTAATTCATCATTGCACATTTCTACTGAGTCCTTACATGACTTCATAATCCTTTCTAGGACAGTACTTTGGCAGCCACTGCCACCAGCCCTTGAAATAAAACCTTTCTGCCATTGATGTTAGCTAGAAGAAAGAAGTTACTTTGGAGAATAGTTAGGGGAGAATAGTTGCACAAAGTACAGGGGAGCCATTGGCAAAGGATCTTGGGTCATAATGTGAACCATGTACCACAGGTTGATAGAAATGCGGAACAGGATCTGTGTGGTGAGGTAATAAAAGTAAAGACTCTTAGAAGCACTGAGATACAGCAGTGAAAATTTTCACATTTTATAGGAGCAGTAAAAATTCTTTTATTTTTTCTTTACCTTGTTTCATAATATGAGAGCAAGTATGTCCTCAATGAAATTGACAATGGGAAAATTTTAAACAAATAAAAGGAAATACTTCTATTCTTCCCATATAATCAGTCCATAGACTTTTCTGCGGAGGGAGGTCATGGAGTCAAATGTTGAAGAGGAAAAGAAAAGAGAGGAAAATCTGGTTAACTTTATGACCAATAATAACATTGTAATTATGCTCTAAGATAAGAATAATGAGGTTGAAGCTTTGGGGCATAAAATGATCGTCTCAGAGGATATGGAAGGAATTCTCCCACTCTTACCCCTAACAATTTGAATGGCACCAAAGAATTGGCCAGATGCATGATGGGGTATAGTTTTTCTCAGGAGGCAGCCTCTATTAACCTGTAAAACCATTCTTGAAAGACTGGTGGCTAGTTTTATCTGGAAAATCCTACATTTCAGGAGAAATCAGCCTTAATTCCAAGCAAAAAGAATTTTGTAGTTGCTGGAATGATAAAAGTCCCCAATGATGGATGTGGTCTAATTTTGCTTTTGACTCAGTGTGTGAATTTCTCTTAAAATAATATTCATATAACTAACTTAGTGTATTGTGCTGGATGGAAATTGGCCTTTGACACAGAGCAGGTCCAATAGAAAGCACATGAGCTATCCCTAAGGAATTATAAATAGGCTCTTGACCTTTTGCCACTCTTTCTTCAAAGTTTAAACCAGGTGCTTATAGCTTCTGACTTTCTTTCCTGGCATGCTGTTTGTATTCTTGTCTTCCAGAACTTAGGGTAACTTTGAATTTTCACTGTCTTTAAGGGCTACCCAAATTAGTTTTGAGCTGGCCATCTAGTGATCACCTAGAGGGCAAACTCATCTGTAGCCAGTTCTCAGTGAACTTTGAAGAGAGGGCAACAATACTCTCCCTAAATGGAGTTTCCTTAAATGATAAGTATAGTCTAGGTCAGAAAGTCAGGATATCCAGCCTTTCCTGTTAATACCTCTTCTAAACCAACTGGGACCTTAGCCTTGTTTGTTCTTTATATCTGTGTACTTATTCATTTCTTTATTCATATAAAACATGGATATTGTGTGACACAGAGTAATTAACTCCAGTTAGCAGATAATGCCCAAATCTCTGTTCAACAAAAGGAAAAAACAAATTTTTTTTCACTCACATCTCAGCCTAAAGAAGGCTAGGTGGCTCCCCTGGCAGTTGTGCTCCTGGTGATGATTCTGAGATCTAGGCTGCTTCTACTCTGGCTCTGCCATTTGAGGGTCCTTTATGTCCAGCTTCAAGTCCGGTTTCCTTATTTGGAAAATAGAAGCGATAAAAACACACCACAGCTGGGTGTGATGACTAAGTAAAATAAGACACGTTGAATGGCTCTCACAGTACCTGGTGCATAGGACCCACTCATAAAATGTTGATGTTTCTTCCCTTTGACTGTACTAGGCACTGAGACAGGAGCAAGACATACTAAGATGAATAAGGCAGATATCTGTACTCAGATTTCTCTTGAGTTCACTATCTGAAAACAAGGCATTTTTTTAAAAACTAGAAACTTGACTCTAAGTACGTTCCATGAAGACAAGCATTGTGATTTTCCTTTTATTTTTAACTACATATTCCCAGGGTCTAAGTCACAATCAGGATAATGGTAAATGCTCAAAACATAGTGTTAAATCAGCGCTTAATATGTCAGAACTATACAATGAAGAAACTAGAAAATGATACTCATTTCCTGTTTTTTCTCATCACCACCACCCCCTGAATTTACAAAGATTAAAAATGATAACTCATTGGATCACTGTTGCCTTCCTGATTCTATACCAGACTTCATCCAATTGATACTCATTGTGAAGTATCCCTGCATATAAACCATAGTACATAGCTGTTAAAAACTTTTAAATCTTATATATGGTTGAGCATAACTAAAATTTTGCTTAATCAGTTATTCTTTTTTTTTTAAACCATTCTTTTTTTTTTAATGTTTATTCATTTTTGAAAGACAGAGAGAGACAGAGCACAAGTAGGGATGGGGCAGAGAGAAGGGAGGACACAGAATCTGAAGCAGGCTTCAGGCTCTGAGCTGTCAGTACAGAGCCCGATGCAGGGCTTGTACCCATGAACCGTGAGATCATGACCTGAGCCGAAGTCAGATGCTTAACCGACTTAGCCACCCAGGCGCCCCAATCAGTTATTCTTTCCCAAGTTGAATCTGTATATAGTGCTGTTGGCATCTGTAGATATGTTTTGCAGTATCTGTTTTTACATCTCCAGCCACTACTTTGCCTCCCAGTTTGTGTACAACCTTTGCTATAAATAAGCCATTTTGTCTGAATGTTGGTACCAATTGTGCATCTCAGTAATACGGCTATGTTTTGTGCCTAAAAGTTGAGTTTTCAAATGTCCTTAAAACCCTTTCACCTTGCTGAATTTCATTGTACCAGTTTTAAGGGAAGCCACTGAACTTGAGAGATGACTTGGAAGTGGCTTACCTGGGAGCCCCTGGCCCAGCATCTTAATTGAAAGTCTCCTTACAAATTATTTATTCAAATGACTGAACAGTAGCAGGTTAATCCAATCATGTTTGCCATCCGCTCTCCCTCCTGGCTCATATCTATTGCCTTCAGCGAGCAGATTGCTTGAGTGGCTGCCTCCTCTTTCAATTCACTTTTCCCTGTAGTATTTCCTAAATATTAGTGCAGTTAACTTTTATGCAATCTCTCTGTATGTAAATATCCATGTATATGGCTTTCTATTGTATGATGAGGAAACTGAGGTGCATGGTAGTCTGTTTGTTGTCAGAGGTCACCAGGAGTAAGAAGAAAATAAATTGGAATTGCCATCTTCAAACTAGTGTCCCTATCCATCAGATCACAGCACTTATCTTGACAAGATTTCCCTTGGCTCTCCCTTTGATGGCTGACACTGGGAACATGATGCTGTCATTATGGCCTCCATCACTTCCTGCTTCCAAAAAGCAGTATCAGTGTCAGGCTCTCTCTCCAGTTAGCTTGCTCTTCTGTGAGGTTGAAAGAGATCACATAGTTTTCTGCCAAAAAATGGACCTGTTTCTTTTTCCTCAAAGGAGAAGATCTGAACATAGCAAAATAAGCAAGTATAGCCAGCTCTATGCATTTTCCACCCATATTAGAACTGCCAAAGCCCAAATGCAGGAGCTCATTCTGAAAGACTTCAGCATGCCAATTCTGGGCTTATGGAAATCTTTTCCCCTAATTACTTCAACAACCTTCTGTGTGCAATATATTTAGGAAATTTCATCTTTATATTGCCATGGCAAAGAAAGCAGGTTTGTAGAGATTTGTGGGACAAATTTTCAAAGAGCTTTAACAGAGAAGATGGATTCTCAGGTATTAAATGAGACATATATTGGGATAAGCTTTAGGAAGGGAAAAATTCCAGTCCAAATGTTGACTGAGAACTCAAACATTTCATGTCCTCATCCTGTCTCCTGAGGACAAGAAAAAAAAAAAAAAGAAAAGAAAAAGAAAAACAAAGTCCTCTTATGCTTTTTGTTCCCTTCCCTAAAGCAGGGTATATTATGTATGTGCAGAGAAAAAGATACACATGAGAATTGTAAGGATGCTATATCCATCAGAGTAAGGTAGGTTAGGATGCCATAATGCACAACTTGCAAATCTCAATAGCTTAAAACAACAAAGGTCTATTTGTTGCTTACTCTTGTCTATCTCTGGTTGGCAGGGACCTAGGCTGAGATAAGCCTTCATCTTGTACTTTGCTGCTCACTGCCTCAGAGACAGACTTAGAACTCTTAGAGTAGGGATTGACATACATTTTCTGTAAAGGGCTAGACAGTAAGCATTTCCAATTTCACCTTCTAGTCCATAGAGTTTCTGTCACAATTACTCAACTCTGCTATTGCAGTGCAAAAGCAGAGTTTACAATAGTTTATAATATGGGCTGTGTTCCAATAAAACTTTATTTACAGTAGCCAGTGGGCTGGACTTGACCTATGGCCTATAGTTTGCAAACTCTTTCAGTTAAATTTTATGGCCCCAAAGAGACACTTGTTACCTCTGCTCAATGATAGATGACGGAATGATGATTCTACTCAACCACAAGAGGATGGGAAAATACAAGCCTGTCACTTCCTGAGATAAGCCTAGCCTGTATAGGTGTTCATACCTATATCCAGGAAATGATGAAGAAATAGATGAGAGGTTATTTTCACAGTTGCACAATGCTTGATTAAGCCTACTGGTCTTTTAGAATTTCTCTACCTTCTCAGTTTTCTCTTTAACTCAGCAAAACAGACTTTACAAGGTGGCAGTATTCTTTTGCTAACTGAGAGTCAGTAGAAGTGGCCAATCAAAGGGGACATGGCTCTGCTTTGTGTATATTCATCCTTGGTGGCCATGTGGAGTGTGAATAGCTGCAGTTATCCATTTCATGTGCTCTTCACCTTTGTGATTCCTAAGGTGAATCAGAATACGCTTCCTAGGAGCAGATCTTGGAAAAGGATTTAGATGTAGCAAAGGGAAACATTTTGTCCGATGACTTTCCTCAACAGTAAAGCTCCTAGAGCACAAAGTTATTCTCTCATAGACCAGTTTCAGAGGTGTTTCCTAGATGTAGTATTGTGGCCTGTACACAGGAATCAATGGTAAGATGAGATTTTCAATTTATTTTACTGTAAAAGGAGTCTCAAAGCTGTTTTACCATAGGATGATGTCACTTTATGTATTTGGTTTTCTAGCAAAACCCACCCTGGCAAATCAAAACCGAAACCTACTGTGCCTGCTCCTGGCTCATCATTGTTTTATAAAGTCACATGGTTCCTTACCTTCAGCTGACACACTTCTTTTCATTTTTAGGCACTGCTCTAAGAGCAAAGCTTAAAGAGTCTGTTTATTTTTAAACAGTTCCATTTAATAATGTTTCTGACTTTCTCCACAGAAATAGTTGACTAGATATGGAAAAATGAATATTTAAATGGATTTGTCAGTCAGTTAAGACAGAGACATTAGGAATTTATTGTGTAGGTAGTAGGCTCTCTCTATATTGAAATATTTCTATTATATTGATTATAATCTATATCTTCTAAAATATTAAGGTGCTTTCTTGCATATAATCACATAAGCAAAACACTTTATTGAGCCATTTTAATACGTAAATTTAAAAAAGATAGAAACAGAGAGAAGAATGTAGATTCTGTCTAAGATCTGTTAGTTGGGAACAACTCTCAATTTTTATTCCCCTAATCAGTGATACTTTTGTTGAGTATAAGAAGATTCTAGAGGTAACAGTTACTTGACCATGACAAAGAGTACTACTTTAAAAAAGAATGAAAATAACCTACATGTAAAAAATATTTTCAAGGTCCAGATGATATTTTTATTTAAATAGTGATATACTATATCTTGCAACTAATTGTAATTGACTTCAGTGAAGGTGCTCTTATGGTTTTCTCACCAACATTTTTAATTTTATTTACCAGATCAGCTGCCAACATCAAGCTATCCTAGGGAAGAACTCTAGTGTTTTTAAACAGACCATGATCCAAGTTTCTTTGTTTGGAATAATAATAACAACGACAACACTTATTATGTCTCAGCCACTGTTCTGAGCCTTTTTTCTCTAGCCTCTGGCAACCACCATTCTATTCTCTGCTTCTATGAGTTTGACTATTACAAATATAAGTATTATCATGCAGTATTTATTTTTTTAAACTGGCTTGTTTCACTTAGCATAATGTCCTCATTTATCCTTTGTGTCCTGAGCCCTTTAAAATACACTTGACACAGCCACCTTATGAGCTTGATACCATACCATTTTTCATCCTACTTTGCAAAAGAGAAAACTGAAGCACAGGGGGAATGTAAGTTACTTGCCTGAAATCACACAGAGAGTCAGTAGCAGACCTGGGATTTGAACCTAAGCAGTTGGGACTAGAGTCCATAGCAATAATCACTAAGCTATAACATCTTTCTTTCACAGCTGGAACAATGGAGAAGTTATTGAAATTCCCATAGAGGAGTAGAAAAATTTAAGGACTTATAGACAACCAATCCATATGACTGAGAAAAATCTATGCTTTTTTGTGCTTATCTAAATTGACCACAAATTCCCCCAGTATAGGCAACTTCATTTTCCTGGGACTGTGGAGATACAGGGAAAATGAAGTTGCTTTCTTTTAGCAACTTTCTGGTGTAGAGATTTTTGTTTCTTGAATGTAGGAAATGTGAAGGAAAAGGAAACTCTCATAACCTCCAACTTGCTTTCAACAGGTAATCAGTGGGGTGGGTCATTACTGTCACCTCCCCTCCTACCTACCTGAACTATCTTCCTTGGTCTGTCTACCACAAGTTCCTTTGGAAACTCTTTGCTGTACCTGAGTTCCCCTAAATGACAGTCTTGCCTTGCAAAGGAGATTAATATAAAATATCAGGCAAAGGTTTTGTATTCCCAGCCCAGATCTTTATCTCAGAATAAAAGAGGGAAATTTATCTCTTGTGAGTCATGGGCACAGAGGAGCTGGGAACATTTCACTGGCAGGGAGAATTGGCAGAAACAGTCCTAGTGGATTTCAAGTTTATTTGACTAATTCTTTCAGCACTTGTCAAACGAAACTACTTTTGTTTAGGTAACAAAACAAGCTGTTTCCTCTGCCATTTCTCCAGTGAGTAGTATAGGCACTTGTGGCAAACACACATTACTGCTAACTGTTATGATGTTTGCTGTCAAATTCATTTATTTATACAACTGCTGTAAAAAGCCCGAGGCCCATAAGCAGCCATGAAAGATTTCAGAGTCATGGTGTGGGGTCATGAGAGGGGAAAAAAGTCTCCACTGGTTATGAGAAAGGAACTGACACAGGAAATGGTCACATATGGCGCAGATTTATTGTGTCCGGGGCTTCCCATTCAAATCTCATTACAGCCACAGCTCAGAGCTGGGCATGGCACAGGCACATTGATTTTAGTTTTGGCATCCAACAGAATTACTGCTGCCGCTTCAAACTGAGGGCGGGAGAGGTGATAGGTTTATCATTCTGGGGAAAGAGTGTGCTCAGCCTCTATTTGTAAAGAATGCTGTTGGCTGCCCCTGCCTGTAATCTAACCATGAACATCACTTTGTTCAAAGATGGCAGGCAAGGTTTGCTAGCAAAAAAGAAATCCGAGGGTGGAGAGAAAGGGGAGAGAGGTGGAGAGTATTTCCAAAAGAATAAGGGGAAAGTTAAGATTAGATTAAAGGGTTGAAACCATCTTCAATTTTGCAGGTTTTTATTGATGTCTTTATTGCTGGAAAAAAATAGATATCTTACTTAGAGACATGTATGTGTGTGTGTGCGTGTATTTCTTTCTGCACATATTTTCTAAAATTATAGATAGTATGTCTACATTTTAGCATTTTATTCACCTGTAACTTGTATCTTTTCAACACTGTTCATCATGAATGCTTGCAACACCTCTAGATGTGGTTTCAGACTACAAGGCAAATGTTAATAGTTTGAGATAAGGATAGTGCCATAAAAGAAGGGTGCAAACTATCTTTAAAAATACTCCTTGTTTGATTATGGTTAATGTAGCAGCTTATATTTATTAACATGTGTTTGTTATCGACTCTGCACATATATCATCTCATTTATTCCTGTCCATCTGCCTATGGATTAGGTGTTATTTTCAATCCCTTTTATAAATGAGTTAACTGAGTCAATGGATAAGTAACTTGACTGTGGTTTTGCAGCTAGGAAGTCCAATGACAATCTCTCTGGCTAGAAAACCCGATCTCTTAACCCTTGCATTTGCTTTGGCTGTTTTCAATGTAGTATTCAAAGAATAAAAGTCATAATTGAGACCATACATGCCCACTGGTGTTTGCAGGGCAAATCATAATACAACACATAACAAAGATACAAAAACATTTTCTAAGCCACTTATTTTAACCAAAATATACATGACATTTCAATATGGTAAAGTAATACAAAATAGTCTTCTGAAATTTGTATGGACTTTATCAATACAACTTTTTTTTTAATTTAAAAATGATTGATTCAGAAGAAGGGTCTATTTGATATGAATCTGATGCTCTTCCCTCATCTTCATTGTCATTTTATCACTTAATCTCCTGATCATTTTTCCCCTCAAAGTCACCCCTGTATAAAAAGAAAACAAGTATTTGGAAATACTCATCAAAAGAACTTAATAAAGACAGAAAGACCTTTCACAGAAAGCCTTACAGGCATCCTTCCTTCATGTAATGGTTGGTTTTATATAGTTTTCTATTTTTCTCAGATTAGATTGGAAATGTATTCCTATTGAAAATAGACACAGGTCCAAGAACGCTGGTGAGATTGTTCATGAAGTTGTGGCAAATCCTAGTATAATCTGTAGCCCCTGAAGTCCATCTTCCCATTATGCCTGCAGAGATATGTATTTGTCCTCTAACAGCTTCCAGCTTGCTGTTCCTGTGCAGTATTTTTTTTTAACATTTACTTATTTTTGAGGGAGAGAGACAAAGAGCAAGCAGAGGAAGGGCAGAGAGAAGGAGACACAGAATCTGAAGCAGGCTCCAGGCTCTGAGCTATCAGCACAGAGCCTGACATGGGGCTCAAACTCAGGGACTGCGAGATCATGACCTGAGCTGAAGTCAGACGCTTAAACTGACTGAGCCACTCAGGCACCCCTCCTGTGCAGTATCTGTAGTCCTATAGTCCTATACTGCTATCTCCGCACTTGGATTTCTCTTTTCCACCCCCTCATAACTCCCATGGATTGGAAGCCACTTCACTATACCAATCACCATTCTAACAAGAATGCTTTTTCAGTTAGAATGATGTCAGGGGAGACTATGTTCCTAAGCACCACTGTTCAACAAATTATGAAAGACAACATGGAAATACCTTAATTTTGAAGCTCCTACGTCTGAATTCTAAATACACCAATTTTTTAATTTAATGAACTTTAAGTTTCTCAAATTACATTTTCTTGTAATACTATCTGTGTCAATGAGTGTATGTGCAAGCATATCTACCTTATCTCTTTTATACTGACTAGTACACCATATTGTGGTCACTCAATAGACTTTACATACCTCTAATTCTAGACTCCAAATTAGCAAGCTTATGTTTTTGTCATCTACATTGAATCTATGATGCATAAAGACACCATTCTAAGTTCACCATGTAAATATAACACACAGCCATTATTTTTTGAAGTTTTTTTTAAACGTTTAACTAGAATTCCCCATTCTAAAAAAGTGGACAATTTTGTCTATTATTTCTAGTATGAACAAAATACGTTTTTAAATACTTCTTTCCAAGATTTCAGTTACTCTCCGTGTATTTAGTTAGGAACACAGCTTTGAGATTTTGGAGTTTCACTCTTCATAGCCTGAGGGTCTACAATAACATATATAAATGGGGATAAATTCAACCTGTCTACACTTTATTTGATCTGTGGCCATATATATTTGTTAAATTAGAAATAATGAGGTGTAAATGTTGTTTGACAGAAAAGAATTGTAAATGATTTCTTTTCGTTTCTTGAAAATAAGAGAATGATTATATATTTTGTTTTTGTCAAAATCTCCTATACTTTACTGTACCACAAATTGGGAAATCTATCACAAAATGGCTAAAAAAATTATTGAGGGAAATGGTGATGTTAACCTCGAGGAAAAAAATCATTAATGTTGATGTATTTCATTCAATTTTAAACATATAAATTTTTCCCTTTTGTTGAAAGGGGAAGATGGAAGGATTTTATGTGCCTTTGAGTCAAAACATTTGTTTTAAAAATACTTTTTTTCTTTCCTTCTGACCCATTTTTCTAAATAAAAGATAGAAGTTGTTTCTTTTTTTCCTTTTCTTTTAATTTTTTTTCCTAGCAAAGACGACCCCTTTGGCATATTTTCTTTTCAAATGTGAAATGAGGTGGAAAATCCTCATTTCACGACAGGAAGGACAAATATTGACACAAAGTTAATATTTGTTAGAACCCTGGAAGCAACCTGAGCACACACACACACACACACATACACACACACACACACACACACACACACACACACACACACACCCCTTCCTCTTTCCCCTGCATCACCGGACATAACTAACTCACTTCCTTTCCTGGTGTTTAGGTCTATGGTTTAGGTCTGTGGTTTCCAATCTAGAGAAAGGTGGATGGAGCATAGTGTATGTCTAGGATATTTTAGAATTTTAAAGTATACACAAAGCAAGGGCTCATGTGCACACATGCACACACAAATACAACCTGCTTAATCTAATTTCCCTCACTTACAGAAGAGTTTCTGGACTTTATCACTGTGCTTGTCCACCTTGAATGCAATAGCATATGCCAAACCAATACTCACTGGTCACTCAACATTTATTAAGTCCTGTCCACTCTTGCCTTTTTGAGAAGAATGCCCTGGGGTGACTGGGTGGCCGCCCCTGACAGGCTGTGCCACTTATCTATTCCCATTGATTATGAAAGTCAGCTGTGGCCAGACCTTGCTTTTTTCCCCTTCTCCTCTCAGCCCCTCTTACAAGCACCCCTGCCTGGATTTTCATGAGGAAATAATCAGATTAGGCCTTTCACGGTGAGTTCATATGGAGTTCTCTTTCTCCAGTGTGCTACTAACTGAATAAACGTGTTTAGTGGTAAATTGTAAATGACATTATGATTACCAAAGCCAGCATGGGTTTCATTTAAAAGTGATCAGAATTGCAGACCACAAAAATTGTGACTGGCAGATAAGGCCATTTGGAGAGGTGGGAAAAGAAAAGACAGAAACAAGTGAGAAGGATGATCATTACTTAAAACTAAACCTTCCCCAACTGAGGGAACCAAGAGGGAAAGAAATCCAGAGGAAGAAATGATGAAATGCTATTTAGAAGGGAAGGTAGACTGTCACCATGGGCTTTTGTCAGCTGTGGCCGGGACAGTGCATGATGATATCTACTGGCTTTGTGCACACCTCTCTTAAGTGGTTAGTGTGTATTCTCTGCTACGATTAAGAACTACACTCGCTTAGCAGCTCTGGGACCCCAAGGCATTGCTTACCTGTGCTTTATTTTTGCCTCACATCAAAATTAAAATACTAGAATTGATTAACTCTGAAGATGACATAGGAATGTGGATGGAAAGATGCTGATAAACCACCCAGTCTCTTAATCATTGCTAATGGCTGGAGAAATAAAAATAAAATTTCTTATTTATGAACACCAGGTTTCCAAGTTTGGCTATAAAACTGCATAATCGATGTTACGGTCTTTAGATGTGATTTGTTAAATTTGTGGCTATATGATTTTATTTTATTTTAAATATTTATATTTGAGAGAGAGTGTGTGAGTGGGGGGAGGGGCAGAGAGAGAGAGGGAGACAGAGAATCTGAAGCAGACTCCATACTGTCAGTGCTGAGCCTTATGTGGGTCTTGAACTCCCAAGCCATGAGATCACAACCTGAACTGAAGTCAGATGCTTAACCAACTGAGCCACCTAGGTGCCCCTGTAGCTATATGTTTAGACTTCAGGGATCGTATGCTAAAATGTTAAAAAGCCCAAGTGGCAGTATACAAAAGCAAATGGACTCTCACCAAGTATGTGATATGACAAATAACTGAAACCTCTCAGTGAGTTGCTTTCACAAGACTGTGTAGAGAGAATTCCTGATGATTACAGCACTTATCTACTAGTATTACTCATCACAGCTGACCTTGCATCTAAATACAAGCCAAAATGAAGTCATTTGGATTATGTTTAATTTTTCCAGAAGCATAGGTAGAAGTCTACAAGTGTGCTTTTCTCTTCCCCCTTTTCCTCATTACTATTACTAAGTAATTATGTGAGGCAAAATTGTGAGTCATTTTTTCTGTCTATGAACTAGGGGTAATAAAATGTGCTGTGAGGAAATTTTAGTAAAGGAGGAAGGAAGGGAAAGAGAAAGGAAGGAAGGAAGAAGGAAGGAAAGAAATAATAGAGAAGAAGGGCCACCAACCTTAGGGCTTGAGGGCATCTTTGTAGTGAAATAATAAGTCTTCTCTGCCATTCTAATCCCTATTCCATCCTGTCCCCCTTCCAGGTACCATTTCCATTAGTCTGTGGACTTCCTGTCAGATATTTCTGTACCTGAAGCTCTCCTGAGCAACCATTTTATATTAGTTGAAACAACCCTGGGTCTTCACCATCTAGGTACCTGAGACTTATTTAAGTAGTAACCAGAGTCCCCCACTGACACGCTGTGAAATCTATAGGACCCATCTGATACTTACCAACTTCCACACCACCTTAGAGAGTATCAGGGTACAAAATATTTTGCATAGCATCCCTTCTTGCTTCAGTCAACACCACAATCTACATCTCCAGAATACACATCTCTTTCCTGATTCTTTCATAGGCTTACCCAACCTTTGACTCTCTTTCTCCAAATCTTGCTCCTGGTACTGTGTGGAACTCTGAAACTGGAGTCAACAAACTTTTACATTTTCATGGAGTGCTCTTTAACACTAAGTAAAAAAACCCTGCTTCTCTGAGGCTGATGTCATTAGACACATTACCTGCTCTCCCTACTTGATATGTGTGTTATTTCACATAGTAGGCACTGTTTTTCATCCTGAAAGCCATGGAAAATAGTTCACAGTTTCCTTCTCCATCTTAACTCTGCAACCACTCTTATCAAGGTGAGTAACTCATCCAAAACCTTGACTTTTGTGGAAATATAGACTACCCAATTGAGAATAAGCAAAGGCTATTTATTCTTAGTTTTCTATTGCAAGGGAGTTAGCTATCATCACTTGCATTTGGCAGAGACTTAAAGGCAGAGAGTGAGAAAGCTTTATGGTCGAAAAAAAAGGAAGACTTCAGGTATATGGTGATTGGATGCTGTTGTTGGCACAGTGAAGTTGGAGGCAGGCTAATTAGAAATGGGGCATCTTATGTGATTAATTAGAGACATGTATTTGGCTTTCTTCATTTGGTGCTAAGTTGGAAATGGGGAAGATAATTAGGGAAGTCAGTAGTTATTAATCAAATGCTAACTGTTTGGGGCTGATTGTTTCAAAGGTTATTGTTTGATAATCCTAGGCTAGTTGATGCAGATGGAAATTTGACTTCCTGGGGGTGCCTGGGAGGCTCAGTTGGTTGAGAGTCCAACTCTTGATTTTGGCTCAGGTCATGATCCCAGGGTTGTGGAATCAAGCTCTGTGTAGGTCTCTGAGCTGAGTGTGGAGCCTACTTAGGATTCTCTCTCCCTCTGCCCCTCTCTGCAGCTAGTGCTCTCTAGCCAAAACCAAGAGTTGGACACTCAACTGAGTGAGCCACCCAGGCATCCCCAATTCACTTCCATATAAAGTTCTTACTAGCCACTTATGTCAACTCACCCATGCTGTGACACATGGGAGCCAGCCCCTAGGTCTCATGTGTTATGAATGTATTCTAAGGCATGAGAAGAAAGTGAGAAGTAGAGAAGTATGTTTTTGAATGACAATGCCACAAAAGTTACTCTATAAAAATTTATCCAGGTATTACAGCTCTCCTACATGACAAAAACTTTGTAAGGAATTTCCCACATTTGACAATAACTCTAAACATTGATGCATTGCCAATCATTAGTTGTGAAGCTAAAAGTAACTTTTCTGAACTACTAGTGATAGAAAATAAATGTCAATCTTCCAGGTTAAAGGCAAGACTGAATTACCTTTCTATCCTCCTGTAGAAGATATTACAACATTGTTGTCATTTTAAAAAGCAACACATAAGCGTGCAACCAAAAAATAGAAAAAAGTAATACTGTGATATGCTGGGTAATTAGTTAATAATATTAATTTTCCCTAGATTTTATCATGTTTATAGTACTTCTGAGGTTTACATTTCTCATTTTAATTTTTTTTTTAATGTTTATTTATTATTGAGAGACAGAGAGAGACAGAGCATGAGCATGGGAGGGACAGAGAGAGAAGGAGACACAGAATCTGAACTGTCTGTACAGAGCCCGACGCGGGGCTCGAACCCACAAACCGCGAGATCATGACCTGAACTGAAATCGGATGCTTAACTGACTGAGCCACCCAGGCGCCCCTATTTCTCATTTTAAATAGCATTCACTTATTGTACAAGCACTAAAATACAGAAAGACTGGGTTCACCCCTCTTGCAATGACCATTTCAAATTTTCTCAATCTGCAAGTATTCTACCCATCCTCTCTTCACACATCCCCAGCCCCCAATATACATCCTCACACTTCCAGTTAGTGACCTTGTCTTGCCTCACGTGTCCCAGCCGATGAGTGCTTTCAGTCTTCCATCTCTATCTGCACAAACACTTTCTGTCTGTCTTTCTGCTCCAGAAGACATGGAGTCTTTTGACCTACCATATCCCACGTGTTTTTAAAAGGCTTGGGACACTGTTCTCCCTTAGCTTCTCAAGTTTACTCTGTCATTCTTCCGTTTTCCCCAATACCAGTCTCTCCCTTTTTATGGGTTCTCTATTAATCTGCAGAATTTCAGCTAGGGTCTAAATACAAGTCTAAACACAAGTTCATAGTACATGTTATGAAGCTCTGAATTATCATAGTTATGCACTAGCTGCTTTTCACAATCTCATCTTGAATGCTAGATTGATGTAATTCAATAAAATTAAGTATCATTTTAAAAGAACCCACCTTAAAGCTTGCATAAGGCGCTTCCTTTGTATAGAATCCTTACTGTCACAACTCTAAGGCAGAAATTCCTACTAGAAGTGAGCCTTTACTACCAGAGATGACTATATAATGGTTTAGTGGAATTGTTTTGGTTTTGGTTTTGTCTGTTTTAACTTCCTTAAGAAAGAAAATTTTTCTACTTAACTATAATAATTTATCCACCATGTAAATAATTTATTTTCTCAGTGGGTAATTGTTATTTGTGTGTAGCTTTATTTCCTTTACAAAGAGTTGGGGCAATCACATCCCAATCATCTTTCTCCTGCTACTGTCAAACAAACTCAGCTCTGATTTCTGAGACATGTGGGCTAGAAATCACTCTTTCCTAAGCTGCAAGGCCTTGAAATATAATTAATGCGTTATTATTATTATTATTATTATTATTATTATTATTATTTTAGAGAAAGGGAGATAGCGAGCATGAGTGGGGAAGAGGGGCAGTGGGGGTGAGAGGGGGGGAGGGGAGGGAGAGAGAGAGAGAGAGAGAAAATGAGAACAAACATGAAACCCAACCAGGTTCAATACTTAGCATAGAGCCCAATGCAGTGTTCAATCCCATGTCCCTAGTCATGACCCGAGCTGAAATCAAGTCAGACACACAACTGACTGAGCCATGAAGTCTCCCCATTAATACATTATTTATTATAGGTTTCTATATTGTTATTCATAGGATAGCAAAAATTGTAGGGTATTTGATTTTGGAGAAAAAAGTGTCCTGTTTGTTTTATATTTTGTCAAGAGGAACTGAAACAAATAATTTAAATCTTTATACTGAAATTGGATCAAACAGGTATGTCTTCCATTTTATGGGGGTATTGGAAGGAAAGCATAGAGATAATATTTTATAATAACCAATGCTTCATGAATTTTTTTTTACTTAGGAAATAGTAATTTGACTTCATGGAGGTCATAGTGTTAAGTCTCCAACCAAATGTCTCAGACATCAGAAAGCATGTGTTCCTTTTAAAGTAAAATATTCACACACAGTTTCAAAATATAAAAAAGAAAGACATTAGGAATAGGCACAATGCATATAATTGGCATTGCACTAGTTAATCTGAATAAGAAAGATAACTAAGTTTAAATAAACAAATAATTCCTGCATATCTGAGTAGCCATATGTGCCTGGCATTTAATCTTTAATCACATCACAGTGCTTAATAATGACAAGGTAACTCACTCCTAACAGTGAAGAGAGAGGTGACATAGTGACAAAATCTTCTTCCTGTTAACAGATTAAGCATGCAAAAGGAATTCAGCAAATGTTTATTAAACTTCTTGCCTGGGTTTCTGGGGTTCATAATCTAACTCATACAAAATTCCAACAGATTATGAAAATTTGACAGTGACTTCTCTCATCTTATTCCTGAGCTTGTTCGTGGGCCTGAGTCCTAGATCCTCCAGTGTGTATATGTGCTTTGCAACACAGACATTAAGCACAGATTGTGCTTTCTGGAACTTGTGCATTCAAACCTTCTCTTATCCTTCCTATTCAAACCCTTCTTTTCTCCTTCCTATTTTTCCTCTTAAGGTCTCACCTGCAACATAGGTTGTTTATCATATTCTGCTCCCTTCAATGTCATTGCTGAAAAAGGGAATAGGGAGCTTTGGATGCTGAGGGTAGAGATGGCTTGGGAATCCAGCCTTCTAGTGGACTAGCTTCTCGGAGTCATAAATAAAAATAAATAAATGAATGAAAAGAACTCTATCACAGGACTACTTTGAAGGTGTGCATTCTACTAGTATAGCTCCTATACCTTATTATATAAAAGAATATTTGAATTACATTATAAATCATCCCATTTTTTTTAATTTTAGCTTTGGAAGGCACCTGACATCAGGAATAGAAATAAATAAAACCTCAAGTTTCTCCATCTGTATTTATTTAATGAATTAGTCAAGAAAAAAATGCTTTGTCACAACAGAATTCTTTTAGGGTCAAATCAATGTAATTTAGGAACATAAGAAAATTAATATAAATATAATCAGTCATAATTTCAATCTTAAGGTTTCATGTGAAAATAGATGGATTTCTCAAAGTATTCAGCTATCTCATGTATTAGCACCAACTCAGGGGGCAATTCTCACAATATTTTTTTGTAGTATATTTAGTTATTATTGTTATATGTTGGTTTAAAATGTATTCAAGCTATAGACTAATAATCTTATAACTAGATACCTGGCAAGAATAGATAAAACATATTTGAAAAATAAGAGTTCTTACACATCAATCAACTAACACATATTAAGAAGCATCTACTGTGTTTGAGTTAGGGTGTTAAGCCCTGTGGTAATTTAAATAGGAGATATAGTCCCTGGTCTTGAGAAATAACCCCTTAAGGACACTGATGCCTACTAAGTGTATATAATTTATCAAACTACATATAGCTAATATCAGAGAATGATTGAGAATCATTTCAACTAAGAGAGTGATTATTTTATTTAGGGCCACTTCCAAAAATTTAGCGATCTGTAGAGATGACTTTAAAAGACAATATATCTCCTGAATCAAAAGAAGGGAGAACAAAATCAGAGATCTATAAAACTGAATGGAAAGGTGAATGATTAATCAACAGGAATCAACATGACTGGAAAAAAATGTGTTAAAACAAGGAAAAAAATTTGTAAAGTCTAGAAAAGGGGAACTAGTGTGATTGAAGGGTTTTTCATGAGGTAAGTCTACCTAACTATCTTATTTGAAAATGATGTATCTATAGTAGAGACCATTGTATCAGAATCTCAGGGCACAATTTCCATGTCTGTTAAGATCAAGCAATTAATTCCCTTCAGACTGGTGTGCTGCGTTTGAAAACAATTCGTGATTTAACATTAGTGTTTCCATATTATATGACCACAGGGAGAAAACATATTATGTAAAAGTGACCATTCTTTTATATTTGATAATTAAATCTCTAAATTAATAACTTAGTAGTCAATTTAGTAAACTCAATTTACTTAAGAAAATTAGAGCAATTTGAATTTTCTGTTTTATCATGTGTCTGTTTTCTATTTGTCTGTTTCCTCTTAGTTGCTGAATTTGTTGGCATGAAGTTTGTAATAGTCTGAACCTTTGTCTGTAGGGTCTGTAGTAATAATCCTTTCCTCCCTGAAATTGGTGATTTATGATTTCTTTTATCTTTTTTTTTTTTAAGTTTATTTGTTTATTTTCAGAGAGAGAGAGAGAGAGAGAGAGAGAGAGAAAGCAAGTGTGAGCAGGGGAGCGGCAGAGAGAGAATTCTAAGCAGACTCCTTACTGTCAATGCAGAGTCAACACAGGGCTTGATCTCATGAACTGTGTGATCATGGCCTGAGCCAAAATCAAGAGTTGGACTTTTGACTGACTGAGCTACCCAGGCACCCTTCTTTCTTTTTATCTTGATCAGTCTAGCGGGGGGTTGGGGGGGGTGGTGGTGGTTAACTAATTTGTTGATGTTTTCCAAGAACCAAATTTTAGCTTTGTTTACTTTCTATGTTTTTGTTTCTTTGTTTCTCTCTTTTCTATTTCACTGACTTCTGTTGTTATATTTATTATTTCCTTTCTCCTCATTACTCTGGATTTGCTTTACTTGTTTGCTAAATTTGTATTTGTAAGGCAGAACATTAAGATATTGCTTTTACACAATTCTTTTGTAATATAAGCACTTAATCACACAAATTTTGATATGCTAGAATTTCATTATTCAGTTTGAAATATTGACTCATATTTTTACTACTGTTGCTATTATTGTTGAGGCACAAGTATGCAATGTGGCCTCCTCCTAAAGCAACACTTAGGTAATTAAATTTATTAATATCATAGGCAGCTTTGGCATATATCACATGGAAGGTATGATATGGAGGAGGTATCATGCCCAAATGTAGTACACCCTCCATTAATAATAATTAGATTTTTTTTTGCTCCAATCCTTAGGCTAAATTGATGACATTGCACTTGAAGGAAAATTAAAATATCTTGAAAATAACACAAGATAATTTTTTGAATATTGCTTTTATTTTTTTTATTTTTTTTTTTTTGAATATTGCTTTTAAATTGAAGGAATTCTGTTTGTTAGAAGTTAAACTATCCCTGTAGATTCAGAATAAGAATTACTCATGGTTCAGAGACAAGTGGATTAGGAATGGTGGGAATATGGGGTGACTGGCTGGCTCAGTCAGTAGAGCATACAACTCTTAATCTTGGGGTTGTGAGTTCGAGTCCCATGTTAGGCATGGAGTCTACTTTTTAAAAAAAATGAAAGGAATTATGGGAATAATGGACAACGCTGTTTGTCTAAATGTCTTGATTAGCCCCAATAATCCTCAACTTGGGCTCTATTTAATGTCAGGACTCCCCAAATTGCTACTTTCTTCTTTTCCTTTTGTATTGTTTTTACTCTTAATGTTTGGAAAAAAAGAGAATGAGAAAATTATATAGTCTGAAATCCAAACTCTTTCACAATCTGGACTCAGTATATCTCTTCAATTTTAATATATCTCTATAAAATCTCTTTTCCAGCCCCCTCAATCTACCTTTTTTTTCATTGACTCAAATATTACTATGCCCATCTCCCCTATCCTTTTCCCACTATGGAGGCCTTAGTGATTATTCCTTTTCCTTAATAATTTTACTTATTCAATTCTTTTTTCACCTAGCTATTATGTCCATTATTACCTTTAAATAATACAGGTGATGTAACATATTTTACCCTTTCATATTTTACCCAGACTGCTTTGCATAGTCAGTATCTAACACACTTAAAAGTTCAATAAATGTTTCATGAGGTTACAGATGATAATAAGAGTAATGGATTACAAATTATCTTTGAGAGATTGTAGTTTATACATCACTTATTTTCCTTTATTTTATAGGTACATTTAGAGAAGAACAGAAATGCACATACCAACCCTTCATACAAGGCTACATCTGCAAGCAAACTGACCAGGTGATCTTAATTCTTGACAATGCTGATGCCACTTGGACAATGCAGAAGTTATATCCAGTTGTATCTGTTACTAATGGTTTTGTTGACACCTTTAGTAGTGTAAGTGCCAATACCCCTTGTTCTACTTTAGGGTCTGTATCTAGTTTCTATTCCATTTTACCCATCAGGGAAATCACCAAGGTGTGCTTTGTGGATCAGACTCCCCAAGTTTTGCGTTTTCTTCTGTCAGGGAACAAAAATACCTCCAAGCTTCTCTTAGCTATATTCTACCATGAACTCCAGAGCCCCCGTGTTTTCATAGGGGAAAGTTTTATTCCACCTGTTCTGGTTCAATCAACTTCCTCATTGCTGGATGAGTCTTCTGGTTCCAACTATTTCAGTATCTTGGATAACCTCTTGTATGTTGTCCTACAAGGACAAGAGCCTATTGAAATACGCTCAGGTGTTTCCATTCATTTGGCCTTCACTGTGATATTTCCAGTCCTAGAAAAAGGCTGGGAAATCCTTATCCTTGAAAGACTAACTGACTTCTTGCAAGTTAGCAAAAACCAAATCAGATTTATTCATGAGATGCCTGGCAGTGAAGCAACCTTAAAGGCCATTGCTGACAATAAAGCAAAGAGAAAGCTCAATTGCCCAACTGTGACTTGTGCCAGTCATTACAGAGTTGGTCAACGTAGACCTCTCATGATGGAAACGAGCTCATATAGGATCCCGCCACCAACTACTATGGAAACCATCTCAAAAGTAGTAGTCATTGAAATTGGTGACCTGGCAACAATAAGGAGCACTGGACTGATTTCATCTTTATCAAGTAAGAAATTACAGAATTTGGCTCACCAGATTATCACTGCTCAACAAACCGGAGTACTAGAGAATGTTCTGAATACAACTATTGGCGCCTTACTGGTAACTCAGTCAAAGGGAATCACTGGCTATGGGTAAGTACTAATTATAAAAACATCTAAACAAGGGCTGATCTCTAGCGTGTGTATTGCAAATGTTAATCTACTTCCACTGAGTCACATAATCTGTTTGCTTCTGAAGATAAGAATAAAAACTCAGAGAGTCATTTATAGACATAAATTCTCAATTAAGACTTTTTTAAATTAAGTCTGTGTTCTTATGAGTATTCTATATTTTGGATTGTTGAAGATGTTATATTTCAGTACCTTAAAGTGAAAAGCCTGAAGGAAGAAATTTTTCTAAAACAACTGTTTTCAGTTCATTTGTTCATTCATTTATTGAAAGAATGTACATGTAATGAATTTAAGTAGTAGGCTGGATTCCTGGATTGCTAAGGTGAAACAGATACGATCTTTGCCTTGAGGGACAAAAGCACTACCTATCATAATTCCAAAGAGCTATAAGCTAAAACTTGAATCCTGAGGAGGGTGATGATAATTCTTATAGGGACTGGGGAAAAGACTTCTATTTAGGAAAGTTTTGAAGGATGACTAGGAGCTTACTAGGCTAATTCAGTGACCCTGATTGGGTCTTATTTAACCTAGGATTATAAAGCCATGAAAAGGATGCCTTTGTTAAATTGTATGAGGCAGGAATATCACTGTTGTCAACTATGTTTATGACACAGAGCTGTGTAAGATCTGCAACATCCTTTGTGCTATGCTATACTTACTCTAAATGCTTTTATTTTGGAGTCCTCCACCAGATTTCTATTCAACAGACATTTCAGACATAAATATACCTGAATGTTTTTCTGAGCTTAGTAAATGAAGAAGCATGGGAAGTGCACAATAAGGGAAAACAAGTGTAAATTACTCTCAATGTTATAGTTTCTGTTAAAGGATAAAGTGACCAGCCCAAGTGCATCTAAGATATCTGTCACAGGGTCAAGGCTTTTAGAGTCCCAAGCTCCAGTTTTTAGCAGATGCAAAAGAACTAAAAATGATACCCTAGACTGAGAGACATGATGAACTTGTTGTAATGCTTAAGAAATATAGATAATACTAACCATCTCACAAATGACTGCTGCTGGTTATAGAGGGTTAGAGGTGAGCAACATAGATATTCCCTATAAGCTTGTCACCATCACTGGAAAAATAAGCTCAAACCCATGCACAAATTCAGTTGATATTAGGTCCCTGAAATAGATAAAATTATTTAGATTCTGATTTTTCTTATTCAATGAGATTTTAGAACATTCATATTCTTTTAGATTACTCTGTTATCACTGCTTTTTCATCTTATTTGTGGTAGTGCTAATAAATAAACAATTGATATTTAAGGGATGTTAGTTACTTCCACATATCATCTTCAGTGGATGTGGGATTTGCTATAAAATAAGAACAAAAACAAAAAAGAGACACCATCACATCATTAGGCATATCTAATACATTGATTGCCTTTTTATATACAGAGCAACATATCCAAATGAAAGCTTAGCTAGTGTTTTTGTATCATATTTCACCTGACTTACAGTATAAATGGTTGTTCCTCTTCTGGACAGCACATTAATATATATGGGAGATATGAAAAGAAAACTTGAAGGGCTTTATGAATTGTTATAGAATTAAAAGATACTCTTAGTTAAGTGATTGTTCAGAATCTATTAAATCTTAGATATTTTTACCAACCACCAAACCTTCACCATGTTATCAATGTCATTATAACATAATGCATGGTAATCTGAAAAAAAATTGCCAATGCATCTTAGCTTATGTTTAATCATTTTTCCTTTAGCCCAATTTCATTTAGATCCCACCAAGTTCTAACAAATATATTATATGTAGGTGACTAGAGAGGAAAAAGTCCAGTCCACTGCTTAATTCTATTTAGATTTTACAATTCTTAGCTTTTCTAACAGGTCATCATCCCCAAAAACTGATTTTTGTATGATGTATAAAAAAAGACTCAGTGAATATTGAGCCTTTAACTAGAAGGAGAGAAAAAAGTCAGAGTAGAAGCATTGGAGGTATAGCAGAGGAAGCCCAGCCAAGAAAGTGGAACCAGCACAAGTTCAGGTACACACACATCTATGTGGGGGATATCATTCTGTTATGGAGAAGCGAGACAGCTTCAGAGATCACCTTTATGGCCCACCATCCATCATAGCCATTATGTTTTCACTTTTGACTCCGATATTTCTGATTTAATAAGAAACTGCTGAACATGTATATTATAGCATCGATTTTCTGTTGGGATGTGTTCCATTTCTCCATCTCTCTCTGTCCCCCTGGTATTTTAAGAGAGAGTTTCCAAACATAAGGTAAAAAGCAAATCTTCTGAAGATAAGGAAAAGCAGCTTCTTGAGTATATCTGAATAAATCTCTGCAGAATGAGAAATGCCTTGTCCTAAGGGACTGAATGAAAATTAACAAGGTTTCCCCTGGTCCTAAGAATTGCACAATATGCTAAACAACCCTGAAGCCTTGTGGAAGCCTCAGGCCAGCCCTGTTTCTTTCAACTTTGATCAGTGTCAGTTGGGACTTCCATTGAACTCACTGGAGAGCCATTGACAAGCTAATGAACTGACCTTGAGACAGAAGAATCAGTATAGGGACACTTGCCTTTCAGTGAAAAGCACCAAGAATGTTGAGAGGTTCACTCTTGTTAACTTAATGGGTTTGTATGCATTTCAACAAATTGAGACCATGCTGGGCATTTGGTTTTCAAGGGGAGTACTACCAGCTTTCAAAAAGCAATCAACTTCTTATGGTGGGAGAGAAATGGAGGGCTCTCTACTTTTTAATTAAATAATATACAGTGAATTGGCCTCTCCTGGTCTTTATCCTCTTCTAGTGGCATCTGGATTTAAATTTTGTCTGCTTGGCTAAGTCAATTTCATGAACCTGTTTTCCATCTTCCAAAACTTCATTGACCTCTGTTGTCAATACTTCTCCCTTGCCTTCTTTGTATTTGTTAGTTTACACCGTTTATGCCCATGTTTTGCACCATTTTTATTTATTTTTGTTAAAGTCAGGCGTAGGGCAGGGTAAAGATAAGAGTCAGAAGCTAAAAAATTTTAGCAGTCAAAGGCTTTATTGGGAACTAAGGTCTCTGGCGAGGTTCCGTGACTCAGGGGGAGAGAGAGAGGAGTCAGGGAAGTCACGCCCAGGTGTGGTGGGGTGGGGTTTTTAAGCTGCAGCATTTGGGGGGGTGGCTTTTTTCGCACCAGGTCACGCGCATCGCTTGGGGCTTTCTGTTGGGTTGCGCTGGCAAGATGGCCGTCCCTTCCACTGTGGTTCCAGGGACATCCTAAAAATTTTTTTTCTTTTAAATAATTTCAGTGGAGTATAGAGGGAGAGGGCACAGAGATAAACATAAGTTCAGTCTAGCTTTTTAAACTGACAGTTCTCTACAGGAGTCTTACATATTTTATCCTTTATCTGGAATCCCAGAAAGACATATTTTATGTTCCTTACCTTTCTTTCAGAAGAAACTTGATTTTTACTCTCTTAATTTTCTCTCCTTTCTCTTCTCTCTCCCTTTCCTCTGCTTCATGACAAAAAAAACAAAAAAACAAAAAAACAAAAAACAAACAACTAAAAACACCTTTAAATATTATTCTTTGTCATACAGTAAAATTAAACATATCTGTATCTTTTATGGAAGTTTAATACTGAAATGCCAAAACATTGGTGAAATTTCTAAAATGGCCTTCCAAAGATGCATACTGCCCTTAGCCCAGGAAACTATGAGTATGGTCAGATTGCACTTTATTGAATATACTATGTTATGTGGCATGGTTGACCCTAAGATAGACTACCCAAGATTTTCAAGGTGGGCCCAAATAATAACATGAGCCCTTAAAACAAGAGAGCTTTCTCCTGCATGGCAGAGTAAGAAGAGAGAGAGATTCAAAGTGTGAGAAGGACCTAAAGTGTCACTGTTTTTAAGTTGGAAGGGATCACATGGGAAAAAAAGCAGGTGGAATGAGTAGAGAATGGACTTTGGCTGGCAGCCAGTGAGGAAACAGGGACCTTCATTCTATAGCCACAGGGAAATAACTTCCAGCAACAATCTGAATGAGTTTAGAAGTGGATTCTTCCTGAGAGTCTCCAGCGGTAAACCCAGCCAAGCCTGTCTGGAGTCTTGACCCACAACCCAAAGATAATACATTTGTATTATTTTAAGCCACTAAGTTTGTGTTAATTTGTTATGCAGCAGTAGAAACCCAATATGTTATCTCCAGTTATGCTCTCTTTTTATGACATTGCCATGATCCTTGGCTCCTGAAAACAGTTCTAGTGAAGGTGAGCAAGACATTAGAGGAGTGTATGTATGTGTGTTTTTGAGCCCATCAACTTAGTACCTTTTTAAGTTCCCTTACTGTGTGTAAAGTAGCACTTTCCAGGCAGACATAGAATAGAGAACTAGCTGAGACCATTGGTAAGACTAACAAGTCTATTGTCACTCAGTCTCATTTAGCATCTTCTCTTGTGCAACCACTCCATACCCCCTGGTCACCTGCTGTCTAGGAAATAGCGAGAACAGTATACAGTATAGTTCTTGTATACTGTTTCCTAGAAAAGCTACAAGAACTGTTTCCTAGCTGTTCTAGGAAACAGTATAAAGAACAGAATCCTTCTTTCAACACGGAAGGACGTTCTTCCCAAGACTGGCAGAATGTTCTTCCTGGAAGAGATTTCTGTACTGCCAGCTGCCTGTTGCCTCCTTCGTGACAAAATCACAGATCTGCCATGAAAGAATGTTTCTACGCTATTTCTTCTTTTCACTAGAATACAAATTCTCTGTTTTGCTAGGTGAATGGCAAAATTGTCACAATGGTATTTCATATATGTGGTTTTGTGGGAAAATGAGATGCTCTGCATAGGCAAACCTTCCATTTAATTAAAAATTGTTCCTTTTGTCACCACATTCTTAAAAAAACCTTAATCTCTTAAAGTAAAAACAAACAAACAAAACAACAACAACAACATATTATCCAGCCTTATTAAATGGGAAATAATGTGGACCATTCACAGTTTTTATTGATGTTTCATGGTCATCGTTAAAACTATCATTTATTTCATAGCCCTGTTTCTTCAGTGATACCCTTCAGTACCATTGTTCTTACATTAAATGGCCCCAGATTGCTAAATCCTTGACTCCACTTCTGCAGGTTATATTTTTCTAAATTTTTCTTATAAATAGGATGTTAATTGTAATCCAGTGCTGCTGGGTTACAATTAATCCATCACATCCACATGTAGTTTGAATCCCAAAACTAAACCATGCTACCTTAAAATCAAGTAACTAAGATTTCTGTGTACAGATGGCAAAGTTGGAGGTAAATATAATAAGGACTCATAAAACCCTGCATTTCAATGTGTTTTATTTTCCAGACATTCATTGAACAGCTATTATGTCCAAAAAATTATATGGCTCAAGTGAAAATGTAGAGATTTAAAATCCATGGGTAGGCAAAACAAACATTTGCAGAACTATTTAATAAGAATATGTTATCTGAAATCTCATTCTATATATAATTACAAAGAAATTGATTCAATATGAACCTGCTTCACCATTAATCTAGTTTTCCATAAAATTAACTTCAGTTATATTAACTTTAGTATATTTTTATCTGTATAACAGTTATTAGATGGTCAACACTTGAACTTACTAGTATGTTCCCAAGAGTGCCTATGAATAGTAAGTGATCATCAAATATTTGTCTCAAATAGTGAAATGTAACCTGTTTGGCTTTTCTGCTATCCTAATACTCCTGTGTAACCAATATCCCATATTAAATCTCATCCATTATATAGATCTTGGATCTTGCTTTCCTGATCAGACTAAGGCTACAGTACCCTAAGGCAAACAGGACATTTTGAATAGTTTGTGTGTGATCTTGATAAGTGCATTCAGAGTTTTCATTATCCCAGATAAGATAGTCATGACAAATTTATTATAAAATAGTATTTAAAATTTTTCATCTAAGATACTTAGGTTTTAACCATTCAATTGACCATGTTGGAAGATGTGCCATGTTTATTCTGTGTCTTTATTTACTCCTGGCACATTGCCACCTGTACCTAGGGTTGTTCAAATCTCAATTTGAAATGAGTCATTTCAAAGAACAACAAGTATAAGAGCATAGCAGTAAGCACACCAATTGAGGGATGTACCAGAACTTGAAATTAGCCAGGCCAAGATAGGTAGTAGCTTTTCAGAGGCATGTAATGACCTAAGAGCAGAGGAAGTACATAGTGGGTACTGATTTGTCACAGTGTTAGTACAGTAACATGTATTGGGTGTTTACAATATATAAGGTTTGGAACCACCATGTTACAGTGCCAGAAGGAAACTGTCAGATCATAAGACATTTCTTCCCTCTTCTCTCCCTAGTACTTGACAGCAGCTAAAGGGATCTGGCTAATCTTAATAGGGAGCATAAGGACTATGAAATATAAGGAAAATGGTATGTGTGTCCTCTGAGAGATAGCCAGGAAAGTCATTCTTGCCTTACAAACTATATGGTGGAGGAGGGGGTGACTATGTTTCTCAGGGGCAGAGGCCATGGTGTTTTATTTATCTTTGCACATCTCACGGTGCCTAGAACAATGTTTGTACATAGTAGAAGGGTTAAAATGTTTGTTAAACTGAGTCAATTAGATAGCTTACTTTCTTCTGCCCCAGTGTGGAATCTTGAAAACTTTGCAATTCAAGCCCCCTCAGGACACACAGAGATTCTTCCCTGTCTAGCCAATTTAAAACAGGAATGAATGAAAATGCAGGACATCTGAAACATTTGATCAAAACATGGGGCACTATTATAGCAACCTGACTTAGTAACTTTGAGGAGGTGAAGTCTGAAGAAAGAATGAGGTACTATCTCTAAGGCCCCTACCCTCAGCCCATCCCCACAGGTCTTGCCCAGAGCCAGCTTTCAGTAGGATTTGTTTGTTTGCTTGCTAGGTTTGCCATGCAAATAGAAACAATCCCCTCCTCTACAGAGGAAGCATTTCGGGTCTGGCAGATTGAAAAGCAAGAGTTAGAGTGAATAGTGGTGATCTCAGAACTGGGAAACGTCTGTATTCTCTTGATCTTTACTTATTTTTTAGCTGGTACTTAAGCACTGAAGGGAAAAAAAATTCTTTCACATACCTGACTTGGTATTGGAAGCTGTTAAATAGCAGTTACAACTGGGAGGGTTGGAGGGAACTCTCCTCCCCCATTTTTTAAAGTTTGGCTGTAGGTCCTTCTGCCTGCAGGCTACAGTCACATTAGCAGTTGGAAATTGGATAACGACAGCACCATGACAAATCCAGGTTGCTTGCAATAAGTTGCTAATCCCTTTGCTTTAATATCGGAGCAGCGTATAATGATGTTTGGACATCACTCCAGTTTACTGACGACCCCACTGGGGCCAGCAATAGAACCTTACAACTGTCTAACAAGGCGTCAGGTGACTCCCGTCGTCACAGCAACGGACACTGGAATCTAATCTTCCCTCCATCCCTTCTAGCACCCAATAACGCCTAGATTATATAAGTGGCCCATCATTGCTTGGTAACTTGAATCAATTAACGTTAATTCGCACAATGCTATGATGTATTGTGATCACTTTCATTTCAGGGAAGGGGGAGAAATTGCTATAAGTCACCTAAAATGAGGTTGTCTGTGGTGCTGAGGTATTAATTGGGTGTCCATATTAAATGCAAAAGGAGCCCCATCGTGAAAGGAAAGTGGATGAGTGACTCTCTTGGCTGCTATTGACCTATCAGAAGAAGACAGTGCCCTTTTCCTTTGCTTTTATCTATTACAGTTTTCCCTATTGCGTGTCAAGTTGATGTATTATAAAAAATTCATTTGGTGACCTTTCACCCCCTTAGCAGATTAAACAATTTCACTTCGATGGCATCATTAACAGGACCCTGCATTTAATGATGATTTCTCTAAAAGGCCACGGAGATTCGATTTTAAGCTAACAGATTTATTGCACTATTATAACATATCGTAAAAAACTGTACCACCTACGGTCAGGTTTTAGGATAGAAACTGCTTAAGAGTTTATGTGGAGCTTAAAGTGGTATTACCTTGGGATATGCTGTAGCAGCAAGTCTCTGACCTCCAGTAAGATGCTGTTTACATTTAATAAGAGATGTTTGCTCACAATAAACTTTAAAGTGTGTCAGGGATAGGCCTTTCAGCGGGTGCTGAGACCGGTGGCTCCCATCTCTTCATTTCCAGACATCACTGTACATGTGTCAGGATCTGTGGTGGGATCTTTCAGCTTGTTTAACCGCATTGCTAGCCTGCACCCTATCCCACATGAGAAAGCATTTAAGAAATGGGTTAGGGGAGAGATAGGATCTTGTAACAATGTTAGAATTTTCCAATAACCTGGGCCCCATGGAAGGTTAGAATTAATAGCATGGATTTTAAAAATCCAATTTAAATTGTTCCCCTTAAAAAAAAAAAAAAAAAGGATCCTTACCCACTCAGGCTAAGCAAAGTAATAAATGAGATTAGGCTGGTGTATGTTGAATTCCCAGTGAGTGATTCTAGCACAGAGGTCAGGGCCTTAACTGGTAGATGACCAAAGGGGACTCTTAGAACCACATGTTCCCACTCTGTCCCCATTTCCCAGGATTCTCGGGGGAAAGAGAAAGTGCTTCCTACAGAAACTTCATGGTTCGTGATCCACTCTATTTGCTCTTTCACTCTTTCCTCTTTTTGGGACTAATTGTCATCTTTCCCTGACATACACCTTCCATGTTAAATAAATATTTTATTTTTTTCTCTTTAGATAAGAGGGAAAAAAGGGTTAGGGAATAAAGTAGTTGACTTACAAGCATTCGGGGCAGGGTAGGCTACTCTTTTTTTCTTTTTTCTTTTCTGTTTTTTTAATCAAAGCCTTATTATACCTGACCTAGGCTATTTTGAGAACAAGTCAACAATGGATGCTCTATACTAGGGTGATATATGTGCTATATGATGTCTATATATCTCCATTCAATTGCTAGAAATCTATTGCATGACTGTGATACATAATATACAATAGACAATAAGATAATAGATATATAATGTATAATGTTCTTTTAATGAAGCTATCTTGGTCATCAGAAACACCAAAGCTTTGGTAAAAAGCTGTTTTGAGGTATCATGAATTACATAAGCATTTTGTTTTATATATATATATATATATATATATATATATATATATATATATATATATTGCATTTTATTGCTAAGTCACATCAGTTATTAATGTACTTGAAAGGTAAAAAATGATACAACTCATTGGTTAACTGCTCTAGACCCTGATCATACACTTAGCCATTTGTGAGACCTCTGGCAAGGCATTTAAGCCTTTGTGGGCCTCCGTCTCTTGATGTTTAAGTAGAAATACCTACATCACAGTGTTATTTTGAAGATGCAATGCGTTTATATGTGGAAAGCTTAGAATAGCACCTGGTACACCATACGTGCTTGGCATATATTAATTTTCAGTTACTATTCTCCCTGAGGGCTTCATTCAATTAAAATACATTAATCAATTAATTCCACAGTTACTGAGCCTATTTAGTGCAAGCACACTGTGGAGAATGTAAATACGAAAGGGTTGTTGTTAGGATTAAATGAACTATTCCAAGTAACACAGCGCCGTTGCTGGAGCTTGCTGTCAGGCACCTCTGCCAACTTGTTCCAATGATGTCATCTCAGTGTCATAGAATCAGCCATGGTAGAAGTATTTATACCATCAAAATTGGAAAACACTACAAATCAGAGCCTTTGTGGGGAGAGCTGGTTTTTGAGCAGAGTAGTGAACATATCCGCACCTTCTAAATATTTTAGTCTGATAAGGCATTCTTGGGACTGATATTAATGAATGGTGACAAAATCTAAGTTCATAATTTGTGCTTCTCCCCACACCTCCCACACGCCCAGTCCATCCATTGCCCATGCTAAAAGCAAGCATAAACA
This sequence comes from Panthera pardus, assembly GCF_024362965.1. NCBI lineage: Eukaryota > Metazoa > Chordata > Mammalia > Carnivora > Felidae > Panthera > Panthera pardus. The sequence goes on from NW_026526732.1 coordinate 101,925,776, forward strand.
ATAAATATAGAATTATTTTTTGGTTGTAAGATCATGTTTCCTATAGAGTGCACTACAAAGTTTCTAGAAGCAAAAGAAACTGCAAATATTTTCACTGGCAATAATGCATTATAGGAATAGTTATTGCCATGATATCCATAACCTTGTGGATGTATTCTATTTTTGTCTATGCATGCCAGAAATACAAGCAGTTTTAAAACTGGGAATTTGATATACATTCGGCCCCGTGTTCTCTCGGTTCTGGTCCAGCCTTCTGATGGAGAAGTGGGAAAGGAACTTAGGGTACAACCACAGCTTGTTTTTCTGGATAAGCAGGTAACTGGTTCATGGGTAACAACCTCTCTTTAGAGCTGGGAGCATGTCATATCTGGCACATGTTTTAGATTTCACCACCATGTCACACATTGACAGAGTGCCCATGCGGTGTTTGCTGCACTGAGAACCTCTAATAATACTTTTGCCCTTTTGCCATCTTCCTTCCATCTCACACTTGGTTTCCTTCTACTTTCTCTGAGTACCCAGAATGTGATCAAGAGTAAAAATCAAATCCTGATACTTTTCCTCCCCAGCCAAATTCTTGAAGCAGGTCTCTCATATCTTTTGGAGATCTAGCCTTCTCAAAGAAGTCATTTCATATGCTAATGAAGGAATTTATGCTACCACATCTGCATTATAGCTTTTTGCTATCTTAAATGATTTCTTTTATATGTGGTTAAGTAAATCATCAACAAAGGCGTCTGTGCTTAATTCTAATTTTAGTGTCCATGCCCTCTGATTCTAGTTTTTTTAATATTTATTTAAGTCATGGGAGTGGGGGAGAAGTAAAATGTGATAGTTGAATCAGCTTTCTACTCTTTATTGTAAAAATGTACCCCTGCCCTGTTGGCACAGGGAGGAAGACTGTGAGATTTAGGTCCACACTTGGAAACCTGTCCTTTTTGAAGTAATCTGACACTCGGCCAGTGTGGTCCTGCTCTCTTCTCTCAATCAAACCTTCCTTGTGAACCTTCAACACATAATGCCACTCTCTTCTGTAAACTTAGCTTTCCTTTCTCTTCTTCACTGATCTGTCCAAACTTCTCCTTTGATAATCTCCATTCTCTTCTTGATAAGCTAATTTTGATATGTTCTTAACATAAGACAGAAAATATTTATCATTTTCTTTCCTTTGCATGTCTCTGCTGAATATGTGTTTCATAAAAGATTGTCTGATTTTTTTTTTTATGTTTTAGGTAACTTCCCCAAGTTCTCTTCTCAATCTACTTCTCCCCACCTTATTTTTTCTATTTCCAGAATCAGAGAATAGAGTCCTTGGGGCCTCCCTCAGAGCCTTGGGCCATTTCTGTTTCCCTGGAAGGGACATCAGATTCAGTGCTGAAAGGTAGGTACCTGTGACATTCAGAGACATTAGTACTGCATCTGCAAGAAAATGTTTGCAACCACTAGAATTCATAGCAAGGTGAGTAATGGTCAATATCTTGGGTAATTTGGAAGAGATCTCCTTTTCCTCAGTCTAGAGTGCCATATCTGTAAAAAGGAAGAATTGGCTGGCATTAAATACTTAAGGAACTACCTCCTCTTCTGATGAAGGAACATTTTCGTAATATCCGTATCCTCAAAATGCTGTAAGAAAAAGGGTATGTCCCTCAGGACAAATGGTTCTGGTACTACAGTACCATGGACTGGCCCAGGGAGCAAGTCATAGGTATGATGTGGTTTCTGTGGAGAAACAGAAACACTCTCAATGTTATGAAGCATAAATGCAACGGCAAATGCAAACACCTGGCCCAGAGCAGGCCCTTAGAGTTTATTTTCCCCTCTCTACCATTCTTTGTCCTCTATTGCCTTCCTGTTCACTCCTAGTACTGGTAGGTACTGGTAGCTTCATTTACTTTTCCTGGGGCTTGTGCATATAAAAATTAAAAAAAAATAATAAAAAAAAAATAAAAGTAAAAACAACACCATTCTATTCTTTGTTTCTCTGAGTTTATTTTAAATACTTCATATAAATGGAATCCTTCATATAAATGGAATTGTCCTTCTGTGACTAGCTTATTTCATTTAGCATCATGTTCTCAAGGATAATCATGTTGTCACATATTTCCAGATTTCTTTTTTTAAAGCTGAATGGTTTGCTATTGTATGCATATATTGCATTTTTAAAATCCATTCATCTGTTGATGAATATTTAGATCGTTTTCTTATCTTGGCTACTATGAATAGCAGTGTGATGACCATGGAAGTTTGGATATCTCTTTGAGATACTGATTTCAATCCTTCTGGATGAATACCCAGAAGGACTTGCTGGATCATGTGGTAATTCTATTTTTATTTTTGTGAGGAACCTCCATACTGTTTTCCACATTGGCTGCACCATTTTGCATTCGCATAAACAATGTACAAGACTTATCGTTTCTCTACATCCTCGCTGACACTTGCTGTCTTTCTTTCTTTTTTTTTTTTAATAATAGCCATCCTAATAGGTGTGAGATTATATCTCATTGTAGTTTTGGTCTGCATTTCCCTGATGATTACAGATGTTGAGCATCTTTTCATATACTGTACCTGTTGGCCATTTGTAGATCTTCTTTGGAGAAATGTGTGTTTGAGTCTTTAGCCTATTTTTAAAAATCAGGTTATGAGTTTTTGTGCTATTGAGATGCAAGAGTTTCTTATATATTTTAAAAATTAACACCTTATGAGACATATATCTTATGAATATTTCCTCCCATTCTGTAGGTTGCCTTTTTACTCTGTTGATTGCTGTGCAGAAGCTTTTTAGTTTGACAAGTAATCCTACTTGTCTAACTTTACTTAACATGTCCATACTACCCAAAGTGATCTACAGATCCAGTGCAATCTCTACCAAAATACCAGTAGCATTTCTTACAGAAATATCAAAAGCAATTCTAAAATTTATATGGAACCACAAAAGATCCTGGATAGCCAAAGCAGCCTTGAAAAAGAAGAATAAAACTGAAAGTGTTACACTTTGTGGTTTCAGAGTATATCACAAAACTATGGTAATTACAACAGTAGAGTACTGGCCTAAAGATAGACGTATAGATCAATGGAACAGAATGAAGACCCTAGAAATAAATTCACACCAAAAACATATGGCCAACTGATATTCAACAAGGGTGGCAAGAATACTTAATGAGGAAAGGACATACTTTTCAATAAATAGTGCTGGGGAACTGGATATCCACATGGAAAAGAGTGAATTTGGAGCTTTATTTTATACCATACAGAAAAAGCAACTCAAAAATGGAGCAAAGCCCTAAACATAAGACCTGACAACTCCTAGAAGAAAATACATAGAGAAATCTTCTTGACATTGGTCTTGGCAATGATTTCATAGATATGACATTAAAAGCACAGGCAACAACTAGAAGCAAAATTAGAGGGTTGATAACTCTTTTAAAAAATCAGCTTATCAGATTCCTTATATACTTCATGAATTGGTTAGGACATTTCTATTGTTTTTGGGTTGCCTTTAATGCTTTTTACAAACTTGTAAATGACTCATTCACCAGTTCAAAATATCAGCTTATCTATAAAATTGCTGCCTTCCAAGAATAAGCCATGACTTTATGATTATTTCTTGCTCTAACCTGGCTAATGAGCCTAAGCACTTTCACATGGATTCTATAAAAAAAAAAAAATTAATAAAATACTAAAATGTATGGGGAAAAGTCCATCATAGAAATACTAAATCTTGCCTCTCCTGCTAATTACATTTATTTTTTGGCCTAAACTGTTACTATCATCTGGCATGGAACACCTGCTTCCCCTTTCATTCTTACTTGTCCTTAAAAAAGGAAACGTATGGGGCGCCTGGGTGGCTCAGTTGGTGAAGTGTCCGACTTCAGCTCAGGTCATGATCTCACAATCTGTGAGTTTGAGCCCCGTGTCAGGCTCTGTGTTGACAGCTCAGAGCCTGGAGCCTGCTTCAGATTCTGTGTCTCCCTCTCTCTCTGCCCCTCCCCTGCTCATGCTCTGTCTCTCTCTGTCTCAAAAATAATTAATAAAATTTTTTTTTTTAAAAAAAGGAAACCTATAAAATAATAAAGTCTCCAACTTAATGACCTATCATTCAACATAATTTTTCATGAATTAATCCCAGATATTTTTTACATCAGTGTTTTTTTTAGCTTATACATTTTGTTTTCTTGCAAAGTTACACAGTAATTCCAGAAAATAGAACTAGTCCCTTCTGAAAATTTTCTTAAGGAGGTAATTGACAGTTCATGAGTAGATATTCCATAGCTACAAAACTCTTACTGTTTCAGGCTTGTCTCATTCTGTTCTTCTCTTATTAGAGCTATAAATTTGCCTGCTATATCTTTTCAAGTTGGCTTTCAACTATTCTGGCCTAAGAATTCCCTACTTTATCTACTTATTAAGAAACTAAATCTTTTCAGCCTGTGCTGTGTAATTTTCTCAAATTTCCATAGTCTTGTTACTCTCCTGAGCACCCTATCCACTTTTTCTTTGTACAGTCTAATTTTATTTTATTTTAAAAAACCTATTTTTTATTATTTTTTAAATGTTTATTTATTTTTGAGAGATAGAGCACGCACAAGCAGGGAAGGAACAGAGAGAGACACACACACAGAATCTGTCTAGCAAGCTCCAGGCTCCAAGCTCCAAGCTATCAGCCCAGAGCTGATGCAGGGCTCGAACCCACAAACCATAAGATCATGACTTGAGCCAAAGTCAGATGCTTAACCAACTAAGCCACCCAGGCACCCCTGAACAATGCAATTTTATTTTATTTAGAAAAAAATTTTTAATGTTTTTATTTATCTTTGAAACAGAGAGAGACAGAGCATGAGCAGGGGAGGGGCAGAGAGAGAGGGAGACACAGAATCTGAAGCAGGCTCCAGGCTGTGAGCTGGCAGCACAGAGCCCGACACGGGGCTCCAACTCACAGACCATGAGATCATGACCTGAGCTGAAGTCAGACGATTAACCGACTGAGCCACCCAGGCGCCCCATGAACAATGCAGTTTAAAGGCCCAGGCAATGCTGCTTATTTTGTGAGACTCATCTCATAGACTCTATATTTTCTATTCTTCCACTTACAGCAATGCATATTTTACTCACTTTTGGTGAAAGTAACACCCATATTGTTGACTCATATTTTTGCTCTTCTTGGTTATTTCTTTACTAACACAGTTAACTCTGAAACTCCTTAGGTTTAAAATCACAGGAAAAAGGACATCTCAAAATGTTCCCTGCACAAATTTGCAAAGTCAAGCCACATCATTAAGAAAGTAAGATAATTAAGCAAAGCTATCCAAGGTTGGCCAATGTGAAAATTAAACATTCAAAATTGCATTATGAGGTAGTTTTATTTCTTTTTAATTTTTATTTATTATTTTATGTTTATTTTTGAGAGAGAGAGAGAGAGAGAGGGTGTGAGTGTAGGAGGAGCAGAGAGAGTGGGAGACACAGAATCTGAAGCAGGCTTCAGGCTCTGAGCTGTCAGCACAGAGCCTGATGCGTGAACTCATGAATGTTGAGATCATGACCTGAGCTGAAGTTGGACACTTAACTGACTGAACCACCCAGGTGCCCCATTAGGTAGTTTTAAACTGCCTGTTTTGGTGATGTCATTCGGTCCATTCTTCAATGCCTTTAGCTGTTGCTGGCATTTTGGTGTGAAATTCATAAGATATAACAGTAATTCACTTACCTTCTGATCTTAAGACAACAGTGTCAAAAAAATCAATTTTTAGCTTTTTTCATGTTCTAATGATGTGTACATCAATTACCCTCACCTGGATACTGAAGCTCATCTACTCCTATTCTCTACTCCATATATTGCCCATATTCCATATCTTATCCACACTCCAAACCTTACACACACTCCATACCTGTCTTTGTCCTTTCAGGCTGCTATAACAGAACACCATGGACAAGGTGGCTTATAAACAAAGAAATTTATTTCTCATAGTTGTGAAGCTGGGAAGTCCAAGATCAAGGTGCTGGCAAATTTGGTGTCTGGTAAAGGCCTGCTTCCTGATTCATAGATGGCCATCTTCTCACTGTGTCCTCACATAGCAATAGGGGCAAAAGAACTTTCTGGATTTTTTTTTTTTATGAAGGCTCTAATAATAATCACTCCCCAAAGGCCCCACCTCTTAATACCAACACACTGGAGATTAAGTTTCTACATTTGAATTTTGGAGGCACAAAAATTTTCAGTCCATAGCAATACCATATCTATACTCTATAACTTACCCATATCCAGTACCTTATTTATATTCCATGCTTTACCCATACTACATATCCTTAGTCATAGTTTGTATCTTGCCCATATTCCTTTTTAATATTGTGGTAAAATATATATAACATAAACTTGTTGTCATAACCATTTTTATATGTACAGTTCAGTTACCTATATTCCTTACCTTACTCATATTTCATACCATTACTCATGCTTTGTAGTTTACTCATATTCTGTACTTTACTCATACTCCAGAACTCACCATTCTTCATGTATTACCTATACCCACCACCTTACTCATACTCCCTTTTACGCATCCTCCATACCTTATTCTATACCATACCTTACTCATACCCCATGCTTTATTTTGCCCCACTCCTGACACCCTCCCCTAATCCTTTATTAGTTTTCTTTCAGTTATCCCAAAGATATCCTCAATGAATAACTTAGAATCATATTATGACCACGCAAAATGAATGAAATTGCTATTTTATTCAGTTAACAATGTCATGCTCAAGGTAGCTGAGTCACCTGGATTAGTATTGTCATCATTGTCCTCCTTGGAAGATCCACTGAAGAAGTATGAGGAATGAGCTGAAGTTGTTTCTATGCACACGTTTTTGTGTATGTCATGATGTACGGAAAAAATCTTGTGAAGTTTCGTGGTTTTAGAATGCCCACATCACCAAAACACCCTTTTTCATATGAGTGAAAGTATTTCTTGAAGCCATCATGAAATACTTCTCTTTAACTTCAGAAAGAGTGGAACCAAAATCATTTGGGATCGATTACCTGACTTATTCTAAGTATTTCCTGGAGAAACACAAAATAATAACAACAGAACCAGACCTATATGTCCAGTCTAAATCTTTTATTCTATAATTTAACTTTATGTTCTTTTGTCTCAGTGGGTCCTCCTCTATAAAAAGAAGGTTGTAATCTATTAACAAAAAAAGGGAATTTATATACTTGAGATAATTATTTATGGGTCCTATAAACCTTTCATATTTAATTATAGATCCTAGTTGTAGAAAAAATATGTTCTTAATATTTTTACAAAAAATAAAGTCTCAACATTAATGATGTAACAGTTTGCTAGTGTTATCAGGGTGAGAGGGATAGACATGGGGGAGAATTGGGGCTGAAAGGGATTTTGGAAACCATATGCCCTGCAGAAACATATTCAGGTAACACTCCCTGGTAAGTCATGTAGTGAATTTCAATCTTGCTTCAAGCCTAGCACCCCATCTCATCCCAAGTTCCCTCAGCCAGTACATTGCTTATACCAGCTTGATCAGGGAGCCTGTCGATGGCATTTGTATATTTCACAATTACCATTCCAGTGATATGATGAACCCTGGAGTAATGTACTGTACTTGGCAGCAACTGCCTCAGCTTTTGGGCACATATGCTTCAAATCTGAGAATATCATAGATATATATGGGAATCTTTGTAGAGATCTCTGAGGCAAGCTGGTATTTAACACAAAAGCAAACCCATTTGGAGCTAAAACACTTACCATTAGGCAGTTTGGCGGCTGTTCTACGAGGCAGACTCACTGTGCTCGACGGACACATTTCGATTAAATGCTGCTTTGTATTCCTCCAAAGATGGGAACAATAAGGACGTTTGTCAAAGGAAAAACTGCAGCAAACGATTTCATGTTGAACATCTGTACTCTGCAGTTCATTGTTTGCAAGAGTTTATTGACCATAATTTTGATGCATATAGGTTTTAAAGAGTATAAACTGCATTTATCTTGGGCGCCTATCATTTATTTGAGGCTTGGCTTATTTATTTCCATTTTTTCTGGGCATTTTATTTATTTTGGGATGCTGAAGAGATGAAGGAAAAGATGTTTTTGAAAAAAGAAGTTTTAGTTAGCTCTGCAAAATTGATGAGGAAAGACAATGTTTCCACAAAAAGAATTAAGCAATTGAATTGAAAAATGTAACACTAAGCATATTATATCTTTATGATACCTTTCAGCCTTAAAGATCTCAAACCAATTTATAAACTTTAAGACCACTCTGCTAACTCATTGTCCGTCATATCAATCATAGTGACATTTCCAGAGTGAACTGTAGCAGCTGTTAATTAGCAAAGTAATTTGAGGGTGGTGGAGTCAGAAGACTAATTAATGGCACTGTGAATGTGATCCTGAGTTAAGTTGCCTTCTTTCACTTTATAAATGGATGGCCTATTGTCAGAAGATGTAAACTTTCTTTTTTTTGCATTTTATTCATGGAAACCATAGCCCAGACGATCCAAGTTGTTAAATCAGGATAGCCTTTATTAGTCATGATTTGATGCATTTCTGTGGTCCTACTCTATTGACCTAACTCTGCCATCACATAAACTACAGATCCCTTGAATAGAAGAGAGGCAGAGCCTAGAAACTGACCACCTGGATGATAATAGACTTTCTTTCTTGACAGATATTCATTGGTATAATAGTTAATGTATAGTAGTGGTTAAGAATGCAAACCCTAAAATCAGGCAGATTTGGGACTATAACCCCAGTTCCAAGTAATGTCACCTTTTATAAGATTATCTATTTCCTAGATAATAATAACATATTTTATAGGGTTGTTAGCAGTTTATTTAAAATGATGTATATAAAGCACAGCCCGGCATAGTAAACTTTAAATTACTGTTATTACTCTATCTTGAATTATTAGGTTCTTTTTTTTTAATGTTTATTTTTGAGAGAGAGAGAGACAGAGAGCATGAATAGGGGACGGGCAGAGAGAGAAGGAGACCCAGAATCAGAAGCAGGCTCCAGGCTCTGAGCTGTCAGCACAGAGCCCGACGTGGGGCTCAAACTCACAGACTGTGAAATGACCTGAGCCTAAGTCAGACATTCAACCGACTGAGCCACCCAGGCGCCCCATGGATTATTTTGTTCGAAGACTTATCTAAGAAAAGCCTGATGGATTTATCTCTTTAATTAAATCTTTTTTTCTCCATTATTGTCCAATTGCCTCTTTATAGAGAAGACTTGAAGAAATTGCTCTTGATAAGTAACTAACATTTACTTTTTGTTCCTGTGTTTGTAGGGTGTACTCAGGCAGAAAGTCAAGATGGTTATGTGAGCTTCTCCAACTTGGCAGTTTTGATCTCTGGGTCAAATTGGCACTTTATTTTTACTGTCACTTCCCCTCCAGGTAATATCAGCACAGTGTGTTTTTACTATCTGTTTCTTTTTTAAAAAATAGCCCCTTCTCCTTTATAATGGGAATAGCTCCTATCATGAATAAGAAGTCATCACAGTTTAGAGAACAAAAAATCACTTGGTTATATCATTAAGGTGTGAGAAGCAAGAACACATGTAGAAATTAAGCCTCAGGAGAATTCTGTTGAAGAAGAATCCAAATATACATTTTCTTCTAGTTGTGAAAATTCACTTTGAATGGGTGGGCTTTTTTTATTATTTCTATGACATGTGATGGCATGTAGCTGGGTATTAATTAGAAAAATTTAATTGATAAGAAAGAGAGTCATAGGATATTAAGTATTATGAAATCTTATCTTTTAGTTCTGCCCTCCTCATCCACTGCATCCCCCCAATTCCATTAATGACAACCATACCTATTTAAAATCCTGGTACTTTTGTAAAACCTTTTTTAAGTTTATTCATTTTGAGAGAGAGAGAGAGAGAGAGTAAGCAGGGGAGGGCCAGAGAGAGAAGGAGAGAGAGAGTCTCAAGCAGGCTTTGCATTGTCGTCACAGAGCCTAATGCGGGGTTCAAACTCACGAACGCTTTGAGATTATAACCTGAGCCAAAATCAAGAGTAAGATGCTTAATGGACTGAGCCACCCAGGCCCTCCAAAATACTGGTACTTTAGAAGTACAGGTATCAGGTGTGTGTAAATTGCTTATATGCTTCTTCTTGACAAAACCTTAAAAAGAAATCTTCTCCCTTCTGAAGTGTTCTTGACAATTTTTGCTTTATTAGAGGATAATACTACTTAGTAAGTTTGAAGTAGGTAACATATTAATTAAACTTCAAATGAGTCTATGCAAAACACTCCTTCGCATTTCCATGAAGGGTAGAGCCAAGTTTCCTCCTATAGAGAATGAGTAGTGAGAATGGATTTCTTTCTTTCTTTCTTTTTATTTTTTTGAGAGTGTAGATTTTGACATCCTCTTTTTAAAATATGGAGCTCTAACAGAGACAGAATAATCCACTGAAAAGAAGATTTAACTCTTCTATTTATTATTGCATGTTTACCAGAAAAAATTTCTTACCTAAGAGAGCATCAAAAAGAATTCTAAAAATGCTAACACCATATTTGAACTAAACAAATACATATTTATAATCAATTATTAATTTGGGTCAGGAAAATTAGTCTGATACTAAAGCCATGCAACTGGGGGAAGGCTGGGTGGCTCAGTCATAACCTCACAGTTCTTGGGTTCAAACCCCACATCGGTCGGACTCTGTGCTGACAGCTTAGAGCCTGGAGCCTGCTTCAGATTCTGTGTCTCCCTCTCTCTCTGCCCCTCCCTTGCTCATGCTCACTCGCTTTCTCTCTCTCTCTCTCAAAAATTAAAAAAAAAATTAAAAAATAAAGCTATGCAACTGTGGAAAGCAGTTAATGCACAGTGCGATAATACATTTGAACAACATTGCTGGATTTAAACCAGTTAGTTAGTGGAGATGGTCAGGAAATCCCATATTTTGATGTGAGATATCCTGAAGACCAACCATGAATGCTTAATTAAGGCCACATATTAGTTCTCCCTCATGAAACTTCGATTAAAACTATCACAGTATATTTTTCAAAAAGTGAAAATGTGGCTTTTGTGAATCAGTATTTGTCAAGAAGTTCCTTAACTCACTAGTGAGAGTACTAGGAAGATGGCAACCTGGTTTCAAGAGCATTTGAGAATACCATAATGAAAAGCATTAAAAAAAGAACATTTGAGGGATATCGATCACATAGCCAGCCAGCTGAGATAAGTATACCACACTGGATACAGAACAATAAAGCTGTAACCTCTGTGGTTACATGTCTACAGATATCATTTGCATCTTTACTGGGACAAAAATCATTTACAGCTTACCAATCTTCTACAAGTTAACAAGACTGGGCCTAATTAATATTAAATATTTTTTTAAAAAACCCTATGTTCTATAGAATTTGATAAACCTTGAATGGGCCTGTTTGAAAACGCTCTGGTATGACATTGATAAGATCTGTAATCACTTTTTTCCCTGAATTCTAAGTCTTAGTTTTTCTGCACAAAGGGAATACCTTCTAAGGTCAAGTATATTATTCTTAATATTAATTTTACAGGGAAGATATCCTTTAAGTACCTATGAAAGTGTCCTTATAGAAGTACAGTTTTGTGGCAATACATGTTCAGTGTTCTTGACCATGGAATTCCCAAGTATGTCTTTTAAAGAGTAACATGTGCAGAGCTGGATAATTTATCCCAGATTTGTCCGATTATTTAAAGGTCCTTTGTCCTTACATTTCCTCTGTCCTTAAATTTCCAAGACTAACTAAATATTTCATCAAGATTATTTTAAGGAGTAAGTTAGAAAGCCAAATGTAAAACATGGTGGGTCTCAGTAACACTTGTGATTTTGAGCCGTCTGTAGTGTTCCCATTTACTAGACGGCTACTTTATTTTAGGTTTCACTGTAACTTGTAAAAGAGGCTGAGGAATTATCTTGAGAAGTTTTTCTTTATTATTTCTCCTTAAATTATTCTTCATAATTCTCAAAACCAAGACTGAGGTGAGGGTCTGTCAGAATGAGCTTTACAAAGTTTACATTAGAAGAGAACAGATGGAAGATAGAAAACAAGTATTTTAGAAGAGTAAATCATTACTCCTATTGTAGAACTATAGAAATGGAGGAACTGAGAAACTAACTAGGTATGACCAAATGTGTTATAGGATCCTCACAAGTCTGTCTAATAAGTTGACTCGTCCAGCTCATTTGTTCATATCTGAACGTCCTGAGACACTGCCAAGAGTGAAGGGTTTACGTGTTTATCCCACTGACTTCCCACCCTGCCTTTCCCCATTCATTGATACTACCGTGGTCTAGCTGTACTTTCTCTGAGCATTCCTTGGAGCCAGGGAGTTCTTAGGGGGTCCTCGGGGACTACTGGGACCTAGGGACCTAAGGATGCCCCTTGCCACCAAATCCAGAGAATCTCGGCTTGTAGTTGCTATTTCCATGCCTGGAATACTCTTTCTCCCGAAATGCACAGGGCTCATGCGTCATTCCACTCAGGTTTCTTGCAAAGGTCACTTCCTCCGAGAGGCTTTTTCTGCATCACTCAGTCTATGCCACCACCATTCCCAACCCTGTCCATCTCTGGTCTTTCTCTGTCTGCCAGCCTCTCTCTGGTCTCCTTTACAGCACTTACTGCCACCTGGCATCAGGGTATCAGTGCATTTGCTTGTTCATCCACTGCCCATGTGCTCTGTCCCCTATGAGAAATGACATTCCAGAAAGGACAGGAATTCTGCTAAGTTCAGTACTGTATGTTCAGAGAGTAGAAAAACTTGGCACATCATAGGCACAACTATTTGTTTATGAGTAAGTGAAGACATTGAGATTACATCTAAGATTACACTTTTGCAATGTTCAGCTACTGGTGGGCTCTACCCTTAGACCCAGGTATTTCTCTGGGCTTATAAACTAGCATCACTGACTTCAGCTCCTCTTCCATTCTTTGTTTTCTAAACACTACCATGTCCTGATCTTCTATATCCCACTTGGTTCATGTCACTTCTCAGCTCAGAGTTTTTCCTTCTGTGACACCTCACTGCCTTCAGAATATAGTCAAGGGCCTTACAGCTGACATTTACTGCCTACCAAAATTTATCTCAAATGCTTCCCAGCATTAATTCCCAGTGTTTTTCAACACTAATTCCCTAAACAATTTTCTTTTTTCTCCTTTATGCATTTATTTGTTCAGCCTTCAAAGACCCACTTAGATACTCTCTCTGTTGAGATGCTTTCCATGCCCACATTGATGGAAAATATCCCCCTCCAGAGTAATTGATTGGCCTTATTCTGTTGGCATGTGTCACATTCTGACTTGTATAACAAGTGTTTGTACATACATCTCATTTTATTTACTAGCTTGTAAATATCTTCAGAATGAGAACACTTATCCACTTAGCAAAGTAAACAATTACTGAGCAATCATTGGAAAATGGATAAAAGAATGAGGAATTTTGTTTTACTTGTGCAAATCCCCAGTAAAATCTATTCCCCCGTCTCTGGCCTAGATTTATCTTATTCAGATGCTCATAAAAAGCAACTAATTAATAACAAACAAGCCAAGTATATCTCAAGTATAAAATGTACACACAGGAGAACCATTTCTAGCTAATTTGGTTATGGTAGCTTTGGGACTGAGTCAGCCAGGAGTCAAGAGACTGAAAACCTGACTGTGACTTTCAATCAAATTATCAGATTCAGCCCAAGGAAAGCACAACAAAGAAAAACACAATGTTTCCTAGAGTAGAAAATAAAAACTCTGTTTTTTTCCTGTGCTATTTAGATAAAAGCAGAAGTTTGGTATTGGTTGGTTTGTTTTAAATGTGCTACTTAAAAATCGTTGGCTAGCACTAACTCAGGTCCATAGGCAAGCTTTTTTTTTAACTTTTCATTTTTGTATTGAGGTGTAATTGGCATATGAGAAACCATACATATTTGAAACATACAGTTTCATAAATTTTGATGACTATAATATTCCCACAAAAACATCCCCACAATTAAGATAATGAACATATCTATCACCCTCAAAATTATAGGCAAAATTAAAAATTATTCTATTTAAATAACATACAGTATTTCTATATGTTTTTATCAATTCAAATGCATTAATAGATTCATGTAATCACCACCACAATCAGGATATAGAGCATTTCCAAAAACTGGGGCACCTGGCTGGCTCAGTTAAGTGATCAACTCTTGATCTAGACTCAGGTTGTGATCTCATGTTGGTGAGATTGAGTCCTGCATCAGACTCTGTGCTGACAGCACTGAGCCTGCTTGGGATTCTCTCTCTCTCTCTCTCTCTGCCTCTCCCAACTGGTGCAAGCTCACTCATTCTCTCTCTCTCAAAAATAAATAAATAAATATTTAAAAGAGCACATTTCCAAATAACCTCCCTTATTTTATTCCTCAGTCCTCACATTCTTCTTTCCACTACCACTAATCTCTAACAACTACTTATCTGTTAGTTATCTCTATCATTTGGTCTTTTCTACAATGTCTTATAAATGGAATCAAAGTATGTACCCTCTGAAGATACACTTCTCTCACTCAGTATAATGCCTTTGATGTTCATACCTGTTGTTACTTTTTTATTAATAGTCTTTCTCTTTCCTTCCTTCCTTCCTTCCTTCCTTCCTTCCTTCCTTCCTTCCTTCCTTCCTCTCTCCCTCCCTCCCTCCCTCTCTTTCCCCCCTCACTCTATCTTCCTTCCTCCCTTTTCTTTCCTTTCCTTTTTTTCTCTTCCCTCTTTTTCTTTCTCTCCCTCCCCCTCCCTCCCTACATCCTCTCCTTTTTCTTTCTTCCTCCCTCCCTTCCCCTTCCCTTCCCTTCCTTCCTCTCCTTCCCTCCCTCTCTTCCTCCCTCCCACTCTCTCCCTCTTCCTTCCTTCTTCCTTTCTCTTTCTTCCCTTCTTTCTTTATTCCCTTTTTTCTTTCTTTTCTTTCTCTTTCTTTCTTTCTTTCTTTCTTTCTTTCTTTCTTTTCTTCTTTCTCTTTCTGTTTTCTTTCTTTTATTTCTTTCCCTCCCTCCTTTTTTCTTTTCTTTTTCTTTTTCTTTCTTTCCTTTGCCTGCCTGCCTGACTTTATTACTTCCTCTCTCACTCCCTCCTTTCCTATTTTTGTTCCTTATTATTTTCCCCTTTTATGGCTAAGTAGTATTTCAATGTCTGGATAAACCATAGTTGGTTTATTCATTTCTGTGTTGAAAACACTGGGGTTGTTTCCTGGTTTGGGTGATTATGAATAGAGATACTATAAACATTTATGTACAAATTTTTATGTGTATAAGCAAGCTTTTATTTATTTTTTAACTTATTTATTTATTTTGAGAGAAAGCACACACATGCACTTGTAGGGGAGAGACAGAGAGAGAATCCCAAGCAGGCCATGCACTGTCAATGTAGAGCTCAATGTGGGGCTCAAACCCATGAACCATGCGATCATGACCTGAGCTGAAACCAAGAGTCAGACCCTTAACTGATTGAGCCACTCAGGCGCCCCAGCTTTTAATTTTTTAGAATTTTTAAAGCTTTATTTCAAAATTATTTCAAAAATAATAATGGAGTGAGAACCATATTTTTCAGTCTATTAAAGGATTTGAGATGAATTCTTAGAAAAATGCTGTCTCTAAAGGAAGTTGCCCATTTTCCCCCAGCTTCATAACTAAAGTGGCTCTATCTATTTGCCACTGCCCTCCTCCCACTTTTCCAGATAACAAAATTCTCATGGACATTAGAAATTCTCTTGGCTCCATGGTAGGAATCCCCATTGCTCTGTTTTGATGTGTTACATGCCATTTTTTAAATAGGATACATATGTCAGAGCAAGTGATTTCACACATTCTAGAGCTGAGAGCATTTCTGTTCTAATTAGTGGAACATAAGAGTGAAATTGAAATTTTGCATTGGGGGAAAAGGTAAGTCTGAGAATAAAAGGGGAGAATTGGAAGAATGTCCCCTCAGCAATGGAGAGAATTGGAAAGAACAATTGTATGTTATTGTTGGAATTGGATTCTTGTAGTTCTTCAGATATGCGGATCTTGGATTTATTATTGGTTCATTTAATTATTTAATTCAATAAATATTTATTGGACCTACTAAGTGGCAGGTATTATAAACATATCTCTTCCACAATATTTTTATCCTATCAGCATCTTATATCTTATTAATATGTTATCATTGGGATTTTTTTTTAACAGGGGCCAATTTTACAGCTCGATCAAAGTCATTCGTTGTCTCACCTGCAACCATGTCAGAGAAGTCAACCATCATCTTGGCTGTTTCCCTGTGCTCAGTGGCCTCATGGCTGGCTCTATGCTGTCTGGTGTGCTGTTGGTTTAAGAAAAGCAAAAGCAGAAGTATGTAGATTGTTTTTCAGTATGAAAATATCACGGGAGGTGGAAATATCATCATGTATACTCTATTAACATTTCTTTTACTTTCCCCAAAGAGAAATTTTTATGAAACTGCAACACAGTATACCACATGGAACCAAATTATTCAGTTCATACAGTAGAGTCAAAGATTGCCTAATCTTAAATAATAATAGCAATAATAATGGAAGCTCATGCTTATTGAATATTCACCATGGGCCAGGTTCTAAGTACTTTATACACATGAATTTATTTAATCTTTACAACATCCTTATGAAGTAGGTACTAAATACTATAGCCGTGTTATGGAGATGGACCATGAGGTACAAAACAGCTAACTAACTTGCCCAAGGTCACACAATCAGGAAACAGCCAGCCAGTGTGGCTCCATACCCCACTCTCTCTCAAACACTATGTTCCCCTGACCAGGTAATCTTCCAAAAAGTAAGTTCAAGACTCAGCTGGGAATGCTCTCTTCTCATTCAAAAGAGGGAAGAGAATGCTTGGTGGGTTTTTTTTTTTCCTCTCTAGTAGTGTGGAAATCATGTTCTTGGACATTTTTCCAGAAGCAGATCTTTTTTGTGTAGGCTGGATACATGGAGAATCACTGAAGGAAACAAGTTCTGTGAAAGAGGCTTCTTTCTTTCTACTCTGCTGTTAGAGGATGAGAGATACAGGTGCAGACCGGGTACTGGATCCCTTTCTCCACCCCCTCAAATGAGTGGACGAAACATTTGTGATATTAGGAGATGCTAGGAAACCAAAGTGATAGGCAAGAGTGAATACAAAAGAGGTGAAGCAAACAGAGAAAGTCAAAATAAAGCAAGGAAAGAGAACGAAGTCTGGTGCCACTACTAGAAGGTTCACAATGCTTGGATTTCTGAGAGATGCCAGGGAGGGAGGTTCCAGGAGATGCCCTCTTTATTTTGAACCAAGCATCAGCCTGATATCTCTCCCTGTCGTGGTGGGGCTGGGCAAACTGCAAGGAAACTCAAGGACACCTTGTTTTTCTCAAGAAGAATGGGATTTCATCCTGTCCATTATGATTTGTTGAATGCAAGTTGTGGTCTTTGCTTTAAAATCTAACGGAGTGTGTGTGTGTGTGTGTGTGTGTGTGTGTGTAGAGAGAGAGAGGGAGAGAGAGAGAGGGAGAGAGAGAGAGCTAAGCCCACCAGCTATGCTGGGACCTCCCACTAAGCTCTGCTCTGCTCACCCCATCTCTTCCCTTTTGTTCCTCAGCTATCAAGGAAGATTTTCCTACCATTACTAACATGTCATTACCTCAGTATCCTCTTTTTTGCTTTTTCAACTATCTGTGGACACTTTTTGCTATATTAAATTCCCACAGTTTCCTGACTGGATGCAGACTCCTGTCTTTACAAAAATGTAAAGAGATCATGAGGAACTTTATGAAAAAAAATGTATAGTAATTAGCAATGGGTGTGGGGGATGAAATGCACGTAATCAGTTCCATATGAGTAATTTGCATTTTCTGCTTTTTATTTTCTTTATATCTTCCTTATAACATCCATTACTTTAGCATAAAAAGTATCATTCCCCATCTTCATCATGGGACACTATTCTCTGATTCAGCTGCACAGTCTGTGTCAACAGATTACAAAATTTTGATCTCAGGACCTTGTTACACTTTCAGTAATTATTGAAAACTCCAAAGAGATTTGTCAATGTGTGTTCATCTACTAATATTTCCAAATTAGAAATTAAAGGAGAAAATGTAAAATTTACTTATTTAGTTTAAAATACCAATAATTGGGGCACCTGGGTGGCTCAGTCAGTTGAGTGTCCGACTTTGGCTCAGGTCACGATCTCGCGGTTCGTGGGTTCAAGCCCCACGTCGGGCTCTTTGCAGACAGCTCAGAACCTGGAGCCTGCTTTGGTTCTGTCTCCCTCTCTCTCTGCCCCTCCCCTGCTTGCTCGCTCTCTTTCTTTCTTTCTCTCTCTCTCAAAAAAAGTGAATAAACATTAATTAAAAATATATATATATATAATAATACATGCGTTATATGTTAACATAATTAACAGTTTTTTTTTAATTTCAAAAATGATGTTTTGGGGGCACCTGGGTGGCTCAGTCAGTTAAGCATCTGACTCTTGATTTCAGTTCAGGTCATGATCGCACAATTTGTGAGTTCGAGCCCCATATCAGGCTCTGTGCTGACAGCGCAGAGCCTGCTTGGGATTCTATGTCTTTCTCCCTCTCTTCCTCTCTCTCTCTCTCTCTCTCTCTCTTAAATAAATAAATAAATAAACAAACAAACAAAATTTAAATGATGTTTTCAAATATAGATAATGACAAAAATGGCACTTTTATAGAACTCTTTAATGTCTGCTTAAGAAAAGTCAGCATTGGGTGCCTGTGTGGTTCCATGGGTTAAGCATCCAACTTCTGCTCAGGTCATGATCTCGCGGTTTGTGGGTTAGAGACCCATGTCAGGCTTTCAGCTGACAGCTCAGAGCCTGAAGCCTGCTTGTAATTCTGTGTCTCCCTCTCCCTCTCTGCCCCTCACCCTCCTCATGCTCTTGTCTCTCTCTCTTTCTCTCTCTCTCTCTCTCAAAAATATATAACCATTAAATTTTTTTTTTTAAAAAGTCAGCTGGATTCTCTTAACAGCTTCTGTATTATATTTGCTGCAATGTATTGTTTTGACTGAAGTATATGAAGAAAATCCAGCCTCACAAAGATACATAGTAGAAGGGGAAGAGTATTTTAATAGCCTTCATAGATAATTGCAGATAATCCTATTTGATAGTACACCCAAACTGGCCAAGAGATGGTTCCTTAAAGGTACATCACAATGTACTCTTATAGTCCGTTACATGAAAATTAATCTATCATATACTTTGAGTGGAGACTTATCCATGCATGATTTTGAAATATGTGTTAGCTATTTGGAAAATATTGTTTCACTGAGTTACAAAGATGTTCCAAATGCTGACATATTGCATTCTGCAATTTTTTAAAAACTGCATTTGTTAATATCAATATTAAACTTTAAGAATTAGAAATATGCAAAATTTGTAGTTGATAGAAGTCAAAAATTCTAAATCTCCCATAAAAGCTTGAATTTTATCACTGGCAACAAATATTATCAATTGTTTCATACAAGTTACAGACTCGCTTCATTCACTTAAAAATCTGCCAGATACCCCAGAATGAATAGCCAGAATCTGTCTTTCGTTCTTCCAAGTTATTTTAGTCTAAAAATGGTGTTACATGAAAAAAAATCAGCTTTTTGAGCTAAACTCAATCACAAAAGTGCTTTTCCTTGAGAAAAATGATCATATGCCGTGGCCTGGCAGCATCTGACATTACATTACAAATTTATGTGTTTATCCTCTGCTATCCAAAGTAGAATAAAAGCTCTATAAGATCAGGTACCAGATCTTTATTACTCATTGTCTTTCTATTGCTTAGAATAGTTCCTGGCATGCACAATGTAAATATATTTTTGATTAATGTAGTTAATAAATAAGTGAATAGAATATAAACATCTCATTAGTCAAAAGTAGATTCTTCAAGGTACCTGGGTGGCTCAGTCAGTTGAGCGTGTGACTTTGTCTCAGATCATGATCTCATGGTTCCTGTGTTCAAGCCCTGCTCAGGGCTATGTGCTGACAGCTCAGAGCCTGGGGCCTGCTTTGGATTCTGTGTCTCCCTCTCTCTCTGCCCCTCCACTTCTTATGCTCATATGCGCTGTCGCTCTCTGTCTCTCTCTGTCTGTCTCTCTCTCTCCAAAAATAAATAAAACATTAAAAGAAATAGAAGTCTTCAGTCAAAAGCACACACAATTTCATGAGCTCTATGGATTGTACCCATGTCAATTTCCTGTTTTCGATACCATATTATAGTTATTTGGGTTGTTAACAGTGGAGGAGGCTGGTTTAGGATGCATGAACCCTCCCTTATATTTCCTGCGAATCTATCATTATTTCAAAATAAAAGGTAAAAAGAGTATTGTAACATTCCATACCAGCTCTGTCCAGTAAGAATATAACATGAACCACAAATATGAGGCACATGATGTAATTTTCTAGTATCCTCTTAATCTATCAAAAGTTATTTCAACATGTAATAACTATAAGAATATTAGGTATTTTACAGTTTTTCAAAATCAGGTGTATATTTTGCACTTACAGCACATCTTAATTTAAGCTAGTCATATTTCAAATGTTCAGTAGTCATATTTGGTGGCTAGTTTTACTGTATATGGCTACTGAACCAACCTTAAAGTTGCTGGTCAGTATATGGGATTGTATTTCATTATTCCTTAAGCTCTCAATACATCATATGAATTCTATTGCATGTGTATATCACAATCATTTTGTGAGGGCGTACAAGAGGAACACCTTAACCCTTAGGGCACGTTTGCAAATAAAAAATGTCATTTTATCTAAAAAACAAGAAACATTCACATTTCTTTTCATTATCCTAGAAATAAAAAGTGGAGATATTTCTGAATTCCAGACTAATGGTCAAAAGAATCACATCCACATCTCATCCAAACGCCAAGGATCACATGTAGAGACTGAAAAGGAAGACGCCATGATGGGAGAAGGTAAGCTTGGACAATGGGGATGATTTCCACAACAGAGACCCATCGTGGATGAGCTGTGGCCTCCCTCTCCACATGGTTGTTAGTTTCTGGATCAATTTAGTTGTTAGGCCCTTCTTTATTCTTTGTTACTTCTTAAGGAAATTACACCCCAATGCAGGAATATACAAGTCCATCTGATTCACTCAGCTATTAACCAATTATTCAAGTTGACATTTATAATTTTTTCTTAGTAGATGATAATTGGTTTAACATTTGAATTTGTTACATAGAGAAAGGGAAAACTAAAGCATAGGCATATAATCTTTCCCTTAGCTATTGCAAAGCTGCCAGTCTGGCAACATTATTGAATTTGGGAAATAAGACAGTGGTGTTGCCAAATACCAACTATGCAAATTAGGCTGAATACGCAACCCTTAAAAATGAGTCAGCTCTGTGAAGCTCTGCTTTGTTGTTTTGTTACTTTTAGCAAAATGCATTATTTGCTTACATTGCACATTATGCTAGATGATTTTGCTTGTTATATTTCTATATTACCATTGGAATTGGTGCCAAGCAAAGAAAAGGTAAGCATTTATTCAGACCAATGATTTTCCTTTGCCCTTCTAAGACACAGAAAACAGGAGGACAGTGGGTAGAGCACAAGAGGGATTTGCCAAATATGGATATGGTGGATGAAAAATATTCATATAATTTTTATGAATCTGAAACATTTTGAAGCATACACTCTAGAAAGAGTAATATTTGTATTTATTCTAAGGAATAGTCAATTATCATATTTTCTGCTTGAAAAAAGAATATGAATTTTAATGATTCTGAGTACCATGTTTAACTAAAATGTAGCAGTTCAATGTTGTTCTACCTCTAACTAGTTCAGTGAACTCTGGCAGGTGTGTGTGTGTGTGTGTGTGTGTGTGTGTGTGTGTGTGTAGATATCAGTTTGTTTGCCTGTTTGTATTTTTTCTCATGGAGGAAATGAAGTTAGTTTTTTAGAAATGTCCCAACAAATTAGCCAGCCATACTTCAGCCTGTACCTATGCCAGAAGGTGGAAGTAGGTTTGGAGTGGGTAGGTGTGAGAAGAAAGAAGATAGAAAAGGACGGGAAT
Source organism: Panthera pardus (assembly GCF_024362965.1). Classification (NCBI taxonomy): domain Eukaryota; kingdom Metazoa; phylum Chordata; class Mammalia; order Carnivora; family Felidae; genus Panthera; species Panthera pardus. Next base: position 101,947,815 of record NW_026526732.1, read on the forward strand.
TTTTTCCAGATTCCATCTAAGACCACTTTGTTTGGTTTCTAGAAACCTCTTGTCTATATTATTGCATGTAAATTCAGCATAAGTGTTTGAAAAGGCTCATGTGAATTCAGCACTGTGAAAAACAGCATATTTAGCCGCATTCTTAAGCAAACAGCAAGAGTGATGCTAATCTCCCCCTAATCTAATATGGCTATCTACATGAATCTCGGTTACCCTACTTAAATTAACTACATTAAGCAGTCCACAATGCCTGGGTGTTTTATTAAGGAACATTTTTTATCTGGTGGCTTATTAATAAATTATCAGGAATGAGATAAGGGACAGGGTTCCTGCGGAAAAGTTTAGATTGAAGAGACGGGAGTATCAGGGGCCATTTTATTAGGACATCCAGGTTAAAAATAGAAAGATGTGTTCTCCAAATCCTCCCTTAGGGACCATAGCAGATTTGTTTCCTTATTTCCTAAGCTATGTCCAAATCTGAAGAGCATCAATTCCAAGGCAAGTAATGAGGCATCTCCTATTTTCTTCAGAAATTATTGCCAGCTACAAAACAACTAATTGTTGCAAGCTTTAAATAAATTTGTTTTATTTCAGTATTTCCGTGGCACTTTAGTTTCCCTTTTCTCTCTTTTTCTAAACTTTTGGCCTTTGCGAATAAAGGAATTGGCTGTGTCTCTCATAAGCACACTGCATTTACTAAGCAATACCATAGCACTAAAATTATTCAGCTGGTGGAACTGTTTCCACCATCCAGTATATTAAGACTGTAAACTCATCATGTTATGGCTTTTACCAAAAATTGTGTGGATATAACAGGGGTGGTGGAGAGTTACACTGGGGGAGGAAGGGAGTGGTGCATATATCCCTCATATTTTACCATTACCAGCCAGACATATAGAGCCATCTGAGTCAGCTTATAAAATTCATATTTGTGCTGGTCACTCTGCTAGTTAGATCTAATGCATTCTCAAGTTAGTTGGAGAGGCAGAAGAATGGGACAGTTCAGAGCATGAAAGCCAGGAGTCAGGCAGACTGAATTTAATCCTGACTCTCCTGTTGACTTGCTTTGTGGCCTCAAGGAAGTCAACTATCCTCTATGTCCATCAGCTCCCTCATTAGGAAAGTTGCTATAACACTGCTCACACTTATGGTTGTTGTGCTGATTAAGTGAGTTAATATTACTAACATGTGTAGAGCAATTCCTGGCATATTGTATGTAAGATACATATGTGTTATTTATTGTTGGTTCTTGTTATTTAAGACTCAAAGCCTTCAAAGGCATGACTCCTTCCTATCTTTGTAACCTTACTTTGCAATTCACCTTTCTGCCCACTGCCCACACTCACTACACTAGCTCACTCCTCCTCAGGTGTGTCTAATACCTTCCCACCCATTTCCCTGCACACTTTCTCCCAGTTGGATTGCTTATCTTCACCTGTTATAAACCTCATGAAGCTTTTAAGCACCAGCTGAAAAATGTTTTTGTTTTGTTTTTTTCTCATAAAGTCTTTCCCAGTCCCTCCTACTTCAATGAAAATGAGTACTTCCTCTTTGGGTTCCAAAATATTAAATGTGTGCCTCGATGGCAGTATTTTTTCTTTTTTTTTTTTGTTTGTTTGTTTTTAAGAATTCATTATACATAGATGGCTCTCTGTTCCCATAGGCCAGTGGTTCTTGAGAGGCTAGTTTTGGCCCTGCAAATAGAGTGGCCACCTTATCCTGGTTTTCCCAGAACTTTGCCAGTTTTAAAAATCAAAGCCTTGTGTCTCAACAACTCCCTCTATCCCAGACAAATGGGGACAGTTAGTCATCCAACCTCCAGAGGACATTTGCATTGTTGTCAGAGTTGTCACAGGGAGGGGGGACACTACTGGCATCTAGTGAGAAGAAATTAGGGATACCATAAACATCTTACAATGCACAGGACCTCCCCACAGTAAAGATTATTTGGCTCAAGATGTCAATAATGCCAAGGCTGAGAAACTCTGGAGGAAGCTATTGTCTTTGTAATATGTAGATGAGAGATGCTGGAATGGCTTACTAAATGTAGTTAGATTATGTCTCCCGATAAATATTGGATAAGTATTTATTTGCCTCCTGATATTTGTTTAGTACTTTATTAGATCTTCTCTGTATAGTTAGTTGCAGAGAGGTGATATCTGGTCCCCTGTCTTTTATGAGCGTGCAATTTGGTTGGGACACAAGAATAATATTTTGGGTAAAATGAAAGAACAATTCTAGGCAACAATTAAGTGTAAAGCAATCACAACAAACAATATGTATTTGATGAATGTAAGGATTGGAGATAATTCCCTGATGAACGTAAGGATTGGAGATAATTCCCCAAGAGTGAAAAGAATATCACTATCTTAAGTTACATGTTTAGTCCTTCAAGCTCCTAAATCATATCACACTGTTTCAAATCCCATTTGCTAAGGGCCTGGTTGTCCAGTTTGCACACACTCAGGTTTACAGAAATGCCAGGGAGGGAGTCTAGTTTTGCTCTGTCGAAGCTCCATTTTGTATTATTCCTTCTCAACTGTTCCCTTGCTCCCCTAATTCGGTTAACAAGGAGATCTCCCAGGTGAGACACCTCAGAGTTCTCTTTACCTCCTGGTGCTCCCCATACCACCCTGTGCTCTTGCTCACCAAGTTTGAATAACAACATCACTGTAACCTCTTTGGTTTCCACCTTCCCCTATATTGTTTCACAGATGTATCTTCAGTTCAGTCTTAGTTAATACACCCATTATAGATGTCCACTCCTCCTGTCCTTCTTTTCTCTCCAGGACAACACTCCCCATACACAACTTCTCCCAGCTTCAAAATGACATTTTCCAATGTATCTACACACCTAAAGTCTCTACTCCTTCCAATCCCAGATCAAATTCAGTTTCTCCTTTTTTTTTAAGCTAGAATAAATAATCCCCTTGTTTGAACTTTTATAACACTTCCCTCTTGTTCACTTAACACCTTTTATATATAATATAGTTACGGGTGTTCATGTAGTCCTGATCTTTTTGAATAAATTCTGTATATTTTCTAATTCCAGCAGCACTGTTACCATAGGGTGTTAGGATATTAGACCACTTATAATTATTGTTATTGAGTGAATGGTGAAAGCAAAGATGAAATGAGACCTGTTCCTGCCCTTCTCCCTTTCTAGAGAAACCTGGATTCCAGCAGTTTTTTCAACTGCTGTAAAAAAGCCCCCTTATTTTTCTAAAAGAGACGCAGAAAGTTTATTCAGGTTCACAAGATAAACAACAGGATCATGACTGTACGTCTTTGGGGTCCTACCAATTGGCAAAATGTGACTGACTTGCAGGCAGAATGCTATCTAGTGCCACCTTAGTTTCCTTGCTATTGCCTTTGTCTTTGTGTGACTGCTATTGCTGCAGACCCCAGTGCTGCCTTCTCTAGACATCGCAGGTCTTTGGCCACTTTTTTTTTTTTTTTTGTCAAACCTCTGTTCCCAGTGCTGGGAACTGAAATTCATGAAAAAATGGCAAGATATTATGGATTTGTGACTATATCATTAACTTCAGGGTTTTATGTCTACCACTTTAGGGTCCTATTAACTGTATATTGTGTATTTTATGAATATTAAATAAAAAGGACTGTGAATTTACCTTTGTAAGTACAGACCTATAAGAATGACAGGGAGAGGGAAGAAGAGAGCTGGCCACAAGATGTCCAAAAGCAAGGAAGACCAAAACAGCTCTGGACTAAAAATTGTCCCACGTTCCCAGGAAAGTAGAACTATATTTGGAAATTATTAATAAATAGCCTGCCCATGTCATATAATTAAAAATATATGAACATCTCCTAATTTAAAAATGTAAATAAAATCTAGCACTTAATTCCTTAAGAAAATTTTTAAAATGGGAATATTTTTTAAAATACCAAGGGTAAGAGACTTTCAGCTAAATAAGATGGAGAGTTCCAGTGTTCTCTGTAAGCAAGATCCAATATCATGTTTAACAAGGGAACATTAGAAGAGGTACTACTCACATTAAGATAAAACAAATAACTCATTACCACAACTTTATAACATATTTTAGAATGCTAGGAAATACAATATAAAAAAAAACTAAGAGAATGTTAGAGAAAATACATGATTGTAGATGATATAACTGTTTAATACTAACTTAAAAGATGCAACCCATAAATGCTATAATTTATAAATAATTTGAATTGCTTACACAAAAATTATGTTGGTCTATGCAAAAATAATATTGTATAAGCCAGTGGCATACAGTTAGAAGGCATATTGAAATGCATAATAGTGACTAAAGATGATGCTGTCTTGGAAAACAATGTTAACAAGAGGTATATTGGACTTTTATATAAAAAATAAACTATATTGCATAGTTTAAAGAGCAGACTTGATTACATAGGGAATTGCACCATGTTTCTAATTGGATTGAGTAATATTGCAAAGAAATCAGTAACTCCTAAATTAATTTTGGTTTAATGCAGCTGCCATTATTTTATACTGAGTAGAACATCATAAGATGATTCTAAAGTTCTTCAGATAATACAGAACAATGATACAAAGCCAATTTTTTTTATTTTTTTATTTTTATTTTTTTTTACATTTATTTATTTTGAGACAGAGACAGTGTGAGTCAGGCAGGGCAGAGAGAAAGAGAATCCCAAGCAGGCTCCACAGAATCCAATGTGGAGCTCGAACCCACAAAGCTGTAAGATCATGACCTGAGCCAAAACCAAGAGTCAGACACTTAACTGACTGAGCCACCCAGGCCTCCCAAAGCCAAATTTTTAATAAGAAATTGAGTTTAGGCAGTAGGGATGGGTAGCTCAACCAGAGAAATAATATTTGTGTTACTATTTTCAGACAATATAATACTGACATAAGCATATATGCAGATATTAGTTCAAATAAATGAGATATAGATATTAGATATATAAATGTAACATATGATAAAAGAGATAATAAAAATAAAACAACTGTTAGTCTTTAAATGGGGTTAGTAAATTTGACTGTTTACAACATTTATCAATCTAGACTCACACTTCAAAAATTATACCAAAGTAAACTCCATATGGATTCATGAGTGAATTCAGGTTCACTAAAACATATCCACTGCTAGAATATTATAAAACAATAAATAAACACTCATGATATAATTTGGAATTAAAGGCATTTTTCTCTCATATTTTTAAAATTTCCATAGCTTATTTGCAATGCATTACTTATTCAAAATATATGATAATTTTTCTCTTCAAGGAAAAAATCTACATTAATGAATCTTAATTATTACATATACCTTCTTAAACATGTAGGCAGGACTGCTGCCCTGATTGACAAATGAGAAACCAAAGTGGAGTACATTCTTTTTTTTTCCCACTGTTAATGTGTCTTCTTTTTTTAGGTTTTTTTTTTTCTTTCTATAATTTATTTATTTTTTTATAATTTACATCCAAATTACCACATAGTGTAACAATGATTTCAGGAGTAGATTCCTTAAGCCCCTTACCCGTTTAGCCCATCCTCCCCCCCACAACCCTTCCAGCAACCCTCTATTTTTTTCTCCATATTTAAGAGTCTTTTATGTTTTGTCCCCTTCCTGTTTTTATATTATTTTTGCTTCCCTTCCCTTATGTTCATCTGTTTTGTATCTTAAAGTCCCCATGTGAATAAAGTCATATATTTGTCTTTCTCTAACTAATTTCGCTTAGTATAATACCCTCTAGTTCCATCCACGTAGTTGCAAATAGCTAAATTTAATTCTTTTTGGTTGCAGAGTAATAATCCATTATATATATATATATATATATATATATATATATATATATATATATGTATACATACCACATTTTCTTTATCCATTCATCCATAGATGGACATTTGGGCTCTTTCCATACTTTGCCTATTGTGGATAGTGCTGATATAAACATTGGGGTGCATGTGTCCCTTTGAAACAGAATACCTGTATCCCTTGGATAAATAGTAGTGCAATTGCTGAGTCATAGGGTAGTTCTATTTTTAATTTTTTGAGGAATCTCCATACTGTTTTCCAGAATGGCTGTACCAGTTTACATTCCCACCAGCAATGCAAAAGAGATCTTCTTCCTCCGCTTCCTTGCCAACATCTGTTGTTGCTTGAGCTGTTAACATTGGCCACTCTGACAGGTGTGAGGTGGTATCTCATTGTGGTTTTGATTTATATTTCCCTGATGATGAGTGATGTTGAGCATTTTTTCATGTGTCTGTTAGCCATCTGTATGTCTTCTTTGGAGAAGTGTCTATTCATGTCTTTTGCCCATTTTGTCACTGGATTATATGTTTTTTGGGTGTTGAGTTTGATAAGTTCCCTATAGATTTTGTATACTAAAACTTTATCTGATATGTCGTTTGCAAATATCTTCTCCCATTCTGTCAGTTGCCTTTTAGTTTTGCTGATTGTTTCATTGATTGAGCAGAAGCTGTTTATTTGGATGCGGTCCAAATAGTTCATTTTTGCTTTTGTTTCTCTTGCCTGTGGAGACGTGTTGAGTAAGAAGTTGCTGTGGCCAAGGTCAAAGAGGTTTTCGCCTGCTTTCTCCTTGAGGATTTTGATGGCTTCCTGTCTTACATTTAGGTCTTTTATCCATTTTGAGTTTATTTTTGTGTGTGGTGTAAGAAAGTGGTCCACGTTCATACTTCTGCATGTTGCTGTCTAGTTTCCCAGCATCACTTGCTGAAGAGACTGTCTTTATTCCATTGGATATTCTTTCCTGCTTTTCAAAGATTAGTTGGCCATATGTTTATGGGCCCACTTCTGGGTTCTCAATCCTGTTCCATTGATCTGAGTGTCTGTTTTTGTGCCAGTACCTGTCTTGATGATTACAGCTTTGAAATATAACTTGAAGTCCGGGATTGTGATGCCTCCTGCTTTGGTTTTCTTTTTCAAGATTGCTTTGGCTATTTGGGGTCTTTTCTGGTTCCATAAAAATTTTAGGAATGTTTATTCTAGCTCTGTGAAGAATGCTTGTGTTATTTTGATAGGGATTGCATTGAATACTTAGATTCCTTTGGGTAGTATTGACATTTAACAATATTTGTTCTTCCTATCCAGGTACATGGAATATTTTTCTTTATTTTAGGAGGGTTCTTCAGTTTCTTTCATAAGCTTTCCATAATTTTCCATGTATAGATTTTTCACTCTGTTTAGATTTATTCCTAGGTATTTTATTGCTTTTGGTGCAATTGTAATGGGATCAATTCCTTGATTTTTCTTTCTCTTGCTTCATTATTGGTGTATAAGAATGTGACCAATTTCTGTGCATTGATTTTATATCCTGCGACTGCTGAATTCATGGATTAGTTCTAGCAGTTTTTTGGTGGACTCTTTTGGGTTTTCCATATACAGTATCATGTCATCTGTGAAGAGTGAAAGTTTAGCTTCCTCATGGCCGATTTGGATGCATCTTATTTTCTTTATGTTGTCTGACTGCTGTGGCTAAGACTTCCAATACTATGTTGTATAACAGTGGCGAGAGTGGACATCCCTGTCTTGTTCCTGACCACAGAGGAAAAACTCTCAGTTTTTCCCCATTGAGGATGATATTAGTGTTGGGTCTTTCATATATTCCTTGTATGATCTTGAGATAAGATCCTTCTATCAAGGTTTTTATCAAGAAAGGACTTTGTATTTTGTCAAATGTTTTCTCTGCATCTATTGAGAGGATCATGTGGTTCTTGTGCTTTCTGTTACTGATCTGATCACATTGATTGTTTTGTGGATATTGAACCAGCCCTGCATGCCAGGTATAAATACCACTTGGTTGGGGTGAATAATTCTTTTAATGTATTGTTGGATTTGGTTGGCTAATACCTTGTTGAGGATTTTTACATCCAAGTTCATCAGGGAAATTGGTCTATAGTTCTCCTTTTTAGTGGGGTCTATGTCTGGTTTTGGAATCAAGGTAATTCTGGCTTCACAGAAAGAGTTTGGAAGTTTTCCTTCCATTTCTATTTTTTGGAACAGCTTCAAGAGAATAGGTGTTAACTCTTCCTTGGCTGTTTGGTAGAAATCCCCTGGAAAGCCATCTGGCCCTGAACTCCTGTTTTTGGGGAGATTTTTTATTATGAATTTGATTTCTTTACTGGTTAAGGGTCTGTTCAAATTTTCTACTTCTTCCTTTTTCAGTTTTGGTACTTTATATGTTTCTAGGAATTTGTCCATTTCTTCCAGATTGCCCATTTCATTGGTGCATATTGCTCATAATATCCTTTTATTATTGTTTTTATTTCTGCTGTGTTGGTTGTGATCTCTCCTCTTTCATTCTTGATTTTATTTGGGTCCTTTCCTTTTTCTTTTTCATCAAACTGGCTACGGGTTTGTTAATTCTTTCAAAGAACCAGCTTCTGGTTTTATTGATATGTTTTCCTGTTTGTTTGTTTTGGTTTTTATGGCATTGATTTCTGCTCTAATCTTTATTATTTCCTGGTTCTGCTGATTTTGAATTTTATTTGCTGTTCTTTTTCCAGCTCTTTAAGGTTAGGTTGTGTATCTGAGACCTTTCTTCCTTCTTTAGGAAGGCCCGGATTGCTATATACTTCCCTTTTATGACTGCCTTTTCTGTGTCCCAGAGGTTTTGGGCTGTTGTGTTATCATTTTCATTGGCTTCCATGTACTTTTTAATTTCCTCTTTAACTTCTTGGTTAGCCCATTAATTCTTTACTAGAATGGTCTTTAGTCTCTAAGTATTTATCATCTTTCCACATTTTTTCTTGCAATTGATTTTGAGTTTCATGGTGTTATGGTCTAAAAATATTCACCGTATGATCTCGATCTTTTTGTACTGGTTGAGGGCTCATTTGTGTCCCAGTATATGATCTATTCTGGAGAAGGTTCCAGGTACACTGGAGAAGAATGTGTATTCTTCTGCTTTAGGATGAAATGTTTTCAATATCTCTGTTAAGTGCATCTGGTCCAGTGTGTCTTTCAAAGCCTTTGTTTCCTTGTTGATTTTCTGTTTAGATGATGTGTGCATTGTTGTAAGTGGGGTATTGAAGTTGCCTACTATTATGGTACTATTATCAATGAGTTTCTTTATGTTTGTGAATAATTGATTTATATATTTGTGTGCTCTTACATTTGGAGCATAAATGTTTACAATTGTTAGGTCTTCATGGTGGATAGACCCCTTATTTTATATATATATATTATTATATAATATTATATATATATATATATATATATATATATATATATATAATGCCCTTCTCCATCTCATCATACAGTATTTTAAAGTCTAGAATGTCTGATATAGGTAGGGCTACTCTGCTTTCTTTTGTTGACCAATAGCATAATAGATGGTTCTCCATCCCTTACTTTCAATCTGAAGGTGTCTTTAGGTCTAAAGTGGGTCTCTTGTAAACAGCATATAGATGGATCTTGTTTTCTTATGCATTCTGTTACCCTATGTCTTTAGACTGGAGCATTGAGTCCATTGACGTTTGGAGTACTGAAAGATATGAATGTATTGCCATTATGTTGCCTGTAGAGTTGGAGTTTCTGGTGGTGTTCTCTGGTCCTTTCTAGTCTTTGTTGCTTCTGGTGTATTTTTTTTTCCCTGTCTTTTCTCCCCTAACAGAGTCCCCCTTAAAATTTCTTGCAGGGCTGGTTCAGTGGTCATTAACTCCTTTAATTTTTGTCTGGGAAACTTTTTATCTCTCCATTTTGAATGATAGCCTTGCTGGATAAAGAATTCTTTGCTGCATATTTTTCAGATTCAGCACATTGAGTATATCCTGCCACCCCTTTTTGGTCTGCCAAGTTTCTGTAGATAGGTCTCCTGCAAACCTGATCTGTCTTCCTTTGTAGGTTAAGGACTTTTTTCCCTTGCTGCTCTCATGATTCTCTCCTTGCCTGAGTATTTTGTGAATTTGACTATGATATGCCTTGTTGATGGTCGGTTTTTGTTGAATCTAATGGCAGTCCTCTGTGCTTCCTGGATTTTGATGTCTCTGTCTTTCCACAGGTTAAGAAAGTTTTCTGCTAAGATTTGCTCACATAACCCTTCTACCCCTTTTTCTCCCTCTTTACCTTCTGGGACCCCTATGATTCTTATGTTGTTCCTTTTTGATGAGTCACTGATTTCTCTAATTGTTAAATCATGCTCTTTTCCTTAGTCTCCCTCTTTTTTTCTGTATCACTGTTCTCCATAAATTTGTCCTCTGTATTGCTGATTCACTGCTCTGCCTTATCCATCCTTGCTGCTGTGGCATCCATTTGAGATGGCAGCTCAGTAACAGAATTTTTTCATCCTGATTAGCTTTTATCTCTGCAGAAAGGGATTCTAATCTGTTTTCAACCCCAGCTAGTGTTTTTATTATCGTGATTCTAAATTCTGGTTCAGACATCTTGCTCGTATCTGTGTTAAGTCTCTGGCTGTCATTGCTTTCCTCTTCTTTCTTTTGGGCAAATTAATATAAAAACAATCACATAAAGGATGCTAGGGGTTTTCTGGTCTGGTTGTTGAGCTTGATAGATGAGAGAAAAAAGGGAATGGTAACAAAAGGGAAAAAAAGGAAACGTTTGAAAATTTGAAAAAAATGAATACAATGAAATAGAATAAAATGAAACATGGAAGTAAAAAAATAGAATTTGAAAAATTTACATAAAAGTAAAATATATAGTAGAAAAAAATTAAAAACATTTTTAATAGAAATGGAAAATAAAAATATTTTACTTCTCTTTCTGTATTCAAGAATAAGAAAAGGAAAATTGAATAGATGGACCAGCAAACAGATTGCTGTACAATTGAAATACATCGGTTTCCCCTAGAAGTTGAACTATGAAGCACTTTATAGTCCATAAACTAATGAGGCAGAGAGACTTGTGTTCCTGAAGAGTGAGGTTGACCCAGTTAGGTGAGGCTTAGTGTAATGGCTCTGTTTTCCACTAGATGGCACTGACTAGCTTACTTGGTGGATTGTTGTGGTGCCTATAGGTGTGTATGTGCATGCGCGGGAGGGGTGAGAATGGCGTCACCCAGCTACCTAGTATCTAGTATCAGAATTCTGTGCTCTCCTCAACCAGCAATTGTGCATCCCTCCTTGGTATCTAGCTTCCATCCACTCCCTGCTTTTACACTGTCCGTGACCAAGCCATCAGGTTGCCATGCAGCACCTCCCTCCTGAGTTTTATCTCAGATGCAGCTGTGTTTCCCAACCCCTCAATTTTGAGGGACTGCACATTTGACCTGCTCAGACCTTCTGGGGGAGGGTCTCACTGAGCAATGGCCGACTCCTCTGCCCACACCCAGGAACGTTTGTGGGACCATGCTGGTGCCAATGCCTAGAGACTGTGGCTGGGTGCCAGCCCACCCCAGAAAAAGTTTGCATGGTCGTGTAGCAGCATCGTTTCACAAATTATGGAAAATCACAACACACGTCTGGAGCGAGGCTTTACACTTAATGTCCTTGATCACCAATGAATGTGTTTGTTAGCCCAGGTCCACTTTGTCCTTTGCCTGTGGGGAGGCCGCACAGCCTCTACCAAATATCCTCCCAGCAGGGGAACCACCTCTCCCTGTGTGGCCCAAGGACCTTGCTCTCCATTCCTGGGGATTCACCCTTCCCACCAGCACACCACCAGGTATCGAGCTGTGGAGTTTGACTCTGCACGCCCCCTGCCTATAGAGTCTTAATGGAATTTAAACACTCTCCTTTCTCACTTTTTTTTTTTTTCAGTCCCTTGTATACTCTTTCTTTTCTCTCCAGCTGCTTTTGGGCAGGAGGGATATCTTCCATACTCTCCCGCCATCCCCATCCTCTCTCTGCAAGCAAAAACAGCTCCCTGCCCTCAGTGGCTTACTCCCTGTGGTCCCCTCTCCACGCCATGTACTTGCTGAGTTCTCTGGTTCAGGTTGTGAAGATTTGAGGATTAATACAACAATCAGTTTTCTAGGTGTGCAGGATGGTTTAGTGTTATCTGGCTGTATTTCAGGGATGAGAGAAGCAACAAAGCTTCCATGCTGTTCCCCCAACTTGGCCCCTCCCAGTTCAAGGGTGGAGTACATTCTTTATGTTGCTTGTTCAGTTGTCCATCTGCCTCAGACCCTATTTAGGCTCCAAGATCCATGTGGTTATATTGAACCTTCTATGCTGAATCCAATTCATCCAACACGAAATGCAAGAAATGAAGACTGGGCTGGGAAAATATGAGCAGTGAGGGTAGTGGGAGAGTGAGGAGAGATTCACTCTTAACGTTCCCCTTGCAAAAGAAGCCAGTGAGTAGTAACCACACAAATTTAAAACAATCATAGTCACACCGTATATTTTTTGCCCAAGAAAGTTTTAGAAGACAAAGGAGGTTAAGAGTAGCTGGAAAAGTTATAGCTGACTATGGTGAACCTGAAAGGGTCCAAAACCATGTAGTCTACCTTTTCATAGATAAGTGATATATGTTCCTGTATTTTATTCCTTTTTTCTAGAAGCTTGGTAAAATCCACCAATGGAACTCTATGTGGCATAGAGGGGCAATTTGAAATCTTATGTTTCCATTTTAATGGGGACTCAGCAATAAGGTGGAGGTAGAGGGGAGACATGCCAATTCATATGTTTTGATATTCACTAGTCTTCCTTCCCTAAAACCCAAACTTTCAGCTGAATGCCTTAGGACACATATCTGCTATAAATTCATTTTTTATCTAATTTGTCTGAGATCTAAGCTTCCTGTGGCATTCTGAGATCAAAGGATCTGATTCCTTCTGATGTCAGCACTGACATATAATGTGTGCTGACTTAGTTCTGTCTATAACCTCACAGTGGGAGGCGGCCAGCCTCCCTGGGCACCTTTACACAGTGCACTTTCATTTTGGCTAGGGAGCCTGTCAGGTATATTGCTGATTGGAGCTTCCATGTAAATAATTCATGGGAGATTTTTAAATGTTTTGGGCCTACAAAGGAAAGATACACTTGTGTTAGTCTTTTATGAATAGATGCTGACTTGAAGAACAAGGGGGAACAGATTCCCAATGACGATCTTTCAAAAACATGATACCAATATCTTTAATGGGTTGAAAATAGGTGACGTGTTGTGTTTGATTCCTCTTCTATGAAGTGGTATTGGTTTTACCAAAGAATAAAAATTCAAAGCCCTGTTTTTCCTTTAATAAATTGTCAGGTAGGAGCAAACTTAATATTCTTGTTCTTTGGTTAGTTGCTCATCTCAATACACTATGTCTTTTCCTCCTAGTGGGAGCAGTAATTATGGAGATGACCCCAAGCTCAGTACTTGGCATAGGACTGGGCATAATAGGGAGATAAGTTGATGGCACAAAAAGTTCCCTCCTGGTAGGAACTCAACATCCCAATAGGAAGACGAGGCTGTCATACAAAGGAAGGTGACCAATGATAGAAAGAGTTGCCCAAGTCAAATGAGAAACTCCAGTCAGCAAGTATTGAGGCATACATCAATATAGTATGAGTTAAACTGACTGAGCCACCCAGGTCCCCTAAAATTGTTTTTTAAGTCGAACCATAATACCTTAATGTTTATAAGAAATAGATTGATACACCTCTCTACACACAATGTGTTGTGACAATAAGGAGTGCATGAGTCAGGAAGTATTTTCTGAAGGAAGTGAGGCATTTGGGGAGATGAATAAAAGGCAGAAAATGCTGAAGGATAAGATGAAATGTTATTTCAGGCTTCGGGTGTTTTTTAAGGTAATTCTTACAGGTGGGAGCTGTGGTGATTAGGGGAATGAGTTCAGACTTTTGGGCTCAGAGGAGGATGCAGTCAGAGACTAAGCACTATGTGTACATAAAGTACTTAAAAGAATTGGACTTGAACATTCAGCTATATGGACTATAAGATGTCAGAGTTATAAATAAGTATACTTTTTGAAAACAATGCTTGTAATGTTTAAACTAGTAGGTACAGGGCCAACATGGTGGAGGAGTAGGGGGATCCATACGTCCTGCGTCTCTCAAACAAAGAAGTGTAGAAGCCAAAGGAATTTGAACACCAGAGCCTGGGAGGAAAAGAGACTGAATCTAATAGGAAGAAAACGGGAAAGCTGGAAAAAAGATAGGGGGTAACTGCGAACTGGGGGTGATAAAAAAATAAAGGCTGCACTGGCACAGAGGGGAGGGACCCCCTTCTGCAGAGAGGCAAAGGGAAGAGAAAGAACGGCTAGAGAGGTGCGGGACCATAGCTGGACAGGAGAAAGACCTCAGACTGAGACTGAGAGGGATACAATCTCTAGCTGCAGGGCTTACTTCGGACTGGGGCCAGCTCCCTGTTTGCACACCTGGGGAGGAGGGGAGCCAGCCCTTGGTGTGTTAGTAGGTCAGAGGCTCAATATGCAACTGGAGAAAGTGGTTCCCTCCCTAGAGGGCTGCACGACAGCACCAAACCTGCCTGCGTCCAGGGCTCAGTCTGCAGGAGGAAAAGGCAGCCATCTCCCTGGAGGACTGTGGGAAAAGACAAAGCCTGCCTGCCTGCATCCACCACCCCATGGACTCGCGGTGAGGGCAGAGGCTCTCAGTCAACAGTAAGAGAAGGCGGTTCTCCCTGAAGTGCTGTGGCACAAAGCCACCGGGACCACACATCCCCACACTGAGAGATGCTTCCCCAGGGCCAGAGTGCATGGAGCAGGACTTTGAATCCTAGCCAAGCGCAGGGTCAGGGGAGTTGGTGGAGTGAGAAGGACTGCCCTGTCTGCACCCACAGCACAGTGAGGACAACTTAAACAGAGTCCACCGGGTCTGGTTCCGTGGAGAAGAGACTAGGAGATCACCATTCCCTGCCCCCCACGGCCAAGGCCGGGCCTCAGGGATCACTCCCAGGGCCCATAGTGGAGGTGGGTTCAGAAAACGCCAAACCGTGCCCCTTTGAGCTGGGTAACTGCATATCCACTGGAACAACACACGCTGTGGACAGCTACTACCTACAAACACTGCAGCATTGGCTGGATTAACTATTCTCCTTCCCCCCTTTTCTCCGCCTTATCTCTTCCTTCCCTGAGGCTGGTTACTCTTGTTATTGGTTTGTCTAAACAGACATATTTAATCCAGTCTCTTGATAGATGCTCTACACCTTGATATTTACACTCCTTTCTCTCTTTCTCTGGAATAATCAAGCCATATAATTTCTCTGTTTGGGTAACTTTATCTTCGTTTTGTTTTCCCTGCCTCCTTCTTTATTTTCCTTTTTCTCTCTCTGGATTAAGCCTCTTAGTCTCTCTGCCTAGTCAATGTTTATTTTTCTATTTCCCCACTCCTGTCATTTCTCTCTTTGTATGTGCTCTTCCATTAGCACTGCCTCCACCCTGTTCTTTACTTGTAGTCAGTGTTCTTGTTTTTTTTCTTTTTTTTGTTTTTAGTCTTTAGGTTTTTATTTGTTTGTGTGTTTGCATGTTTTTGTCTCCTGTTTGTCTATCAGTTTTTCCTTTACAGGGCTTCTCCAAGGAACAAATCAAAGCACACCTGGAGGGCCCAAAACATCACTACAAGTAGGCAAATAAAATAACCAAAGTCACAAGAACAGAGAGCAAGTAACAATCCCTGAAAAAACACCTCCTGAAGGGCCAGGCCCTGGACAGTGTATGACCTTCCTTTAATAGTGCTCGCAAGTGCAGAGCACACAAGCTTTAAAAATGCATAAGGGACAGAAAACTAGCCAAAATGACGAAACGGACTAATTCTCCTCAAAAGAAACTCCAGGAAGTAGCAACAGCTAACGAATGATCAAAACCAATTTAAGCAAGTGCTTGCTTCGGCAGCACATATACTAAAACCAATTTAAGCAACAAAACTGAACAAGAACTTAGAATAATAGTCATAAAATTAATTGCTGGTCTTGAAAAAAGCACAGAGGACAGCAGAGAATCTATTGCTACAGAGATCAAGGGACTAAAAAATAGTCATGATGAATTAACAAATGCTATAAATGAGGTGCAAAATAAAATGGAGGCAGCCACAGTGGGGATTGAAGAGGCAGAGGGGAGAATAGGTGAATTAGAAGACAAATTTATGGAAAAAGAGGAATCTGAGAAAAATATAAAAAAATCCAGGAGTGTGAGGGGAGAATTAGAGAACTAATTGATGCCATCAAATGGAACAATATCCGTATCATAGGAATTCCAGAAGAAAAGGAGAGAAAGGGGCTGAAGGTGTACTTGAACAAATCATAGCTGAGAACTTCCCCAATCTGGGGAAGGAAACAGGCATTGAAATACAAGAGGCACAGAGAACTCCCTTTAGACGGAACTTGAATCGATCTTCTGTAAAACATATCATAATGAAACTGGCAAAATACAAGGATAAAGAGAATTCTGAAAGCAACTAGGGATAAAAGGACCCTAACATACAAAGGTAGACACATAAGGGTAGTAGAAGACCTATCTACTGAAACTTGGCAGGCCAGAAAGGAATGGCAGGAAATCTTGAACATGATGAACAGAAAAAAATTTGCAGCTAAGAATCCTTTATCCAGCAAGTCTGTCATTCAGAATAGAAGGAGAGATAAAGGTTTTCCCAAACAAACAAAAACTTAAGGAATTCATCACCACTAAACTAGCCCTACAAGAGATCCTAAGGGTGACTCTGTGAGGGAAATGTTGCAAGGACCACAAAGTACCAGAGACACCACTACAAGCATGAAACCTACAGACTCACAATGACTCAAGCCCCATATCTTTCCATAATAACACTGAAGGTAAATGGACTAAATGCTCCAACTAAAAGACAGAGGTATCAGAATGGATTAAAAAAAATAAGACCCAACTATTCGCTGTCTACAAGACACTCATTTTAGACCTGAGGACAGCTTCAGATTGAAAGGGGGGGGCGCCTGGTGGCTCAGTCAGTTAATTGTCCAACTTAAGCTCAGGTCATGATCTCACGGTCCGTGGGTCCGAGCCCCGCGTCGGGCTCTGTGCTGACTGCTCAGAGCCTAGAGCCTGTTTCAGATTCTGTGTCTCCCTCTCTCTCTGACCCTCCCCCGTTCATGCTCTGTCTCCCTCTGTCGCAAAAATAAATAACGTTAAAAAAAATTAAAAAAAAAAAAAGAGGGAGGGGTGGAGAACTATTTATCATGCTACTGGAAGTCAGAAGAAAGCTAGAGTAACCATACTAATATCAGACAAACTAGACTTTAAAGGCTATAGGAAGAGATGAAGAAGGGCATTATATATTAACTACAGGGCCTATCCATCAGGAGGAGCTAACAATTATAAATGTCTATTCACTGCATTTGAAAGCACCCAAATGTATAAAGCAATCACAAATATAAGGAACCTTATTGATAACAATGTGGTAATTGCAGGAGACTTAATACTCTATTTACAACAATGGATAGAACCTCTAGACAGAGAATAAAGAAACAAGGGCTCTGAAGTATATATTGGAATAGATGGACTTGACAGACATATTTAGAACTGTGCATCCCAAAGCAACAGAATATACTTTCTTCTTGAGTGCACATGGAACATTCTCCAAGACAGATTACATACTGGGTCACAAAACAGCCCTTCATAAGCCTTCATAAGTATAAAAGAATTGAGATCATACCATGCACACTTTCACAACACAATGCTAGGACTTGAAATCAACCACAGGAAAAAGTCTGGAAAACCTCCAAAATCATGGAGGTTAAAGAACACCCTACTAAAGAATGAATTGGTCACCAGGCAATTAGAGAAGAAATTTTAAAATATATGGTAACAAATGAAAATACAACAATCCACTTTGGGATGTAGCAAAGGCAGTCCTGAGAGGAACATATATTGCAATGAAGGCCTATGTCAAGAAACAAGAAAAATCCCATACAAAATCTAACAGCACACCTAAGGAACTAGAAGCAGAACAGCAAAGACACCCAAAACCCAGCTGAAGAAATGATAAAGATCAGAGCAGAAATAAACAATATAGAATCTAAAATGAAACCAAGAGTTGTTTCGAAAAAAATAAAATTGATAAACCTCTAGTCAGGCTTCTCAAAAAGAAAAGGGAGAAGACCCAAAAAAATAAAAACATGAATGAAAATGGAATTACTACAACCAATCCCTCAGGAATACAAGCAATTATCAGGGAATACTATGAAAAATTATATGCCAACAAACTGGACAACCTGGAAGAAATGGACAAATTCCTAAGCACCCAAACACTACCAACACTCAAATGGAAAGAAACAGAAAACTTGAACAGACCCATAACCAGTGAAGAAATTGAATCAGTTATCAAAAATCTCCCAACAAATAAGAGTCCCGGACCAGATAACTTCCCTGGGGAATTCTACCAGACATTTAAAGCAGAGATAATACCTATCCTACTCAAGCTGTTCCAAAATATAGCAAGGGAAGGAAAACTTCCAGACTTATTCTATGAAGCCAGCATTACTTTGATTCCCAAACCAGACAGAGACCCAGCAAAAAAGAGAACTACAGCCAATATCCCTGATGAATATGGATGCAAAAATTCTCAACAAGATGCTAGCAAATTGACCTCAACAGCATATGAAAAGAATTATTCACCATGACCAAGTGGGATTCATTCCTGGGCTGCAGGGCTGGTTCAACATTCGCAAATCAATCAACGTGATGCATCACATTAATAAAAGAAAAGATAAGAACCATATGATCTTGTCAATCTGCAGAAAAGCATTTGACAAAATTCAGCCTCCTTTCTTAATAAAAACCCTCGAGAAAGTCGGGATAGAAGGAACATACTTAAACATCATAAAAGCCATTTACAAAAGGCCAACAGCTAATATCATGCTCAATGGGGAAAAACTGAGAGCTTTCCCCCTGAGATCAGGAACACGACAGGGATGTCCACTCTCACCGCTGTTGTTTCACATAGTGTTGGAGGTCCTAGCCTCAGCAATCAGACAACAAAAGGAAATCAAAGGCATCAAAGTTGGCAAAGATGAAGTCAAACTGTCACCTTTCACAGATGACATGATATTCTACATGGAAAACCTGACATACTCCACCAAAAGCCTGCTAGAACTGATACGTGAATTCAGCAAAGTCACAGGGTACAAAATTAATGTAGAGAAATCGGTTGCATTTTTATACACCAATAATGAAGCAACAGAAAGAGAAATAAAGAAACTGATCCCATTCACAATTGCACCAAGAATCATAAAATGCCTAGGAATAAACCTAACCAAAGATGTAAAAGATCTGTATGCTGAAAAGTATAGAAAGCTTATGAGGGAAAGTGAAGAAGATACAAAGAAATGGAAAACATTCCGTGCTCATGGATTGGAAGAATAAATATTGTTAAAATGTCAATACTATCCAAAGCAATCTGCACACTTAATGCAATCCCAATCAAAATTGCACCAGCTTTCTTCTCAAAGCTAGAACAAGCAATCCTAAAATTTGTATGGAACCACAAAAGACCCCGAATAGCCAAAGCAATACTGAAGAAGAAAACCAAAGTGGGAGGCATCACATTCCCAGACTTTAGCCTCTACTACAAAGCTGTAATCATCAAGACCATATGGTATTGGCACAAAAACAGACACATGGGCCAATGGAATAGAATAGAGACCCCAGAACTGGACCCACAAATGTATGGCCAACTAATCTTTGACAAAGCAGGAAAGAGTATCCAATGGGAAAAAAAAGACAGTCTCTTTAACAAATGGTGCTGGGAGAACTGGACAGCAACGTGCAAAAGAATGAAACTAGACCACTTTCTTACACCAGTCACACAAATAAACTCAAAATGGATGAAGGACCTGAATGTAAGGACACCATCAAAACCCTAGAGGCGAAAGCAGGAAAAAACCTCTTTTGACCTCAGCCACAGCAATTTCTTACTTGACACATCTCCAAAGGCAAGGGAATTAAAGGCAAAAATGAACTATTGGTACCTCATCAAGATAAAAAGCTTCTGCACTGCAAAGGAAACAATCAACAAAACTAAAAGGCAACCAATGAAATGGGAGGAGATATTTGCAAATGACATATCGGACAAAGGGTACTATCCAAAATCTATAAAGAACTCACCAAACTCCACACCCAAGAAACAAATAATCCAGTGAAGAAATGGGCAGAAGACATGAATAGACACTTCTCTAAAGAAGAGGTCCAGATGGCCAACAGACACATGAAAAGATGCTCAATGTCACTCTTCATCAGGAAATACAAATCAAAACCACACTGAGATATCACTTCACGCCAGTCAGAGTGGATTAAATGAACAAATCAGAAAACTACAGATGCTGGAGAGGATGTGGAGAAACGGGAACCCTCTTGCACTGTTGATGGGAATGCAAACTGGTACAGCTGCTCTGGAAAACAGTGTGGAGGGTCCTCAAAAAGTTAAAAATAGATCTACCCTCTGACCCAGCAATAGCACTGCTAGGAATTTACCCAAGGGATACAGGAGTGCTGATGTATAGGGGCACTTGTACCCCAATGTTTATAGCAGCACTTTCAACAATAGCCAAATTATGGAAAGAGTCTAAATGTCCATCAAGTGATGATTGGGTAAAGAAGTTGTGATTTATATATACAATGGAATACTACATGGCAATGAGAAAGAATGAAATACGGCCTTTTGTAGCAACGTGGATGGAAATGAAGAGTATTATGCTAAGTGAAATAAGACAGGCAGAGAAAGACAGATACCATATGTGGATCCTGAGAAACTTGACAGAAGACCATGGAGGAGGGTAAGGGAAAAAAAGTTTACAGGGAGTGAAGGATGCAAACCATAAGAGACTCTTAATAACCAAGAATAACCTGAGGGTTGATGGGGGTGGGAGGGAGGGGAAGTGGGTGATGGGCATTGAGGAAGGCACCTGTTGGGATGAGCACTGGGTGTTGTATGGAAACCAATATGACAATAAATTTCATATTAAAAAATAATAAATAGTATCAAATATATAAATGCTTAGAGCTAAATTTAGCAGTAGATGTGTAAAACCTCTACACTGAAAACTACATAACATGGCTGAGAGAAGATCTAAATAAATAGAGTGATATACCATCTTCATGGATTTGAAATCCTGATATGGTTAAGATGTCAATATCCCCCAAACTGATCTACCAATCTCAGTAAAAATCACAGAAGGTTAAAATAATGAATAAACTAGTATGTACATTAAATTTCCATGAAATACTCCTATGAATGATTCTGTTGTTCCTTCCTCAAGTCATCCTCATTGTCATCATCATCATCACTTTCATTATCATCATCACAATAACAGAACTGCAACACAAGAGTTTAGCTTTATAGGGCCCCTCTTAGGTTACAAGGTGCTAAAAGATGTTGTAACTCATATGCTTTCATGACAGCATTATGATATAGTAGACCAAATTATCCCATATTGCTAACAAGAAAACTGCAATTCAAAGGTCCAATTACTTTTTCTACTAAACCCAGAACCCAGAACTATTGAACCATAGGTTCAATAGTTTGTCCTATTCCAAAACTTGAATTCTTATCACATGTCCTGAGCATGTGAGCGCATACACGTGTACACACATGCGCCTGTATGCACACACTATGAACACTAGCCAGAATGTGAACTTAAGGACTTTGTTACTGTGACATGACTTTACAGATACCTAGTCCGAAAAAGCTTCCCACTTTCTTAAACATTCCTTTAGCAGAAAAGGAAACTAATATCAGTGTTTAGTTAACAATGAAATAATTTCTATAAAAGATGAAAACAAAGTAAGAGCAAGCCCATGTTTTCAAAAAAGCTATAATTTCTTGGGGGAAATATAAAATATATTCACATCCTTATATTTATAGTATTCATTCAAGAAAAATTCATTAGCCCCTATAACTACCAGGAAGTTGGATAACCACCAGTGGTAATACAGCCTGACAGGAATATTTTTATTTTCAATTGGTTTGTATCTTTATGTGCACCTACAAATGTTTTGTGTTTTCTTCTGATGCAATAGAGATACACTGTTTTGCTTTCCCTAGATTACAAGATGTCTTCTGTCATAGAATCTCTGAGAATAGTTCTGAAGTCCTTGATGCATACCTAGACGTTCAATAAATACTAACCTTCCCTTCCACTACCACTGTTATAACTTGTACTCAGAATCTGTCTATTCTTCTCTTCAACATATTTGACTCTGGCCTATTGTTCTTTATTATATCTTGCTCAGACTATTTCAGTAGCCTTTCAAATGACCTCCTTCTTTCCCTCACAGTTCATTTTCTTCTCATAGAAAGCCTGTTCTTCCCATGATGAAAATAAGATGTCACTTCCCTACTCTAAAATCACCTCCCCATCTTCTATGAAATAAATCCATACTCCTTAGTAGAGTTTTCAAGAGCCTTTATTTATTTATTGCCTCTATCAAGTATTATTACTTTTTTTTCTTTTAACACTCCCCACACCACAGGCACATCTATATACACAACCTCAGTTCTCAGTGTCTTGACCTATTTTTTTTTTTTTTTTGCTTCCTGTCTTTGCATATGCCAAAGCGTATACTGGAATATCTTCCCACAATATTATCCCTCAAAACCAAGTCATCTCCTTTGTGAAGTCTTCCTAATCTTTCAGGCAGTAAGTATAAAGTAATTCTTCTTTTGTCTTCCCTAGTATTTTCCCTAGACACTTGCTATCACACTTATTACCAGGGTCTCACCTTAATCAGCTTAGAGATCTGTTTCCTGGAGAGCAGGGGAGAAGTTCCCAGGAGCTTCTAGTAGGACCTAGTACAGGCTCCATCCATGCATATTCTAGTTTCTGTCTGTCCCCACTACTGGAGCATAAACTGCAGGCTATCAGGACTGTGTCTTGTTCACTGGTGTATTTCTAGGCCTATCATATAGCAGGTGCTCAGAAAACAATGAATGAATGAATGAATGAATGAATGAACAATGAACTAATAAGCTAGTGAGAAAATAGATGAATTCTACAATGAAGAATCTCTGGAGGCTGAGAATGATTCCTCCTACAATGTAGTTGGAGCACCTGAAAGGGACAGCATGATTGAAAAAGGGTAAAGAAAGACAAAGGTAGAATTTGAGAAGAATTTAACAAGTTCATTCTTTTGAGATATTGAATCTGAGGCAATTTTGAAACTTATGAATGAAAATGTTTCAAACCTTCAGCAACCAGATATTTGGCAAATAAATGCAAATCTAAGAGCCGACATTTAAGAAAATGGGTGAGAATGGAATGTATATACAAATTTAGGCAAACTTGGGAAAAAAGACACTCCCAAGTTAGACATCTGGGGTCTCTCTTGTTGATGGTGCATATTTGTTTATTTTAAGGTGAATTTGTATAATATATCCATCTGTGTGAGATAAAGATATTCAAAAGGCTATTAATTTAGGATACATTTTATTAAGGTAAAACATAGACAAAGTAAAAAATTATGTGAATGGAATCATATTAAGTAATTATGTTAAATGGTAAAGACCATGCTAGCTAAGTTTGAATCTTGTGTCTACACTTGGAGGCTTTGTGACTTCGGACAAGCAACTCAACCCTCCATACCTGTTTTTCCATCTGTAAAATGAGGACAATAATGGGACTAGCCTCATGGAGTGGCTATGAGGATTCAGTAAGTGAATGGGCATAAAGCATTAAGAACAGTGCCTGGCAAGAATGAGTACTGAGTACTAGCAATTTGAATTATGATGATTATTATTTATCTAATCTTCACTACATCATAGATTCTGGTTAGTGCTTAGCATGATTCATCTTATTTAACCTTCAAACAATTCTATGAGGTAGATACTATCAATTTAGCTGTTATACAGATAGGAAACAGGCACACAGAGGGTAAGTACAGTCTGCACATATATTCAGCAAGTAAGGGACCAAGCAGGAAATCTAACCATACTTGTTTGATTCTAAGCTTGCATTCTTTGTTCCTTTGCTATGTCACTTCTAGAGGCCATCTTTCACATATTTAATACCATAAACAACTGTTTTGGTAGGTTTCATTTAACTGTATTTAGCTCTATCTAGCTCTAGTTCATCATCATTTACTTATTCTCTAAGTAATATGATAGTTAGCTCATTCACTTATGGCATGATCATATTTTAAAGGCTAGAAGTGTTATTGCTTATATAATACATCCTTTAAAGAATTGGGACAAATTAGGGCAAAAGTGCCCAGATCATCTGTTACCATGGCTAGTACCAATGTTGTACTCTTTGGAGTTGAAGATTAATTCTGTTGAATGGTGGGGTGGGGGGGGGGAGGTGGAAGTACAAATGAAATGTCAAGGGAAGAAAACTATAATTAAATTAAGACTTTTAAAATGAAATACATTTTAGTAAACTGTTAAGTAGCACCTGAGAGTAATATGAAATTCTACAACCGAGGTCCAGAGAGGCTAAGAGACATGATGAAACTCACAGAGCCAGCTAGCAGGGAAGAGAGACTTAAACATTTATTTTGGGACCCCAGTCTAGTGCTCCTTCTCTCCTTCCACTATTATATAACCATACGTGTACACACTCATATGGATACATGTTTATTGATATGTTTGTATTATCTCTACATACGTTTATATTCATGTTTTATAAAATCAAAGATATTCAGATTGTGAATTTGTCATAAAAGCCAGTGTTAGGTAAGACTGGCTTTTAGAGCTCAAATTTCTTAATACAAATGGGAGTTGGCATGCTTGGTAAGGCCTGACTGTGGTCTGGTTTTGGGATTTAAGACATTGTGCTTAGAAGGAGAAATCCTTGATGACTTATCTAGATCATAAAAAGTATTTTCCTGGGAAGTGATATTATCAAATTTTTATTAAATAATATTAATTATAAATTGGGCATGGGATACAGTGAGTTTTTTTAAAAAAATATTTGTTTTGAGAGCAAGAAAGAGAGAGCATGTGCACATGAGTGGGGGACGGGCAGAGACAGATACTCCCAAGCAGGATCTGTGCTGACAACATGGATCCCAATAAGTGGGCTCAATCCCATGAGCCAAAATCTAGAGTCAGACACTTAATTGACTGAGCCACCCAGGCACCCCTGCGGTGTTTGTTTGTTTGTTTTGTTTTAAGGAAGAAAAATATATATTTCTAAAAGTATTTGCAAATCAATAAGCTGATACAACCTAATCTTTAATCAACAGCATCTTTTCAGGAATGTTAATATATAAAGTGATGGTTCTCAACTGATTTGAGAACTAAATCCAAGTCTCCCCCTACATCTTTTCTCTCACAGATAAGAAGATGAAGGTGATGGTGGACAAATTGAACCAGCTCCCCCACCAGTCACTGAATGGAGTGTCCAGAAGGAAGGTCAGCCACCGTGCTGTCCAGAAGGAGGCTGGCCGCCAAGAAGAGGCTGTTGCTCCTGCTCTTGGTCTTACCAGCGTCCCATCCCAGGGGCACACGTGTGCTCCAGGCTCTCTTGCTCAGCAGGTATACCTGCAAGAGACTGGGAACTGGAGGGAGGCCCAAGAACAGTTGGTCAGATACCAGCTGGCAGGCCAAGATCAGCAGTTACTGCTCTGCCCAGACTTCAGACAAGAGAGGCAGCAATTGCAGGGGCAGAGCCAACTGGGCAAGGAAAGAGGCAGTGTGGGGCTTTCTCAAGAGAACAAAGATTCTTGTGGTGCTACTCAGGCATTCTCTCTTCAATCAGTTCACCCAGAAACTATTCAGGAACAGCTGTGATAGGTGCACGATAATTCATGTTCTTAGGGGCTTTGTTGAGAGTTTAATTAAGGGCAAAGATATAAAAACAACCTGGGGAAGGGAATTGTCCATGGACCAAAGTTATATATATATATTTTAAGTAGTTCTTTCTGTTAGTAGCTGGGTCAAATTTACAACAGAATAAAACTATTTGGGGAGACCAGAGATAACCAAGTGCCCAAGCAGATTATTAGTGAACTCATTTTTGAGAGCACTGATTTTTGGAGAAGATAATGTGTACAGCTGCCCAATGAAGGAGGGAAGACCTTGTGTCATGGCAGCCTCTCTAGACTGTGTTCTAAGGGTTCTAATTAAGGCCAGAGTGGAAGGTCAACTCATACCAAGTTGGGGAAGGATGCTAAAGGCAATTTCACCTAATTCATACATTCACAGAGGGCTCATCAGTGTTCAAACAAAAGAACACTTTAGGCAGCCTGATTGTGTCCTTGGCTCTGGATCCAGAAGGCTTTATGCTCCAAGAGAGTAAAGCAAAGATAGCTGAGGTGAGAAGAATTTCCAGAAACAACCTGTTCTCAGCTGTTCCTAAAATATAAACCAGGATTTTCTAATCTCTGAAAGATTCAGAGGCCTTCTTATGTTTGAATTAGAACAGAGGAAGGAAACATACTCTTCTATTGCAGAATTTTCAATAATGATGCCCTGTAACTAATCCCATAGTGGGTACTGGCAGAAAGTCATCATCTCCAAGGCATCAATGGGAAAATATCTTTGTACCGTGAGGAATATTCTCAGCCTTTTGTCTATTCTTTAGATGTATTATAGAGATTTCAAGCCTTAAAGCTGCTCGGAAAAGAAGATGACGCTGTATTAGATTCTGAGGGAGAAACAATTAGGTATCAAGATTGATGTTCATCAAGAAACTGGAATCCAAGTAATCTGTGTTTAAGAAGGGCATTGATG
Source organism: Panthera pardus (assembly GCF_024362965.1). Taxonomy (NCBI): domain Eukaryota; kingdom Metazoa; phylum Chordata; class Mammalia; order Carnivora; family Felidae; genus Panthera; species Panthera pardus. The sequence goes on from NW_026526732.1 coordinate 101,974,366, forward strand.
GGAAATCTGTTCTATAGAAAGTTACTCTGGAGGCATAAACTGTCTTTCTGCAGGGTAAGTCCTTTTTGTATTTTGTTTGGGCACTAATAGTGTTCAAAAACATAACAAAGAAGAAATAACTTGATGAACTTAGGCAGACTATGCCTCCTCCAGTTTAATTAGTCCCAGCTATAACCTTTTTTTGTAGCTTCCTGATCTCTGAGGTTACTCCTATTTGCATTCTTTGGTAGATACATTGAGTTGTCAGAGATCTGCAATATTTTGTACAAAAACAATTCAGAAGTTAAGACTTTTGAGAATTTTAAAATGATATTCTTAGCACTACTGCTTTGGGTTTGTCTACACATTCTCCCTTTCATTCCAGTGACTTCTTTTATCACCACAAATTCCAGCCCAAATTTATTTCCTGAGCTCTATAACATATAGTTAGCTGCCTACTGAGGACTCCCACTAGGTTATCTCACAGACACTGAGAAGTTAAGATGGCCTTAAAACATACTCCTCCTTTTCATGCCTGCCCTAATGCAACACACAGCTCATTGCACTCAGACTAGATATCTGGAAGTCAACCAGGACTCCTTGTTCTATCTCATCCTTCTCAGTCAGCTACCACTGGTTATTTCTACTCCTTTACCCACATCCCAACCTTTACTAGCTTCTTATCAATCATCCATGTGCCACAAGATTAATCTTTCTGGAAAGCAAGTGTGATCCTATCCCTCCGTTTAGGAATAACCATAATTAATCTATCAAAGCTCCCTTAGCCATGCTTGGAATCCCTCAGGCCAAAATGGACTCTTTGGGCCAGAACAGTGGCCAGAAATATCCAGAGTAACTAGCAGGGCTCTAGCATATGGCATGGAATCTTAGAGTCTAGTTAGAATCCTTTAACCCATAATTAAGCCAGTCCTCTTTTTCTCCTCAGAAAACGGAACAATTAGCTCTTGGTTCATTTATGTCTGGAGATGAGCTAGTTACATAAAGCACCACTATTGGCCAAACCTAAACTTATTCAGACCATTAACATGGCTAGTTCAAAAAATATTTGCCGGCAGCAACAACCTTACTCTTTACTGAAATAAATAATTGAAAAGTGTCATGTTCCTCTGTTATTTCAAAGAATCTCTTCTTGGGGCGCCTGGGTGGCGCAGTCGGTTAAGCGTCCGACTTCAGCCAGGTCACGATCTCGTGGTCCGTGAGTTCGAGCCCCGTGTCAGGCTCTGGGCTGATGGCTCGGAGCGTGGAGCCTGTTTCCGATTCTGTGTCTCCCTCTCTCTCTGACCCTCCCCCGTTCATGCTCTGTCTCTCTCTGTCCCAAAAATAAATAAATTAAAAAAAAAAAAAAAAAAGAATCTCTTCTTGCTTCCCATTTCTGATTTTTTATATATGGTGGCTTCTTTTCCCCCAAGATAGTAAACAAATTAAAATTCTAAAGAGTTCAAAAATATTTGCAAATATTTCTGGATATTAAAACTGAGAGGGAAGGATAATGAGAGATAAGGTAGTTTCCACAATCTGTGAAGTTTTAGGGATTGTGTTCAGAGAAGGTACCAGAGACAGAATTTCATGTCTCTCAGAGTGACAGGCTGAGCCAGTCTGACCACAATTGTATCTTGCAGATTTGTCCATATTGTTGCCCAGTGAGGCTACTGAGAACCAAAAGGCCCAGACCTTTCAAAGATTAGTTAATAGCTCCCTTCCATCTCACAGTCTAAGGCTAAATGTATGAAATCACTATACATTGAAATGTATGCAAACTGTATGCAAAAATGAATATGGGGAAATTGAATGTAAATCACATGCAAATATTATTCATCCAAGCTTCTATAAAACCGTACATGTCAATAACAGTAAAGGATTTTAATTAATTCTGTCATTTAAAATTCATGCATTTATTCCATATTTTGTTTCCAGGATTTATAATGTATTCAGTGTCAATTTTGAAGGAGCTATAAGCAGAAGGAATTACTCTACTGAGTGTAGAACACAGTTGATTTCAACCTATGTGATAGCACTCTGATTAACTGCAGATATATTTGAGAGATGAATCACATTTCCTGAATGTAATCTTTTAAAAGGGATAAATCACTTTCATAAAATTAAATGAAGTCTAATTGGTAGAATATGGAGATTTGCGTGTTTACAAATATTCTTCTAACATTTGTTATATTTATACATGAAAAAAGACCAGGGTTCTCTTTGCTTAGAACAACTCAAGAAGAGACCATCAATCTGGTCTCTTTTGAGACAGAAGATTCATTTAATGCATTTGGAAGACTTTCTAGAATTTACTGGGTTTTGAAGAATCATTTTTCTCTTTTATTTCAGTATCAAAATGATCATTCATTTATTATCACCATATATTTTATTTCAATATTAGTAGTTGTAACAAGGGGAAAGAGACTCAATCTCCTTTTGAAAAATGTGGGAAATGGCCACTTGTCTCTACATTGTATAGATGAAGGAACAGTCATTACTAAACTCTTGCAATGGTCCAGGCAAAGTTGGAAATTTGTTTGGACTGTATCTGATTTTAAGATTTCCTCAACTTTAATGGCACATCTGTCCAGTAGAATGATGTAGAAAATTATTCAAGCTATACTATTAGGGTAAAAAAAATATAAAATTGCAAAATAATGTGTTTATTATGCTTTTACCTCTAGTTTGTTAATGTATAGAAAAATTATGGAAAGGAAACCAATAAAGTTTTGAAAAAAAAATAGTTACCTTTAGGGAATGGAGCAGTAATATGGGTAGATTTTCACCTCAAATTTTTTATCTTTTTGTATTTCAATGTTTTTATAGGACCTATTACTACCAAAACAAATTTAAAAAAAATATTTTCTGCAACTTATGATTGATTAGAGGCTAGCAATCTCTTTAATTTTCATCCAAGAGAACTTGCTGATATAAAATGCATTTAGTTCTGGATGGAGGACTTACATATATATAGGCGAAGATAAAGAGGGTAGAGAGTGTAAGATGAATGGACCAGAAAGAGAGGCCAAAGAGGAATGAAAGGAAAAGGTAAAGTCTCCAGCTTGGGAAAGGAATGTTTCTTGGTGGACAGTGATTAGAGTGCTAACAAATCTGTGTTCTCACCAAAATATCCCTGGAATGTCATACAGGGCATGCAACCTAGGATCCCATCTATGTGAGGGACCTATAAAGAAAATTTGTGTATGGCTACAGACTTGGCATTTCTCAATCAGATTCAATTATAAAAGAGCCACCTTCCCATCACGCATATGGAGGAAACACTGGGGAAGCAAACACTCACCCTAAGTCAAGGGCAGACACAACACAATGCCCACAGTACTGAGAAGTGCCTACCATGGGTTGTATGTTTCTCTCCCTTGGATCAGTGCCATACTGTGTACTTCTTCTAGCCCAGCTCCATAAGAACCTATTCTAAACCCACACCACATGGTATTAAGACCTTGAACACAAAGGACTGACTCTTGAAAGCATCTATCAAAGCACATTTATTTGGCAGATTTCATAGATTCAGTTTTGTGATAGAGCCTTAAGTTAAAAGACTGTGAGTTTTAATTTGCAAATCATGAGTATGGCCTGAGAAATCAGATGCTCCAAAATTTTCTTAAGTTTGGGGATAAATAAATAATCCTGTAAGGGCACCTGGGTGGCTCAATTGGTTAAGTGTCTGACTTCGGCTCAAGTCATGATCTCATGGCTTGTGAGTTCAAGCCCCATGTCAGGCTCTGTGCTGACAGCTCAGAGCCTGGAACCTGCTTCAGATTGTGTGTCTCCCTCTCTCTCTCTGCCCCTCTCCCACTCACACTGTCTCTCTCTCTCTCTCTCAAAAATAAATATTTAAAAAAAATCTTGTGTGCTTATCTATAGTTTAGACAACTCTAGAAGATATATAAATTTAGGCTGTAAGTCTAGTAATACCAAATTTTCTCTTTAGTATTATTTTCTACATATCTTCATTCTGTTCCCAAGGATGTTACTACCTCAATTATCAGCTCTCTTTTCAATGTCATCAATCTCTCCTCATCTACTGGATTATTCCCATGACTATCCAACATGGTTAAGTAGACCCCACTTAAAAAAAATAAAGTTTCTTTGATGCTATAGACCCCTCCAGTTCTCTTTCTCATTTTTCTACTATTCCAGCAAAATTGTTTAAAAGATTTTTATTCACATATTCCATTATTTCCTTATTTTTCATTCATACTGCCAGGCACTCCAGAATGTTTTCTGACCCATCTACAGAACAGAGACTACTCTTGTGGTAATCACCAGTGACTTCCATACTGTCATTTCTAAAGAACAATTCTTTATCTTCATTTTACGTGACATCTCAGGAGCACCTAACCCAACCTTTCTCTTCCTCTTTCTTGAACCACTTTCCTCTTGGCCTTTGTAATGGTTCCACTCATTGATTCTCTCTTATGTCACTGAATATACCTTCTCAGTAAGCAGTAAAGTGAAGGCTCAAACCTGGGTTTCTGATCCAAAATCTTGTTATCCCCTAAAAAGAAAATCCAGTTGAGCCTTTCCAGTCTTTTGACTTATAGAACTGAGAACTAATATGTGGCTAACTAGGAAGTATCTTTTCTGAGCCCATTTGTCTTAGAAATTCCAAGTATTGGGCCAACATGGCAGAGAAGTAGGGGGATCCATACTTCCCACGTCTCTCGAAGTGCTGAAGCCAAAGGACTTTGAACCCCAAGAGTCTGGGAGGAAAAGAGACAATCTACCAGGAAAAAAGTTGGACAACTTGAGAAACAATAGGTGGGTGATTGTGAACTGGGGGAGATAAAACAGGCTGTGTAGGCATGGAGGGGAGAGATCCCCTTTGTCTCTCTGTCTCCAGAGAGACAAAGGGAAGAGAAAGAGTGGCTGGGGAAGTGTAGGACTGTATCTGGACAGGAGAAAGACCTGGGACTGAGAGGGATCCTTTCTCCAGACTAGGGTCGGCTCCCTGTTCGCATACCTGGGGGGAAGGGGAGCGAACCCTGGGTTTAGTGGTAGGTCAGGGTCTCAGCCTGCAGGTAGGAGAAGTTGGTGCCCTCCCTGGAATGCTGTGGGAAAAGACAAAGCCTGCCTATGTCCACCACCCCCAGGGCTTGGTGGGGAGGTCGGCAGCACAGTGGGAGAAGGGTGTCCTCCCTGAAGTGTGGTAGCACAGACAAAGCCAGCAGCACCACGTATCCGGTGCATGAGAGGCATTTTCCCAGTGCCAGAGCGCACAGAGCAGGTCTTTGAATCCTAGCCAAGCGCAGGGTCAGGGGAGTTGGCAGAGAAGGACCACCCCCATCTGCACCAGCAGCACAATGAGGATGACTCAAACGGAGTCCACTGGGTACAGGTCAGGGTCCATGGAGAAAAGACGGGGGATCAGCGTTCCCCCCAACCCCTGCTGCCACCACCACCACCAAGGCGGGGCTTCAGGGATGTCTGAGGGGCCCACAGTGGAGGCAGGACAGTTTACACCAAACCATGCCTCTCCAAACCAGGTAACTGGGCATCTATTGGAGCCAAACAGACCCTGTTAAGCCAGATGGACAGCTACTCTAGACCAGCACTGCAACATTGCCTGGATTAATTCTAGGTCAATTCTGGATATATAGATATATTCCCTACCCCCCCGCCCCCCATTTCTCCTCCTTATCTCTTCCCTCCTCTATGCTGCTTACTCTGGTTATTGGTTTGTCTAAACAGATATATTTAATCCATTGTCTTGACACATATTCTACACCTCCTTCTTTATACTCCTTTCTCACTCTCTGGAATAATCAAGCCATATAGTTTCTCTGTCTGGGCAACATTATCTTCATTTCGTTTTTCCTGCCTCCTTCTTTATTTTCCTTTCTCTCTCTCTGGAATAATCAAGCCATATACTTTCTCTGTTTGGGTAACTTTATCTTCATTTCTTTCCCCCCACCTCCTTTATTTTCCTTTCTCTCTCTCTGGATTAAGCCTTTTAGTCTCTCTGCCTGGTCAATGTTTATTTTTTCTATTTCCCCACTCCTGTCATTTCTCTCTTTGTATGTGCTCTTCCATCAGCACCGCCTCCACTCTGTTCTTTACTTCTGGTATTTTTTGTTTTTTGTTTGTTTTTGTATATTTGTTTGTGTTATTTGTGTGTTTGCGTGTTTTTGTCTTCTGTTTGTCTGTTTTCTTTTATAGGGCTACTTCAAGTAACAAATCAAAGCACACCTGGTAGAGGGCCCAAAATATCACTACAAGTAGGCAAATAAAATAACCAATGTCACAAGAACAGAGAGCAAGTAACAATCCCTGAAAAAACACCTCCTGAAGGGCCAGACCCTAGACAGGGTATGACCCCCCCTTTAATATAGCAGTGCTCACAGCTGCAGAGCACACAACAAGCTTTTAAAACTCATAAGGGACAGAAAACTAGCCAAATGACAAAGCAGAGGAATTCTCCTCAAAAGAAATTCCAGGAAGTAGTGACAGCTAACAAATTGATCAAAACCAATTTAAGCAATATAACTGAACAAGTATTTAGAATAGTCATAAATTTAATTGCTGGGCTTGAAAAAAGCAGAGAGGACAGCAGAGAATCTATTGCTACAGAGATCAAGGGACTAAAAAATAGTCATGATGAATTAACAAATGCTATAAATGAGGTGCAAAATAAAATGGAGGCAGCCACAGTGGGGATTGAAGAGGCAGAGGGGAGAATAGGTGAATTAGAAGACAAAATTATGGAAAAAGAAGAAGCTGAGAAAAAGGGAGAGAAAAAAAATCCATGATTATGAAGGGTGAATTAGAGAACTAAGTGATGCCATCAAATGGAACAATATCCATATCATAGGAATTCCAGAAAAAGGAGAGAGAGCAAGGGGCTGAAGGTGTACTTGAACAAATATAGCTTAAAACTTCCCCAATCTGGGTAAGGAAACAGGTATTGAAATACAAGAGGCACAGAGAAATCCCTTCAGACAGAACTTGAATCGATCTTCTGCAAAACATATCATAGTGAAACTGGCAAAATACAAGGATAAAGAGAATTCTGAAAGCAACTAGGGATAAAAGGACCCTAACATACAAAGGTAGACACATAAGGGTAGTAGAAGACCTATCTACTGAAAATTGGCAGGCCAGAAAGGAATGGCAGGAAATCTTGAACATGATGAACAGAAAAAAATTTGCAGCCAAGAATCTTTTATCCAGCAAGTCTGTCATTCAGAATAGAAGGAGAGATAAAGGTTTTCCCAAACAAACAAAAACTTAAGGAATTCATCACCACTAAACTAGCCCTACAAGAGATCCTAAGGGTGACTCTGTGAGGGAAATGTTGCAAGGACCACAAAGTACCAGAGACACCACTACAAGCATGAAACCTACAGACTCACAATGACTCTAACCCCATATCTTTCTATAATAACACTGAAGGCAAATGGACTAAATGCTCCAACCAAAAGACACAGGGTATCAGAATGGATTAAAAAACAAGACCCATCTATTTTCTGTCTACAAGACACTCATTTTAGACCTGAGGATAGTTTCAGATTGAAAGGGAGGGGATGGAGAACTATCTATAATGCTACTGGAAGTCAGAAGAAAGCTAGAGTAGCCATACTAATATCAGACAAACTAGACTTTAAAGGCTATAAGAAGAGATGAAGAAGGGCATTATATAATAATTACAGGGCCTATCCATCAGGAGGAGCTAACAATTATAAATGTCTATTCACTGAATTCAGAAGAACCCAAATGTATAAAACAATCACAAACATAAGCAATCTTATTGATAAGAATGTGGTAATTGCAGGAGACTTTAATACGTCACTAACAACAATGGATAGAATATCTAGACAGAGAATAAATAAAGAAGTACCCTGAAAGATATATTGGATCAGATGGACTTGACAGATATATTTAGAACTCTGCATCCCAAAGCAACAGAATATATTTCCTTCTCAAGTGCATATGGAAAATTCTTTAAGACAGATTACATAATGGGTCAAAAAACAGCCCTTCATGAGTATAAAAGAATTGAGATCATACCATGCACACTTTCACAACACAATGCTATGAAACTTGAAATCAACCACAGGAAAAAGTCTGGAAAACCTCCAAAATCATGGAGGTTAAAGAACACCCTACTAAAGAATGAATTGGTCACCAGGCAATTAGAGAAGAAATTTAAAAATATATGGTAACAAATGAAATGAAAATACAACAATCCAAACACTTTGGGATGCAGCAAAGACAGTCCTGAGAGGAACATACATTGCAATGAAGACCTATGTCAAGAAACAAGAAAAATCCCATACAAAATCTAACAGCACATCTAAGGAAGTAGAAGCAGAACAGCAAAGACATCCCAAACCCAGCAGAAGAGAAATAATAAAGATCAGAGCAGAAATAAACAATATAGAATCCCAAAAAACTGTAGAGCAGATCAACGAAACCACTTGTTGGTATTTTGAAAAAATAAAATTGATAAACCTCTAGCCAGGCTTCTCAAAAAGAAAAGGGAGAGGACCCCCAAAAAAAACATGAATGAAAATGGAATTACTACAACCAATCCCTCAGGAATACAAGCAATTATCAGGGAATACTATGAAAAATTATATGCCAACAAACTGGACAACCTGGAAGAAATGGACAAATTCCTAAGCACCCAAACACTACCAACACTCAAATGGAAAGAAATAGAAAACTTGAACAGACCCATAACCAGCGAAGAAATTGAATCAGTTATCAAAAATCTCGCAACAAATAAGAGTCCCGGACCAGATAACTTCCCTGGGGAATTCTACCAGACATTTAAAGCAGAGATAATACCTATCCTTCTCAAGCTGTTCCAAAAAATAGCAAGGGAAGGAAAACTTCCAGACTCATTCTATGAAGCCAGCATTACTTTGATTCCCAAACCAGACAGATTCCCAGCAAAAAAGAGAACTACAGCCAATATCCCTGATGAATATGGATGCAAAAATTCTCAACAAGATGCTAGCAAGTTGACCTCAACAGCATATGAAAAGAATTATTCACCATGACCAAGTGGGATTCATTCCTGGGCTGCAGGGCTGGTTCCACATTCAAAAATCAATCAACGTGGTACATCTCATTAATAAAAGAAAAGATAAGAACCATATGATCCTGTCAATCTACAGAAAAAGCATTTGACAAAATTCAGCCTCCTTTCTTAATAAAAACCCTCGAGAAAGTCGGGATAGAAGGAACATACTTAAACATCATAAAAGCCATTTACAAAAGGCCAACAGCTAATATCATGCTCAATGGGGAAAAACTGAGAGCTTTCCCCCTGAGATCAGGAACACGACAGGGATGTCCACTCTCACCGCTGTTGTTTCACATAGTGTTGGAAGTCCTAGCCTCAGCAATCAGACAACAGAAGGAAACCAAAGGCATCAAAGTTGGCAAAGATGAAGTCAAACTGTCACCTTTCACAGATGACATGATATTCTACATGGAAAACCTGACATACTCCACCAAAAGCCTGCTAGAACTGATACGTGAATTCAGCAAAGTCACAGGGTACAAAATTAATGTAGAGAAATCGGTTGCATTTTTATACACCAATAATGAAGCAACAGAAAGAGAAATAAAGAAACTGATCCCATTCACAATTGCACCAAGAATCATAAAATGCCTAGGAATAAACCTAACCAAAGATGTAAAAGATCTGTATGCTGAAAAGTATAGAAAGCTTATGAGGGAAAGTGAAGAAGATACAAAGAAATGGAAAACATTCTGTGCTCATGGATTGGAAGAATAAATATTGTTAAAATGTCAATACTATCCAAAGCAATCTGCACACTTAATGCAATCCCAATCAAAATTGCACCAGCTTTCTTCTCAAAGCTAGAACAAGCAATCCTAAAATTTGTATGGAACCACAAAAGACCCCGAATAGCCAAAGCAATATTGAAGAAGAAAACCAAAGTGGGAGGCATCACATTCCCAGACTTCAGCCTCTACTACAAAGCTGTAATCATCAAGACCATATGGTATTGGCACAAAAACAGACACATGGGCCAATGGAATAGAATAGAGACCCCAGAACTGGACCCACAAATGTATGGCCAACTAATCTTTGACAAAGCAGGAAAGAGTATCCAATGGGAAAAAAAAAGACAGTCTCTTTAACAAAATGGTGCTGGGAGAACTGGACAGCAACATGCAGAAGAATGAAACTAGACCACTTTCTTACACCAGTCACACAAATAAACTCAAAATGGATGAAGGACCTGAATGTAAGGACACCATCAAAACCCTAGAGGAGAAAGCAGGAAAAAACGTCTTTTGACCTCAGCCACAGCAATTTCTTACTTGACACATCTCTAAAGGCAAGGGAATTAAAAGCAAAAATGAACTATTGGGACCTCATCAAGATAAAAAGCTTCTGCACTGCAAAGGAAACAATCAACAAAACTAAAAGGCAACCAATGAAATGGGAGGAGATATTTGCAAATGACATATCGGACAAAGGGTAGTATCCAAAATCTATAAAGAACTCACCAAACTCCACACCCAAGAAACAAATAATCCAGTGAAGAAATGGGCAGAAGACATGAATAGACACTTCTCTAAAGAAGAGGTCCAGATGGCCAACAGACACATGAAAAGATGCTCAATGTCACTCTTCATCAGGAAATACAAATCAAAACCACACTGAGATATCACCTCACGCCAGTCAGAGTGGATTAAATGAACAAATCAGAAAACTACAGATGCTGGAGAGGATGTGGAGAAACGGGAACCCTCTTGCACTGTTGATGGGAATGCAAACTGGTGCAGCCACTCTGGAAAACAGTGTGCAGGTTCCTCAAAATGTTAAAAATAGATTACCCTATGACCCAGCAATAGCACTGCTAGGAATTTACCCAAGGGATACAGGAGTGCTAATGTATAGGGGCACTTGTACCCCAATGTTATAGCAGCACTTTCAACAATAGCTGAATTATGGAAAGAGTCTAAATGTCCATCAAGTGATGATTGGATAAAGAAGTTGTGATATATATATACAATGGAATACTACGTGGCAATGAGAAAGAATGAAATACGGCCTTTTGTAGCAACGTGGATGGAACTGAAGAGTGTTATGCTAAGTGAAATAAGACAGGCAGAGAAAGACAGATAACATATATTTTCACTCATATGTGGATCCTGAGAAACTTGACAGAAGACCATGGAGGAGGGTAATGGAAAAAAAGTTTACAGGGAGTGAAGGATGCAAACCATAAGAGACTCTTAATAACCAAGAATAACCTGAGGGTTGATGGGGGTGGGAGGGAGGGGAAAGTGGGTAATGGGCATTGAGGAAGGCACCTGTTGGGATGAGTACTGGGTGTTGTATGGAAATCAATTTGACAATAAATTATATTTAATATAAAAAAATAATAAAAAAAATAAATTATATAAATTCCTTTATATAAATATAATGGAAGATAATGGACCAAATGACCTCCAAATATTCTTATTTATTCATGTGTCAAATAGAGCTTGTATCAAAGATCTATGGCATCCCAGCCAATACTGCCTTTAGACTTAGTGAAGAAGAGTTTCCCCAGGCTCTGTCCTCTGGAGAGCTCCACTTTGACCTCCCCCAACCCCTAGTTGCCTTCCTCCATATAGGCAGGAAGTCCATGAGGTCAAGAGGACGTACCTACCAGGGGTGCCTTGGTGGCTCAGTTGGTTAAGCATCTGACTTTGGCTCAGGTCATGATCTCACAGTTTGAGGGTTTGAGCCCCGTGTTGGGCTCTGAGCTGACAGGTCAGAGCCTACAGCCTGATTCAGAATCTCTCTCTCTCTCTCTCTGTTCCTCTCCTGCTTGTGCTTGCTTTCTCTGTCTCTCTTTCCCTCCATCCCTCCCTCCCTCCCTCCCTATCTCTCAAAAATAAATAGGTCATATATATATATATATATATATATATATATGTATATATATATATATATATATATATAAAGAGGATGTGCCTATCACATACTAGGCCCACCCTTTCTAGACCACTGAATGACTACCCAAGACTGAATTTTCTGCCCAAATAGCCCTGAATCTGCCATCAGTGCTTCCAAAGGCTGTTTACATTCCTCCTTTGCTTATCACATCAACTCTAGTGAAAGAACCACTGATTTAGTGCTGAGAAATGTGCCAAACTAATGTTGATATTATCTTTTTGATCAATACAAAGTAATTATAACTTCTACATCTTGTTTTTTCTTAGGATTTGTATAAATATCTTTTGGCTTAATGCCTTGCCTGCTACCCTTCTGGATCTCCAGGCTTCTCAGAAACCACCAGCTAATGTCAGCAACCATTCCTGTCTACTCTGAGCTGGCACCATGGATTGATTACATATAAGACAATATGATAGGCAGAGTTTTAAGATGGCCTCCATTTTCTCAGTTACCTAGTGTCATACCCATGATTAAATTAAGTGGCAAATTGATATTGCAGGTTTTTTTTTTAAGTTTATTTATTTATTTTGAGAAAGAGAGCATGAGCAGGGGAGGGGCAGAGAAAGAGGGAGAGAGAGAATATCCCAAGCAGGCTCTACTCTTTCAGCAGGGAGCCTGACATGGGGGTTCAATCTCACAAACCATGAGATCATAACCTGAGCCAAAATCAAGAGTCAGACACCAAACCAACTGAGCCACTCAGGCACCCCTAAATTATTGATTTTTGATTAGGCTTACTAATCAGTTGGCCTTAATCTAGGGAAATTTATTTGGGTTGGCCTAACCTAATCACGTGAACCTTAAAAAAAAAAAAGTTTTCTCAACTGGTGGTAGAAAAGGGAGTCAGAAATATTCCAAAAATGGAAAGGAATCTTTGTGTCATTGATGCTTTGAAAATGGAGCAGATCAGCTGGCAAAGGATCCGAGGAGCCGCTGAGAGTTAAGAGTGGCCCACAGATAACAGCTAGCATAGAAACAGGGACCTAAGTCCTATGACCATAAGGAAATGAATTTTGCCAATAGCCTGAATGAGCTTGAAAGCTGATTCTTTCTCAAACCTTCTAGATAAATGCTCAGCCTGGCTAACATCTTGGTTTTGGCCTTGTGAGACCCTAAGAAGAAAATTCAGTTGAGCTGTCCCAGTCTTTCGACCTATAGACTGAGAGTTAATACATGAGTGTTACATTTTTGGTTTTGAACAATCCTACTGAGATGTATTTGACATGTAAAAAGCTGTATGTGTATTTAATATATACAACTCCATGAGCCTGGGAATAAGTATTCACCAGTGAAACCATCACCACTATTGAGGCCATATAAAGATCCATCATCTCCTGAAGTTTCTTCCCACCCTATTATTATTATTATTATTATTATTATTATTATTATTATTATTTGTGGTAAGAACACTTAACATAAGACCTATGCTCTTAGAAAAGTTTAAGTAGGCAACACAGTATTTTTAGCTTGTAGGCACTATGCTGAATAAATAGATCTTCAGAACTTACCTTGCATAATGGAAATTTTGTACACTTTGATCATCACTTCCCCTTTCCCTTTCTTCCCAGCTTCTGGCAATCACCATTCTACTCTTTGCTTCTATGAGTATGACTATTTTAGATTCCACAGGTAAGTGAGATCAAACATTACTCATCTTTACAGGTCTGGCTTATTTCACTGAGACAGTATTCTCCAGGTCCATCCATGTTGTTGCTAATGACAGGGATTTCCTTCTTTTTTAAGACTGAGTGATATTTATTATGGGTATTGTTTTAAGTGACTAAATTTGTGGTAATTTGTTACACATCAATAAAAAACTGATATAGACACTATGGTTTCATGTAATAAAAGGGAAGTTTAGTCCCCTTCTCTTGCTTTCCTTGGGGATCTCCTGATCTCTTTTTCAGCTGACAGAAATTGCTTCCAGTCCTCCAGAACTTAAACTCCTCCTTCCATCCAAAGAATACTCCCCAACAGCATGGTTGCCTGCTGCGGGCAGCTGGGTCATGTCAGTTCCCAGGTGCCTCCCCACTTTCCCACTGGTACACTGGCTCCTTCCATGTAAAGGCTGCCAGCTGTCAAGTCCTCCAGCCACAATGGATTTGTTCCCATCACTGGAACCAGAAGATGAAAACAAACCAGATTGTTCTTTTCTCTCTCTCCCTCTGTTTTCTCATTTCCCAGTCTGTTTCCCCAACTAGATTCTGACAAAAGTTATTTGCAGCATTCCCATCAATTCCCTGAGTGACGGGAGACTGGTGTCAAGTGAGAAAATGAAATGTAAATTTTATTAAACACCCCCTCTCATCTCTGCGTATCAATCCAGATTCCAGCTGAACATAGCAAATCAAATCCTGTCTATGCCAGGCCTCAGGGCACACGGAAAATCATTTCTCCTTAATACCATTCCCTTCTAGTAAAATATTTTTCTGTTTGGTGAATGAAAATTTTAAACGCAAACCCTGTTTTAATCCCAGTATAAAGTATATCTTCAAATGAACATTTGAAAGAGGGATAAGAAAAGAGAAAAGAGAAAATTGGGGGGCAAAGGGGAAGGAGAAGGGAATTGGGAAAGCGGAATCGCATTTAGCTGTGTCATGTCCAGTGGCTGCGCAAGGATGCGTATCCACAGAATAAATGGTGACATTCTTTGAAAGCTTGGACTATCAGGACATTTATCTACATGCTGTCCTGTCTCAGAGATAATAAAGATTTTAAATCTGATACACTGCCTTGAAATAGCATTAGAAATATAGATGTTTCATTCTGGGTGTGAATATGTGGACAATTTCCAGCTTGTCTGGAGTTTTGACAGGTGGCATCTGATTGTGTATACAGAAAATCTTGATTTGGAGCCTTAAAAGTGTGATTGACTTAAAAATGAAAAAGCACATTTTGATTGCTCATTGAAGTAAAAATAGGACTAAGTAAACTTTGAGCCAATGATGAACATTGAAAATACCACCACTACTTAAAATACATTCTATTTATGCATATTCCACTTAATAAATTTAAAAAAATATGTAAATATTGCTCTATGTTAAAAGAAAAAGATAATGTAATGTATCTTCTTTGAATTTGCTCATCTCATGTGGGCAAACCATTTTGGAAATGACATTTTGTTGGGACTATGTTTGTACTTAACCACCTGTGTAACTCCTTGTCCTGATCTGCCCAGGTCTGAGGGGTTTCCCAGGGTATGGGACTGTCAGTTTTGACACCAAGACACCCCAGAAAGTCCCAGGCAAAATAGGATGAGTTGGTCACCCTAATATATCACCATTAAAATTATGTAAAATAGCAATTTCTTGTACTGTAATAAATTATTAGTATTGTAGACTGTATTTTTGTAAAATAGTCTTAAGCTAAATTAACCTATAACTGAGTCCGGAAGTGAACATGATTTGCTCAAACTTGGCAGATAGAGTTCAGGCTTCCAAAATATGTGAGGTTACAGCCCAGGCATTCCTATTGATATGTAAAAAAATGGCATTCTTATCCTCCACTTTTCTTGACTTGTGGTTAAGCTTAAAAACTTTCTTCCTGGGGCACCTGGGTGGCTCAGTTGGTTAAGCATTTGACTTTGCTAAGGCTGTGATCTCACGGATACTGAGTTTAAGCCCTGCATTCGTCTCTTGATATCTTCTGTCTCCCTCTCCCCCTGCCCCTCCCCTGCTCTCTCTCCCTCTCAAAAATAAATAAACAACATTATTCATGATACAGCTATAGTTAACATAAGGAACTTGATTTTGCTTTTCAGATACTTAGGAATGTGCTAGAAGAACAACTGATATTGCATTAAAAAATGCCTCTACTTATAAAATAGAACACAGCTTAGATGCATTTCCGTATTTAAGATCCAAAAACCTAAATCAAATGTTGGGCTAAACAGTGCACTCACTTCCCAAAAGAGGTATATTTCTCACCTATCAGAGGTCTGGCCCCTGAGATAGAAGGTGTTACATTAGAATTTAAAAAATAATGCCATGCTTCCTTGTGCACAAGAAGTTTATATGGTAATGTAGAAATTTTAACTTGAATTATTGTATTTAGAATCCACAGTCTTTTGTTAATTAAATATATTTGATTTCTTAACTATTTTTCCTTTTTAGTATTTTTGTGCACTGATCAATTAAAATAGAGTATTTTGCTTTAGAAATGGGTATAAATTACATGTGTGAAAGGCATGAAAATAAGGCTAACTTAAGACAAATTTATGGAATTATTAGCATGTATGTTTTGAGTCTACCCTGACCTTTGTCCTATTTTATTTCTTCCAATCTCAGTCTCCAAACCTGCAGTGTTTAGATATGTTTCAAGCCTGGACCTACCCCTTCTATATTCTTCCCATCAAACTTAGCCTACTCAGTGACCTGTTTCTTCCTGAATTTCTAGATGGTTTCATAGAATAATTCGCACCATAATTCACCATAATGCTGTGATATTTAAATATATCATACATCCTAAAGGTATTTTTAACAGTTTCTCAAGCCATGGCCTAAAAGAATTGTGTCCAAAGATGGAAATCTGGTTACTGGAGAAGGCTATTTTATGAGAGGTCCCTTAAATAATGTACTAGTATCCTACTGCTGCTATTACCACAAATTTGTGTCTTAAAACAACACAAATTCATTCTTTTAAAGTTGTGGGAGTCAGAAGTCTGATATCCTTTTCAGTGGTCTAAAATAAAAATGGAGCCAAGCCCAGTTCCTTCTGGAGTTCCTAGGGGAGAAGCTGTTTCCTAGCCTTTTTCAGCTCCTAGTGACTGCCTGTATTCCTTGGCTTGTGGTCCCTTCTGTATCTTCAAAGCATATCTCCAATGTCTACTTCACAACATCTTGATTCACATTGCCTACAGCTTTTCTGATCTGCTGCCCCTCTAAGGACCCCTGTGATGACATTTAGAGCCCACCTGAGTAGTCCTGGGTAATCTTCTCATTTCAAGATCCTTAACCTAATCACTTGTACAAGTCACTTTTGCTATGTAAGGTAATATTTACAAGTCCCAGGGATTAGGATGGGGATAGCTTTGGAGTGGCCACCATTCAGACTCATTGGTTGTTTATGTCTATGGGTGAGGTTGTCTCTGTAGGAGGAAAAATCTATAGTAATGACAATCCTGCATTCAGCTAAGTGTACAGTTTGGGAATTGAGGATGGAGTCCTTCAGTATGCTAATCACCTGTATATATACCTTCACAGTTCCTATGGTAGAGAGAATGGAGAAGTCATAGAGTGGAGCCCCTGTGTCCACCTGTCTCCAAGGTCCCCTCTCAGTGCTGCTGGGGTGGAGGTACAGAAGCTTAAAGAAAGGCACGACAGACACAAAGAGGAAAGTTGTTGAGCTTATCAGATCTTGAAGCAAAAGGAATATATTTTTGAAGCCCAAAAAACTATAAGAAAGAATATTTATATTTTTCTCTATAATTTTCCCTTCCTTTTCTTCCACAATTCATGTCCCATATATTCTTTGGAGCCCAGGCAGGCTCTAATTCTGGTCTCTTGTGTGCCAGTGAGTGTTTCCTTGCCTGAGATTGCATATGCTGCTCTTGTTACAATACAAGGCCATGCCTACATGATGAGTGACTGCTGGCTTTTTATAGAATGTTTGTTTCCCCAACTAGGTTTTAAACATAGTGACAGCAAGGACCATGTCTCCTTTATCAACTGAATTCTTCACCATTCCTAATACAGTAGGAGTCATTGTCCTAATACATTGACTCAGTAGTAGAGAGGATGTAAATGTTGAATGAGTATAAGAAAAATTTGTTTTCTTAAATCAGACTTAAGGTACGATCTGTGCTTTTAACATATTTATAAATAAATATTTCTAAACATTTATGATTCTCCTACGCCATTAGAAGTAGAGTAGGTGTTCAATAAGTATTAATTGATTGATTGATAACTGAAGTCCTATAGAAGGAAAATTATTCCGGGTTCGCTTTAATGGCATTAACTGGCTTAATATTTTTTTTCTTGAATATTCTATATCCAAATTATTGGAGTTTCAAATGTAAAACAAATTTAGGACAGAGCTTCTAATTTCTCTTTTCTCCTTCAGTCTGTTCTTAAATATTGCAAGTTAAAAACAAGTACTTTGTAAAAGAAAGTACTTTACATATAAACTATATGTAAATACTATTTTAAAACCTAAGGTTTATACAATCACATGATGTTTTAGGAACCATTGGTAGAGATACAATGGCTTAAAGTCAATACTGTATTATATTACCACATTCCTTTTAGATTTTTAATTTAATGGTACCTACCTCAAAGCTCTGGTCACTGGATAAAACTATTTGTAACATACAAAACTTAATAATTAAAGGACTTTTAAAGTTCTTAAGTGAAAAATAAGCATGGCTAACTCCCCTCAAAACCAGCAAACATACTACTTACAATAGAACAAATATAAACAAACAAACGTGAAAAGACTTATTTCAATAATCAAATTACAACAAAGTAATCCACATTTCACCCCTCCATTTAGCAAATATTTAAAAGAATGGTAATAGTATATGGGAGTACTCTTTTTTTTTTTAAATGCTTACATATTTTTGAGAGAAAGGGAGACAGACAGAGCATGAATGGGATAGGGGCAGAAAGAGAGGGAGACACAGAATCTGAATCTGGCTCCAGGCTCTGAGTTGTTAGCACAAAGCCCAATGCAGGCTCCAACTCAGGAACCACGAGATCATAACCTGAGCCAAAGTCAGATGACTGAGCCACCCAGGTGCCCCAGGGGGACTCTTTATATGGCAAAAATACAGCCTAATAAGCATACCCAGTGTGGCTATCAGTTGGTAGAAACTTCATAGAAGGCAATTTGATTATCATCAAAAAACTTTAAAATGTACATATATCTTGTACAATTGATTAAAAAATAAAAATTTCACTAAAGAATTAAAAAATATATGGACAAAATATACACTATTCTCATATGCCAAAACAACAACAAATTCCCTAAACTATTGACAAGAGATACAATTAAATCAAGATTGGTATATCCACATAATTAAAGATCTTGATTCATAAAAACTGTTTTCAAATAATAATTGAATAAAATTCTTATATTTTAAAATTAAAATCAACCATATAGCATGCAAATAGAGTATAATCTCAAATTTGTACATCTGTGTTTATGCCCTTATATATGTGTTTGTATGTGTTAACAGGAGTTATCTTTGAAAACTTTTTTCTTTCTTTTTTTTTTTGTTTTAATCAGACTTTCAACAATTAACATGTTATCATTTTTTAAAATGTTTATTATTTTAAGAGACAGAGAGTGAGAAAGAGAGAGTGAACAAGGGAGGGGAAGAGAGAGAGGGAGACACAGAATCTGAAGCAGGCTCCAGGCTCTGAGCTGTTAGCACAGAGCCTGATACGGAGCTCAAACCCACGAACTGTGAGATCACAACCTGAGCCAATGTCAGATGCTCAACTGACTGAGCCACCCAGGTGCCTCACATGTTACGTTTTAATGAGATCAAACAAACAAACAAACAAACAGTAAGTTTTATTTAGGACTGGAGACCCCAGCCTCCTCAGTGATAAATAGATCCCTCTCTGCTAACCTTGAAAATGTCTGCCTGTACAAGTTCACTTTATTCTGACATGCTTCACTCTTGCCCTACCTTGGAAACTGAGCATAATCTGCAGCCTGGAGAAATCATGGGAAACATGCCAACCAGGAAGAGGTCATGGGACCCAAAGCCCCTTGGTAAGCCCCTCTTAGTTTTCACTAGTCTTCTTCACCGTCATCACCCTTGTCCAAAATTTGGGTGAACATAGCCTGTTCATCGCAGTACAGCAGAGGTCTTTCCACCAGACCCACTGGAGAAACATTATTCTTACTACCCTTCTCCCTACAGTCACCTGTGTAGGAAGGGATGGAAGAAGTATGCATTACCGTGTAGCTGGCAGAGGATGGAAGGGTAATAAACAGGAGCATTGACTAGACTCAATATTAGTGATGGTTCTGGGGAGCCATCCTGGCTTTGGGCTGCCCGAAGGCAGTGGTGATCCCCTGCTTGTCCTATCTGTCAGTCTATTTGATCTCCAAATGAATTGCTTTTGATAACAGCTATATAAATGCAGAACT
Organism: Panthera pardus; assembly: GCF_024362965.1. Classification (NCBI taxonomy): domain Eukaryota; kingdom Metazoa; phylum Chordata; class Mammalia; order Carnivora; family Felidae; genus Panthera; species Panthera pardus. The sequence goes on from NW_026526732.1 coordinate 101,994,398, forward strand.
GATCCGCTGGGCCTTCTTAAATGAGACTCGTCGCTTTCATCTCCCAGTCATTTCAAAAAGCAGATAGACTTGTTAGAGGTTTTAATGCAATGATTTATGTTTTATCTTGCCTGGTTTGAGGCAGCATTTATTTAGCACTAAATTCTTCCCAAGCCTCTATGTGAGGAGAGAAACGTTTGAACACACAACATTTGAGGTTTCTTTTTTTAAAAATAAATTCAATAATATATGTTTTTCTCCTTTACTATGGATAGGAGAGGCAATAAACTTTATTTTAAGGAAGGAGGGAGGGAAAAAGTCACCACACAAAATACTTTCATTACCATACCCTCAGCAAAATCGCAAGGAACCAGAAAGGAAAAATACCAATGCTCAAAATCTATAAAAGAAATCATTAAGGTTTCCGCACCCAGTGACTTCCAGAAAAAGAAATCACAGTTTCTTTCTATTAAAACAAAGGAAGACAAGATTTCTTATGGTTTTTCACATATTGTTTGTGTTATCTACAAAAGAACAGTCTGTAGAAATCTTAATTATTTCTATCCCTAAGTCTTAATTATTTCTATCCCTTATACTTCTCTTCTTACACTTCATTTTCTAGCTTCTTTCTGCCTTTAGCCTTTTCCCATTGTATGAATGAAGAAAAGTTTCTCATTGAAGAGAGTAGAGTATCATTCATACTACACATAATCTTTTGTAAAACAGTTTGTTAAAAGCAAGCTTATTTAAGAAGTTGCACTTAAGGGGATAGTTACAGCCTATTGCAAGCAGAGAATAAAATAGAACTTGATTTCCCTTTCATCAGAGGAATCTCTCCCTTCACAAAATAGTTGTAAGAACCACAATGCAAATTGTGTTATGTGTGTACAAATCAAACCATCTAAGTGAAGTGTGACAACTTACTGTTTTAAATTATGATTTTAAATCAAATAAATTATGATTTTCAAAGAAAACATAATCACCTCAAATCTGCATTTTTATTGATCATGTTTTGTTAAAATGAGATCATTCTCTTAAGAAACACCATGTCAATTTCTTCCCATCATTGAACACTAAGACAACCTGCATGATATCTCCTTTTGTTGTTTTAATGTTTTATTTATTTTTGAGAGAGAGAGTATGAGTGGGAGAGGGGCAGAGAGAGACAGGGACAGAGGATCCAAAATGGGCTCTGCATTGACAGCAGCAAGCCCCATGCGGGGCTGGAAGTCACAAACTGTGAGATCATGACCTGAGCCAAAGTCAAGTGCTCAACTGACTGAATTACCCAGGTGCCCCTGCATTGTATCTTCTTAAAAGTGATACAGGTGCGCCTGAGTGGCTCAGTCGGTTAAGCATCTGACTCTTGATTTCTGCTCAGGTCATGATCTTATGGTCATGAGATTGAGCCCTGCACTGAGCTTGGAGACTGCTTGGGAGTTTCTCTCTCCCTCTCTCTCTGCGCTCTCTCTCTCTCTCTCTCTCTCTCTGTCTCTCAAAATAAATAAATAAACTTTAAAAAAGTAATATATAATAAAGGAAACCATGTGGTGTGAAATACTTGACATCTCCATCTCTAGGAGAGGAGATTAATTTTTTGAGAGATGAGGGGCCTCATAACTCAAAAGTGTCAAAGCTCACTGGAGATGTGTTAAGATTTTTTTTCTATGTGGTAGAAAACACATTTATATCCTACATAGGGTTTCTACTCTGTAATTTGCTTTTGAATCCCAAGAAAAGATAAAAGAAGCCTTTTAAATGCTTGAACATTTGGTGAAAGCAACTATCTTGTAGTTCCAGCATTGAAGGCAACAGGTTACAGCTGCTGGTGATAATTAGATTGCCCCTCTGATTTTTTTTTCTTGTTACTCTTTCTAAATGTTTATATGAATACTGTAAACTTATTACATTTCTTGAAATGGAATATGCATGTAAAAGGAGAATTGACAGGCATATAGTTTTGTTGAAAAGAAAACCTTTGTGATAATAATTATAGAAATAATAATTATAGCTTGTAGTGATAAAAATATTTTCCAAGAGGAAAACAGTAATAAAATAGTTTGATTCCTATTTTCCAGATGAGCAAAGTAGGAGATTTAATTAAAGGTCATATACATCTTAGAAAAAAATTATGACAAGTATGTCACCTGATATTCACTTTGCTGCCTTTCCAGTAGGACATCGGATAGCTTATACTTTCTTTCGGATACAAGCATTTTGATTAAATATAAAGTGCCATATAAATGGCCCTAGGAAAGCACATTCTTAAAAAGTATGGTACTATTTTATATTCTATAAAGAGAAATAATTATAATAATGACTTTTATTATAATAATGACTTTCAAAAGGTTCATAAATCATATATCTAAACTGATCTACTCTAAAAATCAAACCAACTTAATAGAGTGCCTATTATTAATCCTCAGTTATACAATGTGAGCATTATATTGCTATAATTATTTTTTGCTCTTGAATATACTGAAGCTCAGAAATGTAAAGCAATTTCTCTGACATAAGACATATTAAAGATAATTTAGAGGGTTTAAAAATTTTATTTTAGTGCTTATTTGTTTTTGAGAAAGGGAGAGAGAGAGAGGGAGTGAGAGGGAGACAGAATCCAAAGTAGGCTCCAAGCCCTGAGGTGTCAGAAAAGAGCCCAACACCTGGCTCAAACTCATGAACTGCAAGATCGTGACCTGAGCTGAAGTTGGATGCTCAACCAACTGAGCCACCCAGGCATCCCAGTAATTTACAATTTTGAATAAATTTTGGCTCTCTTGACTTTAAAACCATGAACCTCCCAAGACACCCATGCTTTGGTTAAAGGGAAGTCAAATCATTGTCAAGGCTAGCTCTTCTGAAGGGGATACATGATGATAATCTGTGCTGTCCCACACAGACCACAGGTGTTGTGGCTTGCTCAAGGTTCAGAACCCTGAGTCATCCTTTTGATCTGTGTGCTAAATTTTTACATAATATGATCTAAAATTTATTTGGAGAAGAGAATTGTATTTTCCAAATATATTTACAAAATAATACCCATTTGGGACAAAATCATATCTCAACTAAAGTATGTTTTACACTTTCTTAAACAGTGCCAACTTTCTATAAAACAAAAGATATATGCCATCTATTTATATGTAGCTGTACCCTTTCTCTATTTCCAGATTTATTTCTCTATTTCTTAAAAAAATTTTTTTTACATTTATTTTTGAAAGACAGAGAGAGACAGAATGTGAGCCGGGGAGGGGCAGAGAGAGTGGGAGACACAGAATCCAAAGCAGGCTCCAGGCTCTGAGCTGTCAGCACAGAGCCTGATGCGGGGCTCAAACCCATGAACTGTGAGATTGTGACCCGAACCAAAGTCATACACTCAACTGACTGAGTCACCCAGGCGCCCCTATATTCCTCTGTTTCTATTGTAAATACATTCTAAGTACATTTCTCTCCTTTTGCCTATTAAGTTTGAATTCATAGGTATCTTCACTTGCCATTATATATTCACAACATAAGGGACTTAAAAAACTGTGAGGAACTTAAAATTCTTCCGATCTAATACCCTTGTATTAAAGATGAGGAATGAGATTTATTAGATTAAATCAATAAATTTTTCAAAGAAACAAGGAGACAATTTAAAAGTCCCTGATTAGTAATCCTTTTACTTACGGACTCACACAGTTTCAGTGGTGGCTTTCAAAAATCTTTAGACTGCTCCTAAAACTTTATATGGATTTCAATCATAAATCAACTTGTCTTCCTATCTTCTTCAATTGGTCCTTTATACCTATGCTTACCTTAACACAGGTAAGTGATATAAATTAGCTTAGTGGTTGAAAAGGGAGGCTCTAGAGTCAGCTATTGGGCTTTGAATCTTCCTGGGCCATTTCCATTGGGAATTTTTTTTTTTAATTTGAGAAAGAGAGTTCACCCACAGGCAGAAGCAGGGGCAGTGTCAGGGGGAGAGGGGTAAGGGGGAGAGGGGTAAGGGGCAGAGGGAGAATTTTAAGTAGGCTCCACACTCAGTGCTGAGCCTGACATGAGGCTGGACACCCAACCCTGGGATCATAACCTGATCCAAAATCAAGAGCTGGAAGCTAAACTAACTGAGCCACCCAGGTGGGTGAGCCACCCATTGGGCAGATTTTTAAAGCTGATTTTGTGGTATTGGAAGATAATTCTTGGTGGGTCTCTTCTGTTTCTAAATATCTCATGAGCAGAGGCATTGATTGCCTTTGTTCTAGACTATCTTTTCAAGGATGTTTAAGTCATTAACTCCCTTTAGAAGACAGGAACAGTGTCTCCCTCCAAAGAAACTGATAGGCATGTTTACTGTCTGGCATAAAAGATTTAGATTCCCTGAGCTCAGGGTTCCTCTTCTGTAATGCATCCTGCTGCTCATGGAGTTGTCATCTGACTTGTTTTTTTCAAATCCTTGTGGAAACTGAGTCTTGGGAAACTAGAACAAGAAAATGCTGATACTCCGAGTATTGCTATGGATGTAAAAAGTCCTTGGTTTCTGACCCAGTAGTCTTGTTCTACCAGAAGTCATAAAACTATGGAAAGCAAACTCGCTATCTTATACAGGACAAAAATCTGAAAACTTTCACAGTTCTTAACGAGTTATTTGGATCCTCAGCATCCTCTCCTGTGGGAAACCTCCTCAATACTACATTCCCCTTCTTATAGGTAATGTAGTCCCTGTGACTCCCTCTTCCCTTTCCAGTGCCTAATTTTCCATCAGTTAACACTACATAGACTCTCTCTATTAAAATGTATTCACTCTCAAAAGAATAGAACTAAAAAGTTCCCAGCTGGTTCTCTCTTCCATGTGGCCAACATCTGGAGCATAGGATGTACTATACTAATGCATACATGGTCAAACTCTGCAAATGCAAGCCAATTCTAATGTTGATATATACCACTTTAGCTCTCCGAGGCATGAACCATGCACCAACCCCCATGTTACACTGAAGGGCATGTATTTCCAGTTCTCTAAGTGGTTTGACAAAAGCCATTTTCATAGTTAGCAGCCACATCACTTCCTAAATTTGGCCTCATGAAATGGCAAAAGCTTTCTCTAAGGAAACTACTCACCCATCTCTCCTTATCCTTTCATTTCTTGTGAGCAAGGGGTTTCTGGTAGATGAGCCCCAGAGTCATGAAACTGGTCATGATACATTTCATTTGTAAATTCTGCATGTGGGTAAATGCCTCACATTCCATTTAGGGTCTTATATCTATTATGTTAATACCTTGGGAGAAATGGAGGCAAGAGGGCTACATTTAATAAGCCCTGTAACATTATTCTAGCTATAATTATTCAATCATTCAATAAATGATGGTCATCTTGTGAGATTTCTGTGTGTCCTCCTAAAGATTGGAACCAGACATGTTGCAATCATGGAAATGGGCAGTTTCTACCAGAGGACCAAAAATAAAAGGGAGGCCCAGGGAACTGGAAAGTACTGGGCTATGGGAAATAGGGAAGAGCTTAGAAAAATAACCCCATAAAGTTGTCCATGAACTCAAAGTTTTCCCCCAACCTGCACCTGCACATGATAGATCTGATCCTAATTAGCATAAAAGAGACTTTGAGACTGGAGCTAATGAGTAGAGGTCTTGCCCAGGTCCAAGACTTTCACATACATGGGACAAATGTGAACAGTACTTCCAAACCTTTGAGGACATAACTGGCATTAGAACTACAGCCCATGGCAGTCATTTTGGAACTTGTACTCTAAAGCTAACCAGGTCAGCTTCTGCTAAAATTAAAACATCAACATTAACATTCTCTATTAGGTTAGTACAAAATTACAGTCTCATAACAAAATATTTAAAAAGTCCATGTTACAATAAAAAGCTACTCAGCCTATGAAGAACCAACCACAACACACCTGAGAAAACATAATCAACAGATAATAACATGAAGGTGAAATAAATGTTGGCATTATCTGACAGAGACTTTTTAAAAAACTCATAAAATATACAAATGAGCAATTACAAACACTTGAATGAAACATTATAGTTGTGCCAGTAAAAATACGTACATAAAAAATAACCAAATTAAAATTTTAGAATTGACAAATATAATAACCAGGACAAAACTCACTCAAAGGGCTCCATAGAAGAATAGAGATAGTAGAAGTGTTAGTGGAATTGAAGATAGATCAATAGAAATGATCTAATCTCAACAATAGACAAATATTGAAACAATATTGAATGGAGTCTGACAAAAGCACATGCTGACTAGAGCAAACTTACCCTACATATGATATGCACATTGTAAGGAAAAAGGATGTGAAAAGATATACAATGCAAATACTAATCAAAAGAAAGCTAGAATGGCTGTCTTAACATCAGACAAACTAGACTTCAAGGCAAAGAAAATCACTCAGGAAGAGAAGAGAAGAGAGAGAAGAGTTATTTCATCAAGATATAACAATGCTAAAGGTTTATGTACCTAACAACAGACTTAAAAATTGGACAGAATCTAGAAGTTAACAATGCCACCAACTAACTGGATATAAATGACCCTTATAAATTTTTTCTAATGTTTACTTATTTTTGAGAGTGAGAGAGCATGCAGGGGAGGGGCATAAAGAAAGGGAGACACAAAATCAGAAGAAGGCTCCAGGCTCTGAGCTGTCAGCACAGAGCCTGACCCGGGGCTTGAACCCATGAACCATGATATCATGACCTGAACTGAAGTCAGACACTCAACAGACTGAGACACCCAGGTGCCCCTAAATGACACTTACAGAACACTGTATCCAAAAGCAACTGTACTTTTCAAGTATACATGTTTATGGAAGAGGGTCATATTTCATACCTGAACAAACTTAGAAGGACCGAAGTCAAACGAAGTATGATCTCTGATCACAATAGAATTAACTTAGAAATAAAAAATACAACGAGGAGCCAAAATAGCGGAACAGTGTAGAAGTTTTTTTTTGCGTCTCGCGTCCATGAAACACAGCCAGATGAACACTAAACCATCCTGCACACCTAGAAAACTGATTTGAGTATTAACACAAAAATCTGCACAACCTGAACCACAGAACTCAGCAGGTATGTGGGACAGAGAGGTGAAGTGGGGGAGAGAGAAGCCACAGAAGGCAGGGAACTGTTTTTGCTTGCAGGTAGAGGATGGAGACGGTGGGAGAGTACGGGAAAAGCACCACACCCCAAAAGCAGCTGGAGAGAAAGTGGAAAAGTGGAAACAACCGCAGGGACTGAACAAAACAGGGAGAAAGGAGAAAGGAGAGGGTTTAAATTCCATTAAGACTCTATAAACAGGGGGAGTGCAGAGTCTGAGGCTCTGCAGCTCGGTACCTGGTGGTGCTCTGGTGGGAAGGGCGAATCTCCAGGAGCAGAGAGCGAGGTCCTCAGGCCCTCAGGTCACGTGTGGAGAGGCGGCTCCCCTGCTGGGAGGACCAGAGGCTGTGGGGGCCACTGAAAAGGCAAAGGTTCTAGCAGACCCTGGAGAACAACCACATTCGCTGGTGCTGCAACAAGGACTTTAAGGGTGAAGCCTGGTGCCAGGTGTGTGCTGTGATTTGCCATAATCCCTGAACAGCTGCTGCTTCACAATCCCGTGGAACTCTTTCTGGGGTGGGCTAGCACTCAGCCGCAGTTTCTGGGCACCAGCAGCAGCACAGTCCCACAAACATTCCTGGGTGCAGCCAGCACCTGGCCATTGCTGAGTGAGACGATCCCCCAGAAGGTCTGAGCTGGTCAAAGCTGCAGTCCCTCACATGTGAGGGACTGGTAAACACAGCCGCATCTGAGATAACACTCAGGAGGCAGGTGCTACCTTGCAACCTGATGGCTTGGTCCTGGACGGTGAAAAAGCTGGTAGTGGAAGGGAGCCGGAGACAAAGGACAGGTGCCCCATTGCTGATCTGGGAAGAACGAGTTCTGACGCTAGAGATTGGGTAGCCAGGTGATGCCATTTTCACCCCTGCGGCGCATGCGCATACACACCTACCAGCACGCAACAAGCCACTCCGGTAAGCTAAGTAGCGCCATCTAGTGGAGAATGGAGCCCTTACACTAGGCCCCACCCAACTGGGCCAACCATCCTCTTCAGGAATGAATACCACAAGTGTCTCCACCTGCTTAGTTTATGGACTATAAAGTGCATCATAGTTTGATTTCTAGGGGAAAACAATGTAATTTCAATCTTATTTGAGTCTGTTTGCTGCTCCACCTATTCAATTTTCTTTTTTTTTTTGTTTCTTTTCTTTTTCTCGAATACAGAGAGAGAAAGAATTTATTTTTATTTTCATTTTTTTATTAAAAACATTTTTCTTTAATTTTTTCTACTATAATTTTACTTTTTTGTAAATTTTTTCAGATTCTATTTTACTTCCATCATTTCATTTTATTCTATTTCATTGTATTCATTTCTTAAAATTTTCAAACGTTTTCCTTTTTTTTCTTCTCTTTTTCTTTCTCTTTTTCTTTTTCTCTAATCTATCAAACTCCTTTCAACACCCAGACCAAAACACACGTAGGATGCAGCATCATTTATTTGATCTTTTCTCGTGTTTTTCTTTTTAATTTTGAATAATTTTTTTTACCTTATAAATTCCTTTTCTTCCTTCAAAATGACAAACTGAAAAATACACCCCAAAAGAAAAAGCAGGAAGAAACGACAGCCAGGGACTTAATCAACGCAGATACAAGCGAGATGTCTGAACCAGAATTGAGATAGTAAGAATACTAGCTGGGGTTGAAAATAGATTAGAATTCCTTTCTGTGGAGATAAAAGAAGTAAAAGTTACTCAGGATGAATTAAAAACTACTATAACTGAGCTGCAATCTCGAATAGATGCCACGGTGGCAGGGTGGATGAGGCAGAGCTGTGAATCAGCAATACAGAGGACAAACTTATGGAAAATAATGAAACATAAAGAAAAGGGAGACTAAGGCAAAAGAGAACAATTTAAGAACTAGAGAAATCTGGGACTCATTAAAAAGGAACAACATCAGAATCATAGATGAAGAGAGAAAAAAAGGGATAGAAGGGATATGTGAGCAAGTCATAGCAGAAAATTTTCCTAATCTGGGGAAAGACACAGGATCAAAATCCAGGAAGCACAGAGGACTGCCATTAGATTCAACAAAAAACGACCATCAACAGGCATATCATAGTCAAATTCACAAAATACTCAGGCAAGGAGAGAATCATGAGAGCAGCAAGGGAAAAAACATCTTTAGCGTATAAGAGAAGACAGATCAGGTTTACAGGAGACCTATCCACGGAAACTTGGCAGGCCAGAAAGTAGTGGCAGGATGTACTCAATTTGCTGAATCGGAAAAATATGCAGCCAAGATTTCTTTATCCAGCAAGGCTGTCATTCAAAATAGAAGGAGAGATAAAAAGTTTCCCAGACAAACAAAAATTAAAGGAGTTCATGACCATTAAAGCAGCCCTGCAAGAAATTTTAAGGGGGACTTTCTGAGGGGGAGAAAAGATGGGGGAAAAAACAATAAAAGCAACAAAGACTAGAAAGGACCAGAGAACACCTCCAGAAATTCCAACTGTACAAGAAATATAATGGCAATAAATTCATATCTCTCAATACTCACTCAAAAGGTCAATGGACTAAATGCTCTAATCAAAAGACATAGGGTAAGAGAATGGATAAGAAAATAAATCCATCTATATGCTGTGTACAAGAGATCCACTTTAGACCTAAAAACACCTTCAGATTGAAAGTAAGGGTATGGAGAACCATCTATCATGTTAATGGTCACCAAAAGAAAGCCAGAGTAGCCCTGCTTATATCAGACAATCTAGACTTTAAAGAGTATAACAAGAGATGAATAGGGCATTATATCCTAATTAAAGGGTCTATCTACCAAGAAGACCTAACAATTATGAACATTTATGCTCCAAATGTGAGAGCACACAAATATATAAATTAATCACAAACAAAAAGAAACTCATTCATAATAATACCATAATAGTAGGCAACTTGAACACCCCACTTACAACAATGCACAGATCATCTAAACAGAAAATCAACAAGGAAACAATGGCTTTGAAAGACACACTGGACCAGATGCACTTAACAGATATATTGAGAACAGTTCATGCTAAAGCAGCAGAATACACATTCTTCTCCAGTGTACATTGAACTTTCTCCAGAATAGATCACATACTGGGACACAAATGAGCCCTCAACCAGTACAAAAAGATCAAGGTCATACCGTGCATATTTTTAGACCATAACACCATGAAACTCAAAATCAACCACAAGAAAAAATGTGGAAAGATAACAAATACTTAGAGACTAAAGACCATCCTACTAAAGAATTAATGGGCTAACCAAGAAGTTAAAGAGGAAATTAAAAAGTACATGGAAGCCAATGAAAATGATAACACAACAGCCCAAAACCTCTGGGACACAGCAAAGGCGGTCATAAAAGGGAAGTATATAGCAATCCGGGCCTTCATAAAGAAGGGAAAAAGGTCTCAGATACACAACCTAACCTTAAACCTTAAAGAGCTGGAAAAAGAACAGCAAATAAAATTCAAAATCAGCAGAAGACAGGAAATAATAAAGATTAGAGGAGAAATCAATGCCATAAAAACAAACAAACAAACAAACAAAAAGGAAAACATATCAATAAAACCAGAAGCTGGTTCTTTGAAAGAATTAACAAAATTGATAAACCCCTAGCCAGTTTGATCAAAAAGAAAAATGAAAGGGCCCAAATAAATAAAATCAAGAATGAAAGAGAACAGATCACAACCAACACAGCAGAAATAAAAACAATAATAAAAGAATATTATGAGCAAATATGCACCAATGAAATGGGCAATCTGGAAGAAATGGACAAATTCCTAGAAACATATAAAGTACCAAAACTGAAACAGGAAGAAACAGAAAATTTAAACAGACCCATATCCAGTAAATAAATCAAATTAATAATCAAAGATCTCCCAAAAAACAAGAGTCCAGGGCCAGATGGCTTTCCAGGGGTTTCTACCAAACATTTACAGAAGAGTTAACACCTATTCTTTTGAAGCTGTTTGAAAAAATAGGAATCGAAGGAAAACTATGGCTTTCCCAAGGGAAACTGGCTTCTATGAAGCCAGCATTACCTTGATTCCAAAACCAAAGACCCCACTAAAAAAGAGATCTACAGACCAATCTCCCTGATGAACATGGATGCAAAAATCCTCAACAAGATATTAGCCAACCAGATCCAACAATACATTGAAAAAATTATTCACATCACCAAGTGGGATTTATACCTGGGATGCAGGGCTGATTCAATATCCGCAAAACAATCAATCAACAAATAATTCATCACATCAATAAAAGAAAGGAGCAGAACCACGTGATCCTCTCAATAGATTCAGACAAAGCATTTGACAAAATATAGCATCCTTTCTTGATAAAAACCCTCAAGAAAGTAGGGATAGAAGGACCATACCTCAAAATCATAAAAGTCATATATGAAAGACCCAATGCTAATATCATCCTCAATGGGGAAAAACTGAGTTTCCCTGTTAAGGTCAGGAATGAGACAGGGATGTCCACTCTGACCACTGTTGTCCAACATAGTACTGGAAGTCTTAGCCTCAGCAATCAGACAACACAAAGAAATAAAAGGCATCCAAATCAGCCAGGAGGAGGTCAAACTTTCACTCTTCACAGATGACATGATACTCTTTATGCAAAACCCAAAATATTCCACCAAAAAAAACTGATAGAACTGATCTATGAATTCAACAAAGTTGCAAGATATAAAATCAATGCCTGGAAATTGGTTGCATTCCTATACACCAATAATGAAGCAACAGAAAGAGAAATCAAGGAATTAATCCCATTTATAATTGCACCAAAAGCCATAAAATACCTAGGAATAAATCTAACGAAAGAGGTGAAACATCTATACACTGAAAATTATAGAAAGCTTATGAAAGAAATTGAAGAACACTCACACACAAAAATGGAAAAATATTCCATGCTCCTGGAGAGAAAGAACAAATATTGTTAAAATGGCAATACTCCACAAAGCAATCTACATATTCAATGCAGTCCCTATCAAAATAACACCAACATTCTTCATAGAGCTAGAACAAACAAACCTAAAATTTGTATGGAACCAGAAAAGACCCCGAATAGACAAAGCAATCTTGAAAAAGAAAACCAAAGATGAAGGCATCAAAATCCCAGACTTCAAGCTGTATTACAAAGCTGTAATCATGAAAACAGTATGGCACTGGCACAAAAACAGATACTCCGTTCAATGGAACAGAATAAAGAACCCAGAAATGGACCCACAAATATATGGCCAACTAATCTTTGACAAAGCAGGAAAGAATATCCAATGGAATAAAGACAGTCTCTTCAGCAAGTGGTGCTGGGAAAACTGGGCCACTTTCTTACACCATACACAAAAATAAACTCAAAATGGATGAAAGACCTAAAGGCAAGACAGGAAGCCATCAAAATCCTCAAGGAGAAAGCAGGCAAAAACCTCTTTGACCTTGGCTATAGCCACTTCTTATCAACACGTCTCCAGAGGCAAGGGAAACAACATCAAAAACTTACTATTAGGACATCATCAAAATAAAAAGCTTCTGGACAGAGAAGGAAACAATCAGCAAAACTAAAAGGCAACCGACAGAATGGGAGAAGATATTTTCAAACGACATATCAGATAAAGGTTTAGTATCCAAAATCTATAAAGAACTTATCAAACTCAACACCCAAAAACCAAATAATCCAGTGAATAAAATGGCAAAAGACACGAATAGATACTTCTCCAAAGAAGACATCCAGATGGCCAACTGACACATTAAAAAATTGCTCAACATCACTCATCATCAGGGAAATACAACTCAAACCCACAATGAGATATCACCTCACACCTGTCAAAATGGCTGAAATTAACAACTCAGGCAACAACAGATGTTGGTGGGGATATAGAGAAAGATGATCTCTTTTGCACTGCTAGTGGGAATGCAAGCTGGTGCAGCCACTCTGGAAAACTGTATGGAGGTTCCTCAAAAAATTAAAAACAGAACTTCCCTATGACCCAGCAATTGCACTACTAGGTATTTATCCAAGGGATATCGGTATGCTGTTTCAAAGGGACACATGCACCCCAATGTTTATAGCAGCATTATCCACAATAGCCAAAGTATGGAAAAAGCCCAAATGTCCATCAATGGATGAAGGGATAAAAAAGATGTGGTATATATATATACAATGGAGTATTACTCAGCAATCAAAAAAAAAAAAAAAAGAAATCTTGCCATTTTCAACTACATAGATGGAACTAGAGGGTATTATGCTAAGAAAAATTAGTCAGAGAAAGACAAATATCATATGACTTCACTCAGGTGAGGACTTTAAGATAGAAAACAGATGAACATAAGGGAAGGGAAGCAAAAATAATATAAAAACAGGAAGGAGGACAAAACATAAGAGACTCTTAAATATGGAGAACAAACAGAGGGTTACTGGAGGCATGGTGGGAGGGGGGATGGGCTAAATGGGTAAGGGGCTTAAGGAATCTACAGAAATCATTGTTGCACCATATGGCAACTAACTTGGATGTAAATTTAAAAAATAAATTAAATTTTAAAAAAGAAACAAAAAATACTAATAACAGGAAAATCTCTAAACACTTGGACATTAAACAGCATACTTCTAAATAATCCAGTGGCCAAAAAGGGAAGTCTCAGAGAGTATTATGAAATATTTTGAAAACTGACTGAATAAAACTTATTGAAATTTCTGAGGTACAGCTAAAGCAAGTTTGAGAAAGAATAAAGTTAAATTATACTACTATATTACAAAGCTCTACTAATGCAGGCAATGTGGTAATGTCAGAAGTATAGATACATATTAATGGAAAAATTTAGAGAATCCAGAAATAGATCCATAAAAATATAGTCATTTACTTTTGTGAAACATGAAAATACAAGTCAATAAAAAATAACAGAGTTTTCAATAAATTATGTTGGCATAATTGGGCATTCATAGGTTTAGAAAAAGTAAACTTTGACCTAAAACTCATACCTTATATAAAATGTAACTCAAAATGGACCATAGACTTAAAAGTGAAATGTAAAACTATAATATTTTGAGGAAACATGACCTGAGTTAGAGGGAAATTTCTTAGACATGACATTAAGAGCACAATCCATAAAATAAAAGATTGATACACTGGACTTCATCAAAAATTTAAAAAATTCATCTGTGAAATACCCTGCTAACATATTAAAATGCAAGGTACAGATTGATCTAAAAAATTTACAAGTTACATACCTAGCAAAGGACTTGTATAATACATAATACATAATACAGTAGAGTTCTTCACAATGGTAAAACAAATAACCTAATTTAGAAATGGGTAAGGCCACCTGGGTGACCCAGTTTATTAAGCATCCAACTCTTGATTTTGGCCCAGGTCATGATCTCACAGTTTGTGAGTTCGAGCCCCACACTGGGCTCTGTGCTGATAGCTTGGAGCTTGCTTGGGATTCTCTCTCTCCCTGTCTCTCTGCCCCTCCCCTGCTCTCTCTCTCTCTCTTTCTGTCTCTCTCAAATAAACTTTAAAAAAATAAAAAAATAAAATGGGCAAAGGTCTTGATTAGACACTTCAAAAAAGGACCAAAGGTGGTAAATAAGCACCTGAGAAGGTGTTCAATATCATTAGCCATTAGTAAAATGCTAATTAAAACCAATATGTCCATTCAGGTAGCTAAAATAAAAAATGCTAGCACAATACCAAGTGCTGTTAGGATGTGGAGGAAATGAAAATCTCATACATTACTGGAGGAAATAAAAAATCATTCGTCTATTATAGAGATGGTTTGGCAGTTTCCCATAAAAATAAACATATATTTACATGCAATCCAAAAATTCCCCTCCCGGGTATTTACCCTAAAGAAATGAAAACTTATGCTCACACAAAAGTCCGTACATGAATGTTTACAGCAACTCTGTTGTCCCAAGTTAGGGGCAAAAACTCTAAATGCCCTTCAATAAAGGAATAAAACAATTAATGTACATCCATACAACAGAATAGTGCTAAATAAAAAGGAACTAACCATCAATGCATGCAATAGCAGAAGGATTTCAAGACCACTGTGCTGAATGAAAGAAGCCAGTGTCAAAAGGTCACATGTTGTCTGATTCCATTTACATGACATTCTCAGAAAGACAGAAACATAGTGATGGAGAACAGATCAGTAGTTGTCAGAGACTGGGGTGGGAGAGGATGTGCTTGTAAGGATGGAACAAGAGGAAGTTCTGGAGAGATGCAACTGTTCTGTTACATGATGGTTACATCATGATGATGGTTAACAACTTCTTTTTTTTTTTTAATGTTTATTTATTTTTGAGAGAAAGACCGAGAGACAGAGTGCGAGCGGGGGAGGGGCAGAGAGAGAGGGAGACACAGAACCTGAAGCAGGTTCCAGGCTCCTAACTGTCAGCACAGAGCCTGACGTGGGGCTCAAACTCATGGACCATGAGATCGTGACCTGAGCTGAAGTCAGATGCTTAAGCTACTGAGCCACCCAGGTGCCCATGGTTAACAATTTCTACTAAAAGTTTTCCACCCACTTAAGTTCTTTTATAAGAACTCAATGGTACTCACCTTTAAATAAATAACTGATAATCTCAGAAGCTTTTATCTACTACTTTCAAGCCCACTATTTACTAAGGTAATAAATGTAACATATTTGGTATAGTACTGAGCAGTAATGGACACCCAATAAATATTAACTATATTTTTCA
This sequence comes from Panthera pardus, assembly GCF_024362965.1. Lineage (NCBI taxonomy): Eukaryota > Metazoa > Chordata > Mammalia > Carnivora > Felidae > Panthera > Panthera pardus. Next base: position 102,010,153 of record NW_026526732.1, read on the forward strand.
TATTACTTTGTGTGGGTACAGAAGCCAGAGTTGAGTCTTTAGCACTGTATTTCTTCAAGCCTAGCCCTATTTTCATTTTTTTAAGTTTATTTATTTATTTTTGAGAGAGAGAACAAGAATGAACGGGGCAGGGGCAGAGAGAGACAGAGAGACAGAGAGACAGAGAGAGAGAGAGAGAGAGAGAGAGAGAGAGAGAGAGAATCCCAAGCAAGCTCCGCACTTTCAGCATGGATCCCCATGCAGGGCCAAAATCAAGAGTCAGATGCTTAATCACCTGAGCCACCCTTAAAGGACTAATATTGCTAAGACTGACATACATGTATGTTTTTAAAAAAACATATTCTGCCAGTTTGGCAGAATAACCCTGAGTACAGAGGTAAATTTGATTTAGGACTAAATTAACAATGGAATTATTATTTTATGACAGTATGTTCATCTTATAAACCATGACCTATATTATAATTGCGAAAGTACACTAATTCTTAAAATAGTAAATAGATAGATTATATTTTGGTGTAATTTTTCTGAGTCAATGAACATGAAGCCAGAATCTTTGTAACAGTTCTTCTGAGATAAATATGTACTCATGGGCATAGTAGGTGCGTCTATTATTTGGGAGGTCTTTTTTTGGGGAGGGGGGGCTTTTTTATAGTAGGAGGAGAAAGGGGAGGAGGAGGTTTATTTATTTATTTTTTTTATGTTTTTAGGTAATCTCTGTGCCCAACATGGGGCTCAAACTCACAACCTTGAGGTAAGAGCTGCACACTGTGCCGACTGAGCCGGCCAGGTGTCCCTCATTGGTGTAATTTTTCTAATAAAAGTATTTAACAGTATGATTCAACATCCTCCACATTTGAATTTTGTGGTGTGATGACCAAGAAGGTAATTTTAGCAAAAAAATACTTTGCTTTATCTGGTCTATTTCTGCCAAATCCTCATTTGAAAAGACATTTTACCTCAGTTGTCTTATCTGTAAAATGAGGCTGGTAATGGAACCCATTTCACAGAATTACTTTAAGGATTGAATGTGAATTAATCCAAATTAAGCTTTTAGCAGAGTATTTGGCACATAGTAAACACTTAAATGGAACTTAATTACTAGCATTATTATATTACTTCCTGTCTTCAAACTAATACTCTGACATGGTTATTATTATTATTTGTAGTAAATCCATGTTGTACTATTATTACTTATCTAAAAGTTAATAATTATCTTTTTATTTGCTTAGTTTTTATACTCTCACTAACCGAGTCCTAAACTTTCCAATAAAACTGTAAAATACTTACACAATAGTAAAATAATCAGGTATCTTTTATTTCCACATTATTTTGAGACAACAGTCTGTGAAGCTTTGCCCCCTTCTTCCAATTAGGAATAGTTATTCTATAGACCTGCACAGGTTTTGTTGTTTTGGTGGAGTGCATTCTCTAATCATTTTCTGAGGGTGTATGAAAAGGTCAGTTTTTTTGAGATTTCATATGTCTAAAAATATGTTCTACACTCACACTTAATATATAATTTTAGTGGGCTTAGAATTCTAGATTGGAAATCGCTTTTCTCCAGGACTTTGAAGTTGTTAAACTATTGCCTTCCATCTTTCAACATTTGAAGTTGATGCTATTCTGATTCTCACTTTTTTGTTTTCAGGGTTTTTAAAAATAATTTATCAATTTTACCTTTAAATTTATTAGTGTGCATCTTGTTTCCTCCCTATTTACGAGGTTCAACACTAAATAAACATTTTCAACCTGGAAGGTCATGAATTTCAGGTCTGACAAATTTCCTTGAGGGGCGCCTGGGTGGCTTGCTCGGTTAAGCATCCGACTTCGGCTCACATCATGATCTCACGGTCCGTGAGTTCGAGCCCCGCGTCGGGCTCTGTGCTGACAGCTCAGAGCCTGGAGCCTGTTTCAGATTCTGTGTCTCCCTCTCTCTCTGCCCCTCCCCTGTTCATGCTCTGTCTCTTCTCCGTCTCAAAAAATAAAACAAAAACGTTAAAAAAAAATTTCCTTGAGATACTTCTTTGATGATTTCTTTATATTTTCTTTGTTCTCGTGTAGGTACTTTCATATATTAGATATTGGATATCCAATGTAAATTCTCTAATTTTATTGCCTTTTAAAAATTCATTTTTTGTCTTTTTTCTACTTTTTGAGAACATTCCTCTATTATACAATTCATTTTTAAAATTTTTTAAATAAATTCAGTGCTCTTATTTTTAATTTCCAATATCTTTCTTTTTCTTAGAATATTCCTTACTTATAGTATCCTGTTCTTGTCTCATGAAGGCCTAACAATAGCTTCTTTGCTTAGTTTCTCTGAGATGTTAGACACACGACCACATACACATACTCTCTGTCTCTCTCTCACTCTGTCTCTCTCTCTGTCTCTGTCTCTCTCACACACACATGCACACACACACACACACACACACACACACAGTGTTTTCTTTAGTTCTCTATCCTTCAAGTTATAATTTTGGTTTTTATTTTGTTTTGGTACATTAGAAGTCTATCTTAAAATTTTGGTAATCTTTGGTTGTACATTTATTTTAAAATGGGGCACCAAAAAGGTGACTGTGGAAGCTCTGTGTGCACAAGTGAACTCATAAGGCTCAATATAGCTTGATCAATCTGTGATTTGACTATTGCATTGGACTTATTAATGTCCATAGAGGTGTTTTTTTTTTTTCCATTTTGAACTGGGTCAGTTTCTCTAAAAAGAAATTCTATCAATCTTTACCTGGGATTTATAATAAAAGATGCTATTGTTCTGAGATATGACCAGGGAAAAAATGCTAAGAAATTCTTAGCATCTAGGATGCAGATTTATACATCATCCACTTGCATGCCTGAATCCAAACTGTCTGTGAGTCAAACTCTCCGAAAAGTGAACCCCTTGTATTCTGTTGGGATTGGGAAAAGAATCTAAGGGCTCAACTATTCCTTCACACACTATCAACCAATCCTCCTCATTTTTAACCACACACCATTGTTCAGCTTTCAGAGATACTGGTTGCTCCAACTCCTAGACCTTTTGGGGTTTCTGAAGGAGGTATTAAATCAGCTAGTTTCCCCACAGAAGTTTGATGTTAGCTTCTTTGCTCCACTAATTCAGTTATGCACATACATCCACTTTCCATTTCAATATTTTCTTGATATTTTTCATGTTATTATCTCCTTTTCTGTTATCTTAGTTAATGTGGGCTTAAATATTTTCTTCTTTTACTGTCATTTTTGTGTTCTTTCCAGAAGATGCACAGATAAAATCATGTGCTCAATATGCCATGTTGAACAAGACATCTTCACCACAAATATCTCATCAATCTGTCCCGTCCTTTACCTCTTTCTTCTGATTCTATTATGTTTTATTTTTCTTTTTTTGTTTACCACCAGCCTCTCTGTTTCCAGCTAATGTCTCTCATTTCTATCTTCCATACTGTTTGGAATAGTGATCTTTATAAAACCAAATTCTGAAAATGCCACTACCTTGTGTAAAACCCTATGTGGACTAGCAGTATGAAATCTATGATTGGCATACTAGGTCTTTCATGAATCTAGTTTCCTAGACTTTTTCCTGGTCATTTTCTTAAAACTTGTCCCATTCATAGTCGTCTCCTTGATATTCTCCAAGTGAACTTACTCAGTTTTCCTTAGAATATCCTTTCCTCTTTCTTCCTTGACTTGTAAATGTCTATTCTTCTAACAAAATTCAACTCAGAAGTTACCTTTTCAAGAAGCATATCTCCAACCATGAGTTCTCACAATGTCCTCTACATGGCTCACTCATAGCATTTAGGTGAATGAGCAGAGTTACAATACTTTATAATCCCTTCATCATTGGAATCTGAGTCTATATTCCTTGCTCCTATTACAGTGCCTGGCATAAAGTCGGCAGATAATAAATGTTTGCTGAATGAATGAACAGATGAGTTGGCTATTGGGCACAAATGAACTAAGTTGTTGGAGATTAAAGAGAAAAATATACAAATTTAAATTTATTAACATAACACTTCAGCCAAATTCATCAAAGACATCACCACTGGTTTCTGAAAGAATTCCATCACTCTACTAACTTAGATTTAGACACTCCTCATTTTATTGTTTATTAGTGGGAAAACATCTTATTTATTTTTATATTTTTAATGGGGTCCCTTTCTCTTTTTGCAAAGATTATGTATTTATTTTGAGAGAGAGAGAGTATTGGCAAAACACTTATTTTTTTAAATGTAGTCTCTTTCTCTTTTTGCAGAGTTTATTTATTTTGAGAGAAAGAAAGAGAGAGAGAGAGAGAGAGAGAGAAATGAGTGCTGGAGAGGCAGACAGAAAGGGAGAGAGAGAATCCCAAGAAGGTTCTGAGTTTTCAGCTCAGAGTTTGAAGTGGGGCTCGAACTCACAAACTGAGATCATGACCTGAGCAGGAATCAAGAGCCGGTCACTTAGCCATCTGAGGCCACCTATGCACCCCTGGGAAAACATTTTAATTGTTTATAACAAATGGGTGATAAAGATAGAAGGGGCTTGAGTAGGGAAATAGCCTAGAATGAATAGAATTAAGTATGTATTAGAAAACAAGAAGGTGCCCCAAATAAATGATCTCCTGAGTCTGCGAGTCTTTGATCTGGCAAAGAGACCTCGGCCACTGTGCTCCTTGCATCTGAGCTCCCACATTGCCTTATGTTCCTGGAGGACAAATGTTCTTGATCAGGAAGCTGTACTGGTTAACTTTGTTTCCATTTTGTGGAGATTTCTGAAAGGCTGTTAGTTGTTGTGAGTGAGGAGAATGGACAAGTCCATTTGTCTTTGAGTGCCTTTTGTTTATGCATCCCGAGCCACTCTTTAATAGCAAATAATACAATTCTCAGTATTGTTGCTTGATTGCAGATAAGACAAGGTCAATATCGATATTACTGCCTGTTTTGCCTGACTTTCCTCCCCTTTTCTTGCTTTTGGGTTTAAACAACCTCCTGTTTTCAGTGTTAAGGAGGCTGGGAGTTTGCTTTAAAATAAAGAGGGTAGAGGAACAGGCCATAGTGCTTTTGTATTTCCCCTTATGTATCACTTATTAAACTCCTGTTGCCCTGACCATTGTTGCTTCCCACTGAAGTCTGGTTTATTTACTTGAAAATCTGATTTGTTTCATTTTATTACTGTGTTTGCGAAGTAACTGATATCAGATTCGGAGGGAAAGAACTGCCATTTACCAGCAGGCTGTGATGGCTTTGCCTCGGTCTGCACGCCTGATTTTGAGGCCTCGTCTGCCCTGGGGCTCCCACAGAAATAAGATTACTGGCAATAACTGCTTCAACTGCTTTGAATAACAGACACAACTCAGAGAGCATAAAATTAGCATAAACACAGCACTAGTGTGTTCCCTCAGCGGATATGAGACAGGCAGGCTATGGAAAATTGACTGAAATGGGGTCAGACAACGTAGAAATCTGAAACGTAGGAAATACCGCCTAAGAGATATGAGGTATTACTACCTCTCTCGTTTTCTTTTATCTCTCTCTATATATATTCATGCAGTTTTAATGATAAAATGTTAGAACTGATGAAAATTAAAGATGCAAAATCACTACCCCCCTAAAATGCCTGCATTATCTTTCTAGACAAATTATTATTAATCATTTCTCAGCTTTTTAATCCTGAGGGTAGAAAAATAAACACATTTTCACAGTCATTTTAAATTGATTTTTCTTTTTGGGGGATATTAGTTTGAGGATAGAGAGTTTGCTTCAGAAAGGAGGTGAACAGCTGACACAGTACAGGATTGTAGCTTGAAACAATTCCTCCTATATATATTTATCAAATATTAAAATGGAATATGCTGCAGACAAACGCAATAAAGTCTAACATTACAGGGAAAAGAGTGACGCTGTGCATCTCAACAGGCAGATGGAAGCTATGATTTTGCTGTTTTAATAATATGTTGTCACATATGGAATACAATTTTCAATACAGCTGCATATAGATGGGTCTCGTTGCTTATTTATTTTTGGTATGATGTTGGCAAAGGCCCAAGTTACCAGCCCCCCAAAATGGAATGCGTTTGGAACTTTGCATTTTTTTAATCTTAACATGATCAGAGATAGTTTCAAAGGTTGATAATCTAGCACTTCAAATTTGGATTGTGGGGAAACGATATAAAGGTTTAGTACACCCCTTCCCAGAAGACTAGCTTTAGGTCACTCTATCAGAGTCTATACATATTCTCTTTCATTGCATTTTTCACATTTGGACTTATTAGTTAATGTCAGTCTTCCCCATAATCTGTAAACTCCAGAAAGTGAGGGACCGTTATGTGTCTTAATCCCTACCAGCTTCATAGTGTTACTGTGCCTGCTGTTTATTTAGCACTCAATAAATATTTACTGAACACAAGAACAAAATATGACTGAGTGGCCAGGGATATAATATCGTGAAGGATATTAGAAATTTTAGACAGTGACTCTTACAGAATCTTTATCAAAAGTTTGACTAAAGAAAGATGCTGTATCTTTAAAATATATTAAAATGAGGTGTGAAGAAGCCACCACCGCAATGTGTAAAACCAGAGATAGAAAATACGCATCACAGAATCACTCCAAGAGACCCTGATATCGTGAAGTGCACCTGACATGTGACGTACTTAACATATTCACAGTCAATGAGTTTAGGTTGTCCAGTCTATGCTTATGTACTATAATGCTATCAAAAAGTTACAGAGTACAAGGTGTCATTTCTCTCTGTGCTGCAAAAGATTTTGGTGAGTTAGTCCTTTTTGTGTTTGCAAAGGAGCATCCTGTTGCAAAGCAGATGTATCCCGTCAAGCACTCCCTCTATAGCTGAATGGAGAAAATCCACATTTATTTTTCATCTAACGATAATACATGCTTAACTTTGAGACAGGACTTAGTCATTTTTTCAAATGTAAATTTTAAATTTCAAAAGTAAATTTTAATGGCAAGGAGTCGTCTTCTCTCTTCCTCTGACCTCTTGTAACAACTATGATCTAAATCACGTATTTGGGGCAGAGAAACTGCCTCCCTGGGTAAATTAGAAGTATCAAAGGGCAGACAACATGTCACATGCTGTGAGTATCTTCAAAGCTTTGCGTATTGGTGGTACATATCTGAACGGTAGGTAGTATAGACAGTATCCTGACTGAATGCAGCTCCCACTTATGTAGAAATGAAAACACACGCACATGCACACAGAGATTCTGAAAAATGGATGCCAAATCAAGGACCCTGCAATATGCACATTTAATCTCAACTTAATTTCCAAAAAAAAAAAGTTATTTCTACCCACAAATGTTCCCTGCTCATGAGAACATAAGTCTTGGGAACAGCTGTATTTGGGCATGCACAAGTGGTTGGGAGAGGGCACCTGAGTTGCTCAGTCTGTTGGGTGTCTGACTTTAGCTCAGGTCATGATTTCACAGTTTGTGGGTTCGAGTCTAGTGTTGGGCTCTGTGCTGAGCACTGGGAGCCTGGAGCCTGCTTCAAATTCTGTGTCTCCTCCTCTCTCTGCCCCTCCCCTGCTCATGCTCTGTCTCTCTCTGTCTCTCAAAAATAAATAAATGTTAAAAAAAAAATTAAAAAGAAGCAATTAGGAGAGTCACTGTGGTTGAATTCACTATGCCTAAAAAAAGTGACAGCAGTTCACATCATTGGGCTCTCTTTGTTCATGGGTTCATTTGGGTAAATACCAAGCAACATGACGGCTGGGTCATGGTTTTATTTCTGCATATGGAATTTTGAGCAGAAGTTTTGCAAGGATCAGGGCAGTACACATGTTCTTGCACATTATTCACATTACAATCTAGGGGCAGGGTGTGAACTATTACACACATTTGCCACAAATAAACCAATCTAATTGATTACATTTTACCACTCTTCAGACTATTATTTGACTTAAGTTACGTGTTTCATCATCTTTTCTGCACTTCCACCGGACTAAATTCAATCCATTTCAGCAAAAATCTATAAATGCGAAGGTTATTATATAAGATGGAATAATGACTGGGAAAACTAATTTTCCTTCCAAAAGAAGTGTAAGAGCAGCATGTGCATCTAGCTCAAAATAAATGAAACACTTTTTAACTTTTAGAATTATGGAAATGTGTGTAGAAAATAGTGTCAGATAATACCCACTGCTTTCCGCCATGTTTCTGTCTCTAGATACCTTAATTGTGCTTCCTCCCCAAGCTTGGCTATTTCATGCATGAATTCTCTCTTAAGGTAAAGAATCAATATCTAACCATTACTTTTTAAAAATCGATTCTGCACATTTCCTATCTCTATATGGGCAGGCATAACATCAACAAGAATCTTAATTCATGAGCTCCCAATAATTATTATGTTCTTGGGTCAGAGTGGTGCTCAATGAGTTGACTTAACAAATATATAATGAGTACCTCTTTCTCTCTAAGTAAACTTCTAGGTACTCAAAATACAGAGTTGAAGAAGGTAGACAAGATCCTTGCTCCTTTAGCATCTACGAAAAGTAGATGGCCAGGTGGACCACTCATTAGGAGGATTTCCCCTTACCTCTGAGTGTTAAGGCCACCCTTGAGGCTGTTGTGTAGGGCAGTCCATTTTTAATTTACATCCACATAACAAGCCAAACCATTCATGAACCAAGCTTGGCTTTTTCTCTCTTCTTTTAGCTGGCTGTAAGGGAATACACCCATGGCTAGGAGTATGAGCTGAGGGAGAAGTGTGATGTAACAGTGAGAGATAATAGGAGAGTCCGGGCTGCCTGCTCATGCCGCTCACTTGTATGCTTTGGTCCTGCTTATGTTTTATCCTGGATGAGGCACTCACATTATTCAGGATGGCTGCTGAGCCTGGACAACCATATGACTTAGTGGTTCTGACAGACTCCAGCTCATGATGGCTGATTCTACATGCATGGTCACGTGGTAGCCCATGGATCTTGTGTGCTCTTTCACAGCTAGTATCCAGTAGCACACTGGGAGCTGATTTTTGAAAGGTGTATAATTTTCCAAAGCATATGGCATTGCCTTGTTTCAGAAACCTAGAGGTCTATATTGTGATTCTATTAACGCTCCCTGTGAACATAACATAGTATCTTTCCCACCATATAGATTTCCAAGCTCATAGGGCCAATTGGATCATGTGGCTCAAGCATCAAGGCTACTTGCAGAGCCATTCCTGTTCAGTGCTCAGCTCAAACCATGCCACCAGTGTATAAGCTGAGAAGTATTCCCAGGTATAGAATATGCTCCCTCCAAAATCTGATGAGTCCTACCAAGCATTCTGCTTTGTTTTTCATGGCGTGAGTTGTGAAATGCAATAACCTGTGCTTAACTTTAGATGAGATGTTCCTGCATGTTCCAAATGACCACCTTCCTAAATATTTTGCTGACGCAGTGGACCCCTGAGTATCCAGGTTTTATGTCTCACCCTCTGGAAGACCTGTGTGCTACTGCATGTACCACTTCCTATTCATCTGATCCAATCAGCAGGATGCCATCAATGAAGTGGGCCAGTGTGATGTTCTGTGGGATATCCAGGCCATCCAATTCTCATTGTGATAATGGTGTTGCCACCTCGCCTCTGTTAACGTTGGACCCAGTCATCCCCATTACTACCACTAAGCCCAGTTCTAGAGTAACATCTCCCGTCTCCTACTGTAAAGCCTTCAGTGACTCTGGTGCCCATCTCATCAGCACATTTTTTATTATTTTAGCAAATGGAGTATTTCCCAGACCTTCCTATAGGATCATAATCTTCTAGTAAATTGTGCAGCCTAACACAGTATATCCACTCGGGCATGCTTACTTCTCTGAGCTTTTTGATTTCTTCTTTCACCATCAGACCTGGAAATTATGGCATTTGCACTTCACCTTGCGTGAAGCTTCTATAAGCCATTCTGGCAGCATGTTGGCACCATTTCCTGGGGTCCTTGCCAGGATATTAAATCCTATGTTGTGGGAGATTGCTCTCCCTTATCCAACATCACATTCTGCCAGCTTTAATCCAGCATTCTCAGGATCCAGTCCCATGTGAGCTCTCCAGGGTCCTGCTGGTGCATGCAGCCTAGGTCCTGGAGCTTCTTTGAGTATAGTCCTCTACTCCCCTTGGTAGGCACAACCTTCCTGAGCTGGGTTAATATGTGACTTAAACTTTACCATTAGCTTAAGGGTTGTGAGGAAAAGGTGAAAGTATATCCTGAGTGGGGCCCTCCTTGATGTGAGAAGTAGAGGTCTCTGCACCATCTTTAAGCAAAGATGTGTGCTAGTCTCTAACAGGGAGGATAAAGCCACTACTGCCAGCACCAAGTTCTCAACCTAGGGAGTTCCCCTCCCCCCAGAAGATGTTTGGCAATGTTTGCAGACATTTTTGATTGTCACAAATGGAGGGTAAAAGCTACTGGCATCTAGTGGGTAGAGACCAGGGATGCTGCTGAATACCCTACAATGCACAGGACAGCCTCCCTGCCTCACTCCCAACAACAAAGAACTATCTGGCACCAAATGCCAATAACGCAGAAGTTAAGAAATCCCGGTTTAGGAGAACTTGAGGATTTATGATTTGCAACACATAATGCTTGATATCTCATCACTTATCTCAGGGTCCCATTCTTCCTAACCAGGTCCCCGATCTTGGCATAGATGACCAGCTCAGGTTATCTGAAGTTCTGCCATTCTTAGGATGAAATCTTGGGCTTGTCCTTAGGTTGCTCTGTTCTTCAACTGTGCAGGACAGATCTAACTTTATATGCTAAGGGGATCTTCTGGCTTTTGTATCTGGCCTTGTATCTGGCGTTGTATTCTGGCCTTTAAATTCTGATTAATCACTCTTAGTCCTCCATCATTTGTTTTCCAAAGATTCAAATATGTACAGCAAAACCTACTCAATTTCATTGTTCCTGTAATTATTTTCTCCATGTTTCTCAAATACCTAATATATTATACCCACTAGGTATTTCTTTCCGTTAGTGTACCATTGCAATTCACCTCATGTGGAAATTTTAACTTCACTACTGCCTTGTGCCAGGGTATCCATGCTTCACCTTCCACCAGTGATAGGGAATTCATGCCCACTGGCTGGCAGGTGAGCCAGCTCCAGAATCCCATGTCAGCTTCTGCTTTCTCTGACTCCTGGTACCAACTGTTAGCAGTCAAGTTCCCCAGGAAGGGAAAGTAGACCCCAAGATGGGGATTTGTCTACAGAATGTATTAGAGAGTGCTTATGGATTGAGTGTCTGTGGGAGAAAGGAAGGCAGCAGAGGTGGGTAGGAAGTTGGGCTATAGTGCAGATACAATCACAACACTGGGCCCAGGCAATTCCTGGGGAGCTCTGAAGCCAAGATGTTCCTGCAAAGTTGACCAAGTTGAGGTAAGTGGGCTGGTCCTTTGTTGTCCTGCATTAATCCATCATCAGATCTAGATTGCCCCCTGGAAAAGGTAAAACTTTGAGTCAAGCAGCTCTCTTCAGTGGAGGACAATTCCTGGAGAGAGCAGAAAGCAGGGGGTTGAATGTGAGTTTGTACTTCCTGAAGGTGTGCAACAGGTCCTTCTATCCAAAGGAAAATATGGGTAGCATAGCACAGCATCCATTACAGTGGGTAACCCCCTCTGGCTGCTTTAAATGGGGTGACTGGTTATCTACTCTCTCTGCAGCTGCAGGTGGTAAGGCAGTCAAGAGGAGAGTGAGGTATTTTGAGGAGCTTTCTTTCTCTGAAGCTGGGATAAATAGAGGGCCTCTTCTCTGATAGCTCTCTGATCATGTAGCAATCTGTGGAGAGGGTGCACAGTGGTATTTTCTCTAGGGGCAGAAAGATGAGAACTGCTTCAGCTCTGTGGTAGCGCTGAGAAGAAATAATAGTTGATGGATGTCTAATGAGAAAATGCTAATGTTCTTACCAAATATTGCAAGAATTCTTCTTAAAACGTAAACTATTTTTGTTTGGAAAACTATCTAGATAATCCACTTGGGATAGTGTGAGACTCCAAGTTTATGAAAATACACAGGGGACTAAACAACAAGGGATGGTCACTAAAGTGTGTCATATGATTTTTAAAAAATTTTACAGACAGAGAGCATGAGTAGGGAGAGGGGCAGAGGAAGAGAGAGAATCTTGAGCAGGCTCCACACCCAGCATAGAGCCCCATGCAGGGCTCAATCCCACAACCTTAGGGTCATGACCTGAGCCAAAATCAAGAGTGGGACACTCAACTAAATGAACCACCCAGGCTCCTGGTATTTTTAAAAAGGAAGAAAAATTAAGTTGTTTTGTTCCTGAGAGAAAGGGCAATTGAAAAGAGAACTGTAATCAATTAGGACACTTCATCCCCTTAGTAATACGAATCTGATTCAAATAAACTTAAATATCAATATCTTATTCTCTGAGAAATACAGAGGTGATGCAGGTGCTAGGGATTGAATCAGATTTTTTTCTATCTCTTTGCTCTGCCACTCACAGTTTCTTCTTTTTGGTGGCAAGCTAACTGTTAGTGATCCTCAGAACTTGTTTCTGACTCGCAGGAAAAAGAACACTCTTCCTTTAAGCACCCTTCTCTTCCTCTTTATTGGTTCTTCCTAAACCACATGACTTGCACTGAACCCACACACAGCCTCGTTTAGGGGAATGTACATGCTGGATGTGGTTTTTCTTTCTTAAAACATGTTTGCTGAGAGAGGTGTGGATACTTAATCAAAATAGAGTTGTGTTTGCAGGAAAAAACATGGAAATGAATATTTGGTTGGCAACCAGCAGGGCCCTCTCCAAAAATAGAAGGAAGAGAAGAATTCACAAATTGAAAAAAGCTGGGAAGGTGATAGTGAAGGCAAATGAAAATCCCCTAATAATAGGGTGGCCAAAGATATTACATAAACAATGATGCCTAGTATTACATTTACAGTTATTTATGGTTGGGATATAGCCCCAAATCTATTCCCTCTTCACACAAGTACCTCTTGTAAAAGCCTATTATATTCATGAATGTGTTGTGTGAATGAATTATTTTGTAGAAACTAGGCAAGTGGCTTTAGTGCAGAATAGCAAGCATGCATGCATGTGCACACAAGTGTGAACACATGCATGTAAATACACACACACACGCTAAAATGGAAATAAATATAATTAAATTCTCTAATAACTTTTAGGATGCTTTCTAAGGTTTTTGAACTTTCATAAGGCAGACAAAGTCTGAACCAAGATCTCAAAGGGAAGAAGACTTTGCTTGACATCTAGTTTACAAATAGTATGTGCTAGGAGATAATGAGCAGAAGTCTATGTAGGGATACTGAAAATTCTTTTAGGAATTGTTAATCTAATTGGAGGAGATAAATCACAGACTCCTGAAAATCAGCACTTTACATGAATTTCTATCAAAGCACCAAATGAGTGACATAGGCTAAAAATAATTCAGAATAAGATTCCCTTTATCATGCAATGATTTTTTTTTCACTTAAATCTGCTAGTCTATAATTATTCCATATCCACTGCACCAAACTTTTCTTGTATTGAATACATATACTGTCCCCAGTCTATGGATAAGAAAAGTCACACCCTGGAAGTCTCTAAGGACCCTGCTTGTTCTGTGTCTGATTGGCTTTGTCTTTCCCAAGACCCAGGAGGGAAATTCATCGCATGTCCTCTATTTCTTTCACTATTTCTCATCTTATATTTATTGATATCTGAGCAACTGCTGAGTGAGAACTCTTTTGCATGCCAGACATTTTCTATGAACTCAGTAATATGTCTCACATATAGTTACTGTTTTTCAAATATATGTAGATGTTATACTCAATAAAATATCAGTTTATTTAAATCACTGCTTCATAGAACTATAGTTTTTTTTTTCAATATTTTCCCAGTCAACAGATACACTTCAGATACAATTACTGTTAATTAAGAATACAGAATAATTTTTGACATTAAATCTAGGTCTTCAATCTTTAGAAGATTGGAAAAATGAGGAACCTCTCTCACTTTCTAAGTGCTGAGATTTTTAAAGGGGGAGAATTATATTCATGTTGGTAATTATAAGGTTATGTACCAAACCACCAATTTGTCAACCACATGACCCTCTCTCTTCACAGTATTCATCCACACAGCCACACATTTATGAATAACATGGGTATATTGATTCAAGTTTATGCAGGAAATAAAAGTAATTATGATTATTTTCACAGCTTCAGGTAAGAGGAGAGTAGTTCAAGACAGTAGTTCTATGGCTACATATGGGTCAGTTCCCTGTGAAAACCACCTGAAAACTAGCTGAAGAGCTCTTCCATAACAAAGGACAAAAGGGCCACATTGAGACAGGTAGGAGAGGCAGTGATGCAGTCTCATCAAAAACCCCACCCCTGGTGCAGTGATCAATAATCTGGAGCAATGAAACCAGTACAGAGTTTTCCCCTGAGGCATCCCAATACTTGGGATTTACACTAGAAAGAGAGGCCCCCAAAAACATCTGGCTCTGAAAAACAACAGAACTGAACAACCAGAGGATCTAGAAGACTGGGGGGAATGGAAAGTCCACTCTTAAAGGCCTTCACACAGTCTCTTAAAAGCAGTAAGAAAAAAAAAGGAGTAAGAGAAAAACAATTTGCTACATAGAAGGGAAACCCCAGAAGCCTGTCAGTTGATTTTTCAGGAACTTTGCAGTCCAGAAGGGAGTGGCATGATATCTTTAAAGTGCTAAAAGAATAAAAATAAATAAATAAATAAATAAATAAATAAATACTTCCAACCAAGAATACTCTACCTGCCAATGCTATCATTCAGGACTGAAGGAAAGATAAAAAGTTTTCCAGACAAGCAAAAGCTAAAGGAGTTCATCACCAATAAACCAACTGTATAAGAAATGTTAAATGTTATTCTTTAAGCTGAAAAGAAAAGGTACAAACTAGTAACAAGGAAACCTATGAAAGTAAAAATCTCACTCGAAAGGCAAATGTATAGTAAAAGTGGTGAATTAACCACTAACACCAGTATGAAGGTTAAAAGACAATAGTAGTTAAATTAACTACAACAATTAGTTAAGGGATGCACAAAATAAGAAGATGTAAAATATGACACACAAAACTTAAAATGTGGGCAGGAGAATTGAAGAGGTACAGTTTTTCAAATGTATTCAAATTAAGTTGCTATCAACTCAAAAAAAAAATATATGTATATGGTATACCATATATATATTTTGCTGCTATCAACTCAAAATAGCATATATATATATATATATATGCTATTTTGAGTTGACAGCAACTTAATATATATATGGTATACCATATATATATATATATACACACACACGCATATACACCATATGTATATTTGGTAACCACAAAACAAAAACCTATAGTAAATGTACAAAAGATGATGAGAAAGGAATCTAAACATAACACTAAAGAAATTCATCAAACCAAAAGCAAGAGAAAAAAAAAGGAACAAAGAAATACAAAAACATCCAGAAAACAATTAACAAACTGGCAATAAGTACATACCTATCAATAATTACTTTAAATGTAAATGGAATAAGTACATACCTATCAATAATTACTTTAAATGTAAATGGAATAAATTCTCTAATCAAAAGACATGGAGTGGCTAAATGGATTAAAAAATAAGACCCATCTAAATGTCACCTAACATTTAAGAGACTCACTTCAAAAAATATTTTTTAATTTATTTATTTTTGAAAGACACAGAGAGGCAGAGTGTGAGCAGGGGAGAGGCAGAAAGAGAGAAGGAAGGAGACACAGAATCTGAAGCAGACTCCAGGTTCTGAGCTGTCAACACAGAGCCCTATGCAGGGCTCGAACTCATGGATGGTGAGATCATAACCTGAGCTGAAGTCAGATGCCTAACCGACTAAGCAACCCAGGCACCCCAAACACTCACCTCAGATTTAAACACACACAGACTGAAAGTGGAGGGATAAAAAAAGATATTCCATGCACATGGGGAAAGAAAGAGAAAACTTGTGTAGCTATACTTGTATCAGACAAAATAAACTTTAAAACACTGTAATAAAAGGCAAAAAAAACCACAACTGTATTATATAATGATAAGGGGCCAATCCAACAACAGGACAAAACATTTGTGAATATTTGTGCATACAATATAGAAGTACCCAAATATATAAAGCAAATATTAATAGACATAGGGAGGGGCTCCTGGGTGGCTCAGTTGGTTAGGCATATGACTTCAGCTTAGGTCATGATCTAACAGTTCATGAGTTCAAGCCCTGCATCAGGTTCTGTGCTGACAGCTCAGAGCCTGGAACCTGCTTCAGATTCTGTGTCTCCCTCTTTCTGCCCCTCCACCACTTACACTCTGTCTGTCTCTCTTTCAAAAACTAAATTTAAAAAACATTTAAAAAATATTTTAAAAATAGACATATGGGAGAAATTGACAGCAACACAATAATAGTAGGGGACTTTAATAACCCACTTACACCAATGGATGGGTCATCCAGACATAAAATCAATAAGGAAACATCATCCTTAAATGACACATTGGACCAGATAACTTAATAGATATGTACAGACATCCCATGGAAAAGCAGCAGAATACACAGTCTTCTCAAGAGCACATGGAACATTCTGCAACAGATTATGTTAGGCCACAAAATAACTTTCAAAAAATTTAAGAATACTGAAATCATACCAAGCATCTTTTCCAACAATGATAAAAAACCAGAAATCAATTATAAGAAGAAAACGAAATATCACAAATGTATGGAGATTAAACATGCTACTGAATAATCAATGGGTCAACAAACAAATAATGGGAAATCAAAAAATATTTTGAGACAGGTGAAAATCAAAATACATTCCAAAATCTATGGGATGTAGTAAAAGCAGTTCTAAGAAGGCAGTTCATAGTGACACGGGCCACAAGAAATAAGAAAAATCTCAAATTAACAATTTAACTTTACAGCTAAAGACTAGAAAAAGAGCAAACAAAGCCAACAGTTAGTAAAAGTGAGGAAATAATAGAAATTATAGAGGAAATAAATGAAATATAGATTAAAACAAAACAGAAAAGATCAGTGAATCCAAGAGCTGTTTCTTTGAAAACATAAAATTGACAAACCTCTAGCTAGACTCACTAAAAAAAGGAAATAAATTTTCAAATAAAATGAAAATAAAGGAGAAGTTACAAATAACACCACAGAAGTACAAAGTATCATAAGATACCATTATGAACAATGATATGCCAACAAATTGTACAGTATAGAAGAAATGGATACATTCCTGCAAACATAATTTTCCAAGACTGAGTCATGAAAAAATAAAAATCTGAATACACTGATTACTAGTAAGTAGGTTGAATCGGTAATCAAAAAATTCCCAGCAAACGAATGTCCAGGACCAGATGGCTTCACTGGTGACTTCTACCATTCAGTGAAATACCTATCCTTCTCAAATCCTTCCAAAAAATTGAAGAGGAAGGAACACTTCCAGACTCATTCTACAAAGCCAGCATTACCATGATACCAAACAAGGAGACCACAAAAAAAAAAAAAAAAGAAAAAGAAAATTACAGGTTTATCCCTGATAAACATAGGTGCAATAATTTTCAACAAAATATTGGCAAACCAAATTCAACAGTACAGTAAAAGGATCATACACCATGATCAAGTGGGATTTATTCCAGTGATGCAAGGATGGATTTACACCTGCAAATCAATCAGCATGACACACTATATTAGCAAAATGAAAGATAAAAATCATATGATCATTGCAATAGATGTAGGAAAGGCATTTGACAAAACTCAACACCCACTTATGATAAAAAAAACACTCAACAAATTGAGTATAGAGGGAAAGTGCCTCAACATAATGGCATATATGACAAACCCACAGTTAACATCATACTCAGCAGTGAAAAGCTGAAGGTTTTTCCTCTAAAATCAGGAGCAAGACAAAGATACCCACTCTCACCACTTTTATTCAAAGAATAATAGAATTGGAAGTCCTAGTCAGAGCAATTGGGCAAGAAAAAGAAATAAAGTCATCCAAATTGAAAAGGAAGACATAAAACTGTCACTACCTGCAGATGATATGATTCTATATACAGAAAATTGTAAAGACTCCACCAAAAAACTATTAGAACAAATAAATGAATTCAGTAAAGTAGCAGGATACAAAGCCGATATACATAAGTCTGTTGTATTCCTATACACTAACAATGAACTATCACACTTATTAGTCTCAAACTACATCACAGAGCTGTCGTAACCAAAACAGTATGGTATTGGCATAAAAACGGACACATAGATCAGTGGGACAGAATTGTGACAGTCCAGAAATAAAATCCACACATATAAGGTCAATACATTTATGACATAGGAACCAAGAATGTACAATGGGTAAAGGACAATCTCTTCAATAAATAATGTTGGCAAAACTGAACAGCTACATGCAGAAAAATGAAGCTAAACCACTATCTTACACCATATACAAAAACTAACTCAAATGGATTAAAGCTTGAATGTGAAATGTAAAACCATAAAATTCTCAGAAGAAAATATAGGCAGTAGCCTTCTTGATAGACATCGTGGTGTCAAATTTTTGGATACGACTTCAAAAGCAAAGGCAATAAAAGCAAAACTAAACAAATGAGACTACATCAATAAAAAGAATTTGCACAGCAAAGGAAATCATTAACAAAATGAAAAGGAAGCCTCATGAATGGAAGAAAATATTTGCAAATCTTTTATGTAATAAGGGTTTAACATCCAAAATATATAAAGAACTCAAACAACTCAATCACAAAATGAAAACAAAACAAACAAAAATTCCAATTAAAATACAGGCAAAAGATCTAAATAAACAATTGTCCAAAGAAGACATACAGATGGGGGTGCTTGGGTGGCTCAGTCAGTTAAGCATCTGACTTCATCTCAGGTCATGATCTCAGGGTTTGTGAGTTGGAGCCCTGTGTTAGACTCTATGCTGACAGCTTAGAGACTGGAGCCTGCTTCAGATTTTGTGTCTCCCCCTCTCTCTGCTTCTCCCCTGCTCATGCTCTATCTCTCTCAAGAATAAACATTTTTTTAAAAAATTAAAAAAAAGAAAACACTCAATTGAAAGACATATGAATCCATATGTTCACTGTAGCATTATTTACAACAGTCGAAATGTGGAAGCAACCTAAGCGTCCATTGGTGAATGAATGCATAAAGAAGATGGAATACTCAGACATAAAAAAAGAAAAAAACTCTTGCCATTTTGGATGAATGTTGAAAGTAGTATGCTAAGTGAAGTCAGACAGAGAAAGACAAATAACATACGACTTCACTTATATGTGGAATCTAAAAACAAAACAAATGAACATGCAAAACTCATAGATACAGAGAACAGATTAGTGGTTATTAGACCAAAAAGAGGTTGGGGGTGGTTGAAATGATTGAAGGGGATTAATTACATGATAATGGATAGTAACTAGACTCATTGAGGTGACCACTTTATAGCGAATACAAAAATCAAATCATTATGTTGTACACCTGAAACCAATTAATGTTGTATGCCAATTTTATCCCAATAAAAAAATGAATTACTTAAAAAAGAATTTAAAATAAAAGACACAAAAAATCCTCAGCTAAGAGACTTTTCTTATCTTCCTGACTCCTGAAGAAAATTCTGTATGTGTGTGTGTACACTAATAAAATAAAGTATAGATAACACATATTGAAGATATGTCAGATGAAGAAAAATCACTGCTGGAAAGTATCATCAGTATGCTTGATGTCTTTCTCAGTTTTCTTCTCCTTTTGGTGGGATGAAAATTGTTCTGGTGTGGAGACTAGATAAAAGAGTAATATTTCCTCCTGTTTTTAATGACAATACTGAAGTCTTAATTAAGCACAGTGTATAAGGAGATCATTAACAGATTTCAGAGTGTCTTTTCCTGTAGACTTCAAAACACATGTATGCTATTTTAATTTCCCAAAAGCCAGCCTTTTGCTCCACAACAAAACTAGCCAAATCTCTCTGCTATTTTTCCTAACCATACATTGAACACTGTTTCATAAGCATCATTGAATTAATCTTGAAATATCTTCATCACATTTCTACTTATACCTAATAAAGTTCCTGATATTAAATAGGTGCTAATATTTTTTTTAACAAATGAAAGGCTATATTCTCAATTGCCAGATAAATTCCCCTGATTATCTCCTTCCACGGAAAATCATGGATATGCATTTTCCAATTTGCAATTTAACAAATTATAAGACAACTTGAATCAATTAATGGTGTTACTGTAGATCAGATACAGAACATCTCCAGATTGGTATATAAATAATTACTGTCATATAAGCCAAATAATCAATAAATGACAAAGTTATTGATCTATTAAATGTATACATCAGCCACCACTTTTATTTCCTTAGTTTTTGCCTTCATATTGTCTGGAGTTATTTCAACTGATTTGAATTTAATGGATATAAAATTTTTGAGACAGAATATTTTTTAAAAAAGGACTCTCAGATATTTGCAAATGACATATCAGATAAAGGGTATCCAAAATATATAAAGAACTTACCAAACTCAACACCCAAAAAACCAATAATCCAGTAAAGAAATGGGCAGAAGACATGAAGAGACACGTTTTCAAAGAAGATATCCAAATGGCCAACAGACACATGAAAAGATGCTCAATATCACTTATCATCTGGGAAATACAAATCAAAACCACAATAAGATACCACCTCATACTGGTCAGAGTGGCTAAAACTAACAACTCAGGAAGCAACAGATTCTGGCAAGGATGTGGAGAAATGGGAACCCTCTTGCATTGTTGGTGAAAATGCAAACTGGTGCAGTTACTCTGGAAAACAGTGTGGAGGTGCCTCAAAAAATTAAAAGTAGAACTATCCTACGACCCAGCAATAGCACTACTAGGAATTTATCCAAAGGATACAGGAGTGTTGATTCATAGAGGCTCGTGTACTCTAATGTTTATAGCAGTGCTTTCAATAATACCCAAATTATGGAAAGAGCCCAAATGTCCATCAACTGATGAATGGATAAAGAAGATGTGGCTTATATATACAATGGAATACTACTTGACAATGAGAAAGAATGAAATCATGCCATTTGCAGCAACATGGTTGGAACTGGAACGTATTATGTTGAGTGAAGTAAGTCAGAGAAAGACAGATATCATACGTTTTTACTCACACGTGGATCTTGAGAAACTGAACAGAAGACCTTGGGAGGAGGGAAGGGAAAAAAATCAGTTACAGAGAGGGAGGGAGGCAAACCATAAGAGACTCTTAAATACAGAGAACAAACTGAGGGTTGATGGGGGGGAATGAGGGACAGGGGAAAATGGGTGATGGGCATTGAAGAGGGCACGTGTTGGGATGAGCACTGGGTGTTGTATGTAAATGATGAACCACAGGAATCTACGCCAAAAACCAAGAGCACACTTTACACACTGTATGTTAGCCAATTTGACAATAAATTGTATTAAAAGAAAATAAAATAAAATAAATTAAAGAAAAAGAACATCAGCTTTAGAGGCAGAGTATAGTGAGCTTGAATCTCAGACCTGCCAGGAACTAGTTTTGCGACCTTGTATAAATGTATGCTTCAGTTTCCTCATCTATGAATTGAAAAACTAACAAAACCCAAAACACCACTATGGTGTCTATCTCATAGGCTTTTTGTGAAGATGAAGTATGAAATTGAATGAAAACTTTTAAGTGGTGATTAGAATATGATAATTGTCGATGGGAAAACAAAAACAAAAACAGGACTCTACCTCAGCATTTAAAAATGATGTCGGGAGAGGGGCCATAATGGCGGAGCAACATGGAAGTTTTTTGTATCTCTCATCCATAAAATACAGCCATATCAACACTAAAACATCCTGCACACCTAGAAAACTGATTTGAGTATTAACACAAAAATCTACACAACCTGAACCACAGAACTCAGCAGGTACATGGCACAGAGAGGTGAACTGGGGGAGAGAGAAGCCACAGAAGACAGGGAGCTGTTTTTGCTTGCAGAGAGAGGACAGAGATGGTGGTAGAGTATGGGAAAAGCATCTCCTCCTTGCAAAGCAGCTGGAGAGAGTGGAAAAGTGGAAACAGCCGCAGGGACTGAACTAAAAAGGGAGAAAGGAGAAAGGAGAGGGTTTAAATTCCATTAAGACTCTATAAACAGGGGGAGCACAGAGTCTGAGGCTCTGCAGCTTGGTACCTGGTGGTGCTCTGGTGGGAATGGTGAATCCCCAGGAGCAGAGAGCGAGGTCCTCAGGCCCTCACATCACATGTGGAGAGGCGGCTCCCCTGCTGGGAGGACCAGAGGCTGTGGGGCCACTGAAAAGGCAAAGGTTCTAGCAGACCCTGGAGAACAACCACATTCGCTGGTGCTGCAACAAGGACTTTAAGGGTGAAGCCTGGTGCCAGGTGTGTGCTGTGATTTGCCATAATCCCTGAAATACTGCTGCTACACAATCACATGAACTTTTTCTGGGGGCGGCTGGTGCCCAGCCTCAGTCTCTGGGCATTGGCAGCAGCACAGTCCCACAAACATTCCTGGGTGCAGCCTGCACCTGGCCATTGCTTGGTGAGACCCTCCCACAGAGAGGCAGAACAGGTTGAAGCCACAGTCCCTCATTGGGGTTGGGAAACACAGCCACATCTGAAATAAAACTGAGGAGGTAGGTGCCACCTGGCAACCTGATGGCTTGGTAACGGACAGTGTAAAAGTGGTGAGTGGACAGAAGCCAGAGACAAAGGAGGGATGCACCAATGATGGTTGGGGAGAACAGAGTTCTGATACTAGGGACTGGGTAGCTAGCTGGGTGATGCCATTTTCACCCCTGAGGCACAGGCACATACACACCTACAAGCACCACAACAATCCACCCCAGTAAGCTAAGCAGCACCATCTAGTGGAGAACAGAGCCATTACACTAAGCCTGCCCAACTGGGCCAACCTCACTCTTCAGAAACACCACAAAACTTTCCATCTGCTTAGGTTACAGATATAAAGTGCTTCATAGTTCAACTTCTAGGAGAAACTGATGTAATTTCAGTCTGTTATCTGGCCCATCTATTCAATTTTTTTTTCTGTTTCTTTTCTTATTCTTGAACACAGAAGGGGAGAAATTATTTTTATTTTCAATTTTTATTGATGTATTTTTCTTTAATTTATTTCTACCATATTTTTTACTTTTTTGTAAATTTTCAAGTTTTATTTTTCTTCCATCTTTTCATTTTCTTCTATTTCATTGTATTCATTTCTTTAAATTTTCAAACATTTTCCTTTTTTTTTGTTTTCTTATCTTTCCCTTTTTTTTCTACTCTATTAAGTTCCTATCAATAACCAGAACAAAACACACCTAGGAACTAGCATCATTTATTTCATTTTGTGTGTGTGCATTGTTTTTGATTTTTTAATTTTAATTTTCTAAAAAAAATTACTTATTTTATTTTTTATTTTTGACTTTATTATTCCCTTTTGTGCTTCAAAATGATGAAATGAAGAGGGAAAAAGAAATATGGAAAAGAAATGACAACCAGGGACTTAATACAGATACAAGCAAGATGTCTGAACCAGAATTTAGAATCATGATAATAAGAATACTAGCTGGGGTTGAAAATAGATTAGAATCCCTTTTTGTGGAGACAAAAGAAGCAAAAGCTAGTAAGGACAAAATAAAAAAATTCTATAAATGAGCTGTGATCTCACATGGATGCCACAGAGGTAAGGATGGAAGAATGAGGCAGAACAGTGAATCAGGGATATACAGGACAAATTTATGGAGAATGAAGCAGGGAGGGGAAAAGGTAGACTAAGGCAGAAGAGCATGATCTAAGATATTTAAGATTTAGAGAAATCAGCTACTCATTAAAAAGGAAAAACATTGGAATCATAGGGGGTCCCAGAGATGGAGGGAGAGAAAAGGGGGTAGAAGGTTTATGTTAGCAAATCATAGCAGAAAACTTTCCTAACCTGGGGAAAGACACAGACATCAAATCCAGGAAGCCCAGAGGACTGCCATTAGAGTCAACAAAAACTGACCATTAGCAAAGCATATCATAGTCAAAGTTGCAAAATACTCAGCCAAGGAAAGAATCATGAGAGGAGCAAGGGTAAAAAACGTCCTTAGCCTACAAGAGAAGACAGATCAGGTTTACAGGGGACCTATCCACGGAAACTTGGCAAGCCAGAAAGGATTGGCAGGATATATTCAATGTACTGAATTGGAAAAATGTGCAGCCAAGAATTATTTATCCAGCAAGGCTGTCATTCAAAATAGAAGGAGAGATAAAAAGTTTCCCAGACAAACATAAATTAAAGAGTGCATGACCATGAAACCAGCCCTGCAAGAAATTTTAAGGGGGACTCTCTGAGGGGAGAAAAGATGGGGAAACAAACAAACAAACAAAAAACAAAAGCAACAGGGGCGCCTGGGTGGCGCAGTCTGTTAAGCGTCCGACTTCAGCCAGGTCACGATCTCGCGGTCCGTGAGTTCGAGCCCCGCGTCAGGCTCTGGGCTGATGGCTCAGAGCCTGGAGCCTGTTTCCGGTTCTGTGTCTCCCTCTCTCTCTGCCCCTCCCCCGTTCATGCTCTGTCTCTCTCTGTCCCAAAAATAAATAAAAAAAAAAAAAAAAAAAAAAAAAACGTTGAGAAAAAAAAAAAAACAAAAGCAACAAAGACTAGAAAGGACAAGAGAACACCACCAGAAACTCCAACTCTACAGACAACATAATGGCAATAAATTCCTGTCTTTCAGTTCTCACACTAAACATAAATGGACTAAATGTTCCAAGCAAAAGACATAGGGTAACAGAATGGATAAGAAAACAAGTTCCATCTATATGCTGTTTACAAGAGACCCACCTTAGATGTAAAGACACCTTCAGATAGAAAGTGAGGGGATGGAGAACCATCCATCATGCTAATGGTCACCAAAATAAAGCCAGAGTAGCCATACTTAGACAATCTAGGCTTTAAAATAAAGAGTGTTAACAAGAGATGAAGAAGGGCATTAGATCATAATTAAGGGGCCTATCCACCAAGAAGACCTAACAATTATAAACATTTATGCTCCAAATGTGAAAGCACCTAAATATATAAATCAATTAATCACAAACATAAAGAAACTCATTGATAATAATACCATAATAGTAGGGGAAATCAACACGCCACTTACAGTAATGCACAGATCATCTAAACAGAAAATCAACAAGGAAACAATGGCTTTGAAAGCCACACTGCATCAGATGTACTTAACAGATATATTCAGAACATTTCATCCTAAAGCAGTGGAATACACATTCTTCTCCAGTGCACATGGAATGTTCTCCAGAATAGATCACATGCTGGTAAACAGATCAGCCCTCAACAAGTACAAAAAGATCAAGATCATACCGTGCATATTTTTATACCACAATGCTATGAAACTTGAAATCAACCACAAGAAAAAAATGTGGAAAGATAACAAATACTTGGAGACTAAAGACCATCCTACTAAAGAATTAATGGGCTAACCAAGAGGTTAAAGAGGAAATTAAAAAGTATATGGAAGCCAATGAAAATGATAACACAACAGCCCAAAACCTCTGGGACACAGCAAAGGCGGCCATAAGAGTAAAGTATATAGCAATCCAGGCCTTCCTAAAGAAGGGAAAAAGGTCTCAGATGCACAACCTAACCTTAAACCTTAAAGAGCTGGAAAAAGAACAGCAAATAAAATTCAAAATCAGCAGAAGACAGGAAATAATAAAGATAAGAGCAGAAATCAATGCTATCAAAACCAAAAAAACCCAAAAAACAAAAACAAAAAAAACAGTAGAACATATCAATGAAATCAGAACTGGTTATTTGAAAGAATGAACAAAATTGATACACTCTAGCCAGTTTGATCAAAAAGAAAAAGGAAAGGACCCAAATAAATAAAATCAAGAATGAAAGAGGAGAGATAACAACCAACACAGCAGAAATAAAAGCAATAATAAGAGAATGTTATGAGCAATTATACACCAATAAAATGGGCCATCTGTAAGAAATGGAAATCCTAGAAACATATAAACTACCAAAACTGAAACAGAAAGAAATAGAAAATTTGAACAGACCCATAACCAGTAAAGAAATCAAATCAGTAATCAAAAATCTCCCAAAAAACAAGAGTCCAGGGCCAGATGGCTTTCCAGGGGATTTCTACCAAACATTTAAGGAAGAGTTAACACCTATTCTCTTGAAGCTTTTCTAAAAAACAGAAATGGAAGGAAAACTTCCAAACTCTTTCTGTGAAGCCAGTATTACCTTGATTCCAAAACCAGACAAAGACTCCACTAAAAAGGAGAAGTATAGACCAATTACCCTGATGTACATGGATTCAAAAATGCTCAGCAAGATATTAGCCAACCAGATCCAACAATACATTCAAAAAAATTATTCACATGACCAATTGGGACTTATACCTGGGATGCAGGGCTGATTCAATATCCGCAAAACAATTAATGTGATACATCACATCAGTAAAAGAAATGACAAGAACCACATGATCCTCTCAATAGATGCAGACAAAGCATTTGACAAAATTGAGCATCCTCTTTTGATAAAAACCCTCAAGAAAGTAGGGATAGAAGGAGCAAACCTCGAGATCATAAAAGCCATATATTAAAGACCTGCCACTAATATCATCCTCAATGGGGAGAAACTGAGAGCTTTCCCCCTAAGGTCAGGAATAAGACAGGGATGTCCATTCTCGCCACTGTTGTCCAACATAGTATTGGAAGTCTTAGCCTTGGCAATCAAACAACACAAAGAAATAAAAGGCATCCAAATTGGCCAGGAGGAGGTCAAACTTTCACTCTTTGCAGATGACATGATACTCTATGTGGAAAACCCAGAAGATTCCACCAAAAAACTGCTAGAACTGATCCATGAATTCAGCAAAGTCTCAGGATATAAAATCAATGCACAGAAATTGGTTGCATTCCTATACACCAACAATGAAGCAACAGAAAGAGAAATCAAGGAATCGATCCCATTTACAATTGCACCAAAAACCATAAAATACCTAGGAATAAATCTAACGAAAGAGGTGAAAAATCTATACGCTGAAAACTATAGAAAGCTTATGAAAGAATATGAAGAAACAAAAAAAAAAAGAAAAATATTCCATGCTCTTGGATAGGAAGAACAAATATTATTAAAATGTCAATACTACCCAAAGCAATCTACATATTTAATGCAATCCCTATCAAAATAACACCAGCATTCTTCATAGAGCTAGAACAAACAATCCTAAAATTTTTATGGAACCAGAAAAGACCCAGAATAGACAAAGCAATCTGGAAAAAGAAAACTAAAGCTGGAGGCATCACAATCCTGGACTTCCAGCTGTATTACAAAGCGGTAATCATCAAGGCAGTATGGTACTGGCACAAAAACAGACACTCAGATCAATGGAACAGAATAGAGAACCCAGAAATGGACCCACAAATGTATGGATAACTCATCTTTGACAAAGCAGGAAAAATATCCAATGGAATAAAGACAGTCTCTTCAGCAAGTGGTGCTGGGAAAACTAGACAGCAACAGGCAGAAAAATGAACCTTATACCATACACAAAAACAAACTCAAAATGGATGAAAGACCTAAATGTAAGATAGGAAGTCATCAAAATCCTCGAGAAGAAACCAGGCAAAAACCTCTTTGACCTTGCCGCAGCTACTTCTTACTCAACATGTCCAGAGGCAAGGGAAACAAAGCAAAAGTGAACTATTGGGTCCTCATCCAAATGAATAGCTTCTGCACAGCAAAGGAAACAATCAGCAAAACTAAAAGGCAACTGACGGAATGGGAGAAGATATCTGCAAACAACATATCAGATAAAGGGTTAGTATCCAAAATCTATAATTTATCAAACTCCAAAAAACAAATAATCCAGTGAAGACATGGGCAAAAGACGTGAATAGACACGTCTCCAAAGAAGACATCCAGATAGCCAACCAACACATGAAAAAATTCTCAACATCACTCATCATCAGGGAAATACAAATCAAAACCACAATAAGATACCACCTCACACCTGTCAGAATGGCTGACATTAACAACTCAGACAACAACAGATGTTGGCGAGAATGCGGAGAAAGAGGATCTCTTTTGCATTGCTGGTGGGAATGCAAACTGGCACAGTCACTCTGAAAAACAGTATAGAGGTTCCTCAAAAAATTAAAAATAGAACTACCCTATGACCCAGCAATAGCACTACTAGGTATTTATCCAAAGGATACAGGTGTGTTTCAAAGGGACACATGCACCCCAATGTTTTTAGAAGCACTATCCACAATAGCCAATGTATGGAAAGAGCCCAAATGTCTATTGATGGATAAATGGATAAAGAAGATCTGGTATATATATATACAATGGAGTATTGCTTGGCAATCAAAAAGAATGGAATCTTGCCATTTGCCACTATGTGGATGGAACAGGAGGGTATTATGGTAAGTGAAATTAGTCAGAGAAAGACAAGTATCATATGACTTCCCTCATATGAGGACTTTAAGATACAAAACAAATGAACATAAGGGATGGGAAGCAAAAATAATATAAAAACAAAAAGGGACACAAAACATAAGAGACTCTTAAATATAGAGAACAAACAGAGGGTTACTGGAGGCGTTGTGGGATGGGGGATGGGCTAAATGGGTAAGGGGCATTAAGGAATCTACTTCTGAAATCATTGTTGCACTATATGCTAACTAACTCCGATGTAAATTAAGAAATAAAACATTAAGTAAGAAAGTAAATAAATAAGTAAAAATTATGTGATTTATGGGGTGCCTGAGTGTCTCAGTCAGTTAAGCATCCAAGTTTGGTTCAGGTCATGACGTCAGGGTTCTTGAGTTCCAGCCCCACATCGGGTTCTCTGCTGTCAGCACAAAGCCCTCTTCAGAACCTCTTTCCCCATCTCTCTCTGTCCCTCCCCCACTGGTTCTCTCACAAAATAAGTAAACAAACTTTTAAAAAATGATGTGATTTGGGGGGCGCCTGGGTGGCTCAGTCGGTTAAGCGTCTGACTTCAGCTCAGGTCACGACCTCACGGTCCGTGAGTTCGAGCCCCGCGTCGGGCTCTGGGCTGATGATGGCCTAGAGCCTGGAGCCTGCTTCCGATTCTGTGTCTCCCTCTCTCTCTGACCCTCCCCCATTCATGCTCTGTCTCTCTCTGTCTCAAAAATAAATAAACGTTAAAAAAATGATGTGATTTGGTATTTTTCTATATTTATAATTATCTTTACAGATGTACTTCCATTCACATTTAGATTTCCAAAATTAATAAACACTCTCTACAAGTAATTTTTTGCTAACTCTAGAGGCACAGAGTTTAATAAGATAAATTGCTTTCAGAAACTCACTATTATAAGAATGTATAAAGATGCAGGCATACAAATTTAAAATCATGGTCTCATTTGAAATATTCCCAATTGGAGGATGGGGATAAGGGAGGTTTTGCCACTCAAGGGACATATGACAATGTCTAGAGACATTTTTGGTTCTAACAAGTCAGAGGAGAGGTGGGGGAACAGATTGCTACCAGTATCGAGTGGGTTGAGAAACAGAGAGATAACTGAACATCCTACAGTGCACATGGCAGGCCCCACAATAAGGAAATATCTAGTGAAAAATGTCAGTAGTGCAAAAGTTGAGAAATACTAAGTTTAAGGAAAAAGATAGTGGACATCTAGATTAGAATTCAGGTCTGTTGACTCACATGTGACCATAGGACAAATTACATCATTGCATCCATCTCTCTGTGAAATGCCCAACAAGCCCATTTTTCCAACACTGAGAAAATTACACCTACTTTGAAGAGTTCTTACAAGATTAGATGAGGTATATGTGGATATCCTAAAATTTGCTGTTAACTCTCTACTCTAAAAGGAGCTCCAAGCCTCTATCTTTTCTAATACTTCCCAGTAGTAGAGGTAACAGACCTAGCCCCTTTCTTTAAGGTTGCATTATTTCCCAAAGATCTCCTCCAGCACTCCCTAGAAGTCAATTGACTAGAGATCTCCAAACTTATCTTAGCCCCAGAACA
This sequence comes from Panthera pardus, assembly GCF_024362965.1. Lineage (NCBI taxonomy): Eukaryota > Metazoa > Chordata > Mammalia > Carnivora > Felidae > Panthera > Panthera pardus. Next base: position 102,040,195 of record NW_026526732.1, read on the forward strand.
ATTTTTTAAGATTAAAATATATATAATTAATGTTTATGTTCATTTTAAAAATTAATAATAATATAGGCACTATATACCTACCTTTTGGCTTAAGAAATAAAACATTACCAGCCAGCTATGTGTCCTCCTTTTCTGCCTCCCTAACCACTCATGAACCTTTGAACTCCCCCCCACACCCAGGTAATGATAATCCTGATTTGGTGTTAATCATTTGCATGTTTTTAATTTGTATTCTTATATTCATTCTTTGATAATATATTGTTTGATTCTGCCTGTTTTGAATTTATATAAACAAATTGTTTTCCTACATCATATTTTTGCGATTTCTCCATGTTGAAACTTGTAGTTGACTTTATTCATTTCATTATTTCATTTTGTGACTAAGCATTCATTGTTACTGATATTACATTTTGTAAATAAGTATACCACAGTTCACTCATCTTATGCTGACAGTTACTTAGATAGTTTACAGTTTTTGATATCACAAATAACTTTGATATCACAAAAAAATTTTGATATCACAAGTGAACAATCATTCTGTGCTTTTCCAAGTATATGCCTAGGAATAGAGTTACTAAGTATATTTAAGAGGGTGTATTTATTCAACTTGACTCATTAATGACACTAGCAGAAGATGAGAATTTTTATTGCATAAATCCTTGCTAAGGCATATCTATGCTTTTCTATTTGTTTTCTTATTTAAAATATATGAAATGCTAGTGCATTTGGGCTTTAATTTGTTCTTCTTTTATAATTAATGAGATTGATCACTATTCATGTTTATTGTTTAATTGTGTGTCCTTATAAGTCAACTGCCTGCTGCTGGCTATTATATAGATTTTCTTACTGATTTATAGGAGTTCTTTCTATGTCCCATGTACTAATCCTCTTGTTATACATATTCCAAGTATTCTGTTGCCTTTATGGTATCTTTTGTTAAACAGTAAGTCTTAAATTGAATGAAACTGTCTTTAATCCCTCTGGAATTGATTTTTGTGATGTGTAAACAAGGAATTTAATTTAATTTTTTCTCAATACGTAATTGGTTTTCTTCCATATCTTGTTTTAAATAGCCCACCCTTGGTCCAATGATATGCAGTGTGAACTTTGCCATATATCAAGGGGCCATATATGCATGGGCCTGTTTTATGGCTCAACTTCTATTCTCTTGGACCCTTTATTAGCTATCCCTAAGTCAATACCATGATATTTTTGGAATAAGTAGTTTCTTATTATTGGTGCATATCATGTAACCATCATGCCATACATTAGTCCATTTTCTTCCTCAGCAATGTTTGGCTATTTTTAAAAATTCTTTTCACTTCCATTTAAATTTTAGAAGCATCTAGTCAATTTTTATTTTAAAGAAATTCTAACATTTTCACTGAAATGTCATTGAAATTATACATCAATTTGAGATTATTGGATTTTATGAAATTGAGATTTTGTATTCATAAACATAGTGCATCTCCATTTAGATTTTTTAAATGATTTTCCATAAAGTTGCAATATTTTCCATAAAAATTCTTACATATATTTTTATAGATTTATTCTTAGACATGTTATTTTCGGAATACCATTACAAATGATATAAATTTTAATTAATTTTCCAACTGTTACTTATCTAAAGAAATGTAATTACTATGTAACATTTTCTTTTTTTTTTTTAACATTTATTCATTTTTGAGAGAGAGGAAGAGCATGAGAAGGGGAGGGGCAGAGAGAGAGGGAGACACAGAGTTGGAAGCTGGCTCCAGGTTCTGAGCTGTCAGCACAGAGCCTGATGCAGGGCTGGAACTCATGGACCATGAGATAATGACCTGAGCCAAAGTCAGATGCTTAAACGACTGAGGCACCCAGGTGCCCCAACGTTTTCTATTTTGTATATGAAAAAAAAACAATGGGTGGTTTATAATCTCTTGATTATATAGCAGGTAATCACCTTTTACTTTGTTCTAATTTTATGCATTTATTATTTTCCTTAAAAATAATGTTGAGGTTATTAGATTTTCTCTCATTCTTTGGTGATATTCACCAGGCTGATCAACTGACTAATACTAGGTATCAAAATTTTGTTTTTATCCAATGCAACCCTTTACAGAGTATTCTCTTTATATTTTGTGGGACAATATCCCAACCTAGAACCAAATTCTTATATGGATGTCTTATATGTAGTGATATATAGGAGTTATTGTTGATACATTTAAGCAACTGTAGTGAATTAACTTTGGGAGACTATGTTTATACTTTTATTGTAACCTACCTAACAATTTGCTAAAGTCAGTGTCTCATTTAATTACATTTACAATAGCCTCTCCTTAAGAGGGAGTGTACTTAAATTTCACAAGAGAGTATGATTTTTCTGGTTTGACATTTTTATTGTAGGGAATGAATCCAGACCTAGAGGAACAAGTTCATGTCTATAAAATGTTAAACTCTTCCTTAATCTAAAACTTAATCCCCCCCCCCATTTTTTTTAAAAAAGGACTTTTTTTTTTTTTCTAAAAAAAGAGATCCAGTCAGTAAATTTTCTGGAAAATGCCAGATGTCCTGTCAATTTACCACTTCCACTTTTACTTCCTGTCCTTGCAGCCATATACTAGCAAAAGGAAATAGATAACCTTTGTGTTGTCCCAACAAATACAATTTGAGAAATAATATTTGGGGGGAAACCTTGATGGTTTAAAGTCAAAAGGATGCGCCCAAACCAACTTCTAGTACTTATGGGCAGGCAAAAAAAAAAAATCAAATAACCAATAACCCATTCTCTTCCCAGAGCTTCAGGCATTTGACTTACATTTGGGTCCAGAAGCCTTTCTTTAGCTAATTCTGTTTTTATTGGCCAGTTCTTTCATTATTTTCATATAAACTAATCAATGTAAGCCCTAGTCTAGACAGAAAAATCAGCAAGTCTCTTCTATGTGCCTTACATCTTCTATGTGTCTTACATCCATGGGGCTGCTACCATGTATCTCTAAAGGATACATATTAAACCTTCCTATTATGTTTACCAGAAATAGAAATAAGGATTAAGGAAATATTATATAGTTTTTGCCTTTTGATACATAAGTTTTGCACTTGTTATTATTATTTCTAGTTACCATTTTTATTTCTTGTTTCAAGTCTCCTCCATGCAGCCATTTTATTACAGTTATAAACTAGGGAGCTAATAATAGTTACATAACGACATAGAACCCATATTCTCTAACCCATCAGAAGAAGAAACAAGGGCATCTGATATCCTTTCCTCTACCACCTAATTAAGTCTTTGTTAACATTCTCCTTGATCACTGAAGACTTAATCCAGCAAAGGTAGAGGAACTCCAATACGTTTCCATCTTTGCCACCATTCTGTTTTATATCCCATTTCATCAGGCAGAGCAGGAGAGAAGGGAAGTGTTACTTCCATTGTTTCTCCCAGGCCAGATGAAATAAACCTGGCAGGAGCAGATGTTAAATTGAACCCTATGGAAAGTTAACACTATCTTCTGTAATTGAAACCTTGAGGAGGAAGACTAGAGACAATTGTCAATGGACACAGAATACCAGTGCAAGAGTTTATTCCCAGGGTCATTTCTTGTATTTTCCCATACATGAAAGCAAGCTAACCAATAGCTCCGTGGTGGGGGTGGGCAGGATATGATGGGCCCAAATAAACAGAAGGCTTCAACAGATACTCCAGCCTCGGTTTTAGCTGTGTGGAATTGCATGGTGAGCCTTTCTCAAAGGTTCTTCTCGAAGACCTTTCTGAGGCGTTTCTTTTCTTTTAATGTTTATTTATTTTTGAGAGAGAGAAAGAGAAAGAGAGTGAGCACGTGAGGGGCAGAGAGAGGGGGAGACACAGAATTGGAAGCAGGCTCCAGGCTCTGAGCTGTCACCACAGAGCCTGACGTGGGCCTTGAACTTATGAACTGTGGGATCATGACCTGAACTGAAGTCGGATCCTTAACCAACTGAGCCACCCAAGGTGCCCCTTCTGAGGCATTTCAGGCAGGAGAGCCCCTGCCAACTTGCTTCTCCTTTATCAACTGAATTCCCTTACAATTTTCCAATTTGAAGAATTTGTAGTGTGTCCTCCATTCATTCCAATGTTTGCCTACATGATGAATACCCAGAGCTTCCATGCAGGCCAGAACTAATAAAAACAAAACAAAAGAAAACAACAACAACAAAAAACATGGTCTTTGGCCCTTTTTGGTGATTCTTTTAGTGCTATTATCATATTGTTAGCACTCAGCTCCTCCAGACTCTATTATTAAGTTCCTCATAATTGTATATGTTGGGTTTGTTTTCTACAATGCTTTCACTTGCACACACACAGAGCGCTCATTTTGCATACATCAAAGTTCTATGTATTTGTCGCCTGTGAGTGTGGGGTGTTTAGGCAATATATCCCACTCACTGTTTTTAAAAGTTACAAAACCTCTTGAAGTTATTATGATTTAAGGATTGTGATTAGAGTTACTGCTTCACCCCTTCCTACTTTTGTTATCTTGGGCAAACCACTTAACTGCTTTAGGATTCAGTCTTCACATCTGTAAAATGAGGATAATGATCACATCTACCTTCCACTTTACTTTTGATGATTTAAAGTGCTAACGCATGAAAAGTACCTTCCATAGTGCCTGGCTCATAGTAAGATCTAAAAACAGTTATGTATTATTTCTATAATCATTTTACTTGACTTGCATAATATATACATAATAATGAGTCCAGTATTTTAAGATTCAGGACTCAGTGACTCACTATTACTAAATGTCTCACCTACACTGTGTCACACAGAGAAAATGGGAGCAAGCTCACCAGGATTTTGTGTGTTTGCTTCTTTTGTGGAGAGCAAGACTCAAGTTCACTTTAACTATGTAGGTGAACAAAACAGCAGGAAGACGTGCAGGACAGAGCAAAGGGCCAGCATTATTCTCAGCCTGTGCCATATTTGTGGGTCACATAAAAAGTAAAATGACAATTATGTAAGGAGACAGAGGTGTTAATTATCGCCACAGGCATTTATATAATACTATATACAAATGTCAAATTAACATGTTCACCTTAGATTTACACAATGGCCTATCTGAAATACAGATAAATAAAAACATTTTAAGCGTGAGGACGAGTGCTCTTCGGAGCATGTCTGTCTGGCACACACCTGTCAGGAACTTTTGCTGGCAGAGACATTGCTCCCACCAGCCCTGGTACTGCAGGTGAGAATTACCATCAGGAGGTCTGCAAACATCTCAAGTGTTCAGAGGATGGGAGAGACAAGAGGGTAGCAGAAAGTGGAACTGGACACACAGCAGAGGCTGCAGAAGGAGAAGGCATGGCTAGCATTGTGCCCACGTGTTCCAGCGCAGGGAAAATGGCATGAACATCACTAAGAGACAGGGGACAGCTTCTGAAGCTGTGTCTTCATCAGCATTTTCTGTATTTCCCTAGTTTGCTTCACCAGCTACTAGGAAATCTCCTGACTCCCACACTTCTTTCCCACCCACCCTCAATTTTTACTAAGTCTGTCTTCTTTGGTACCTTCAGTTACTGTCCATTCTTATTTTTACTTCATTTGCCTCTTTAAACTTTGAGTTTTGGCCCCTAGTTGTTGAATCCTAAATCGCACTGGGATGTAACCATGAGAGCCTTCGTCTTTATTTTTTAATGTTTTTTTAAATTTATGTATTTTGAGAGAGAGACAGGGTGAGCAGAGGAGGGGCAGAGAGAGAGGGGGAGACACAGAATCTGAAGCAGGCTCCAAGCTCTGAGCTGTCTACACAGAGCCCAACGCAGGGGGCTGGAACTCACCAACCATGAGATCATGACCTGAACAGAAGTTGGACGCTCAACCGACTGAGCCACCCAGGTGCCCCTCGAGCCCTATTCTTAATTATGGTCCTATTAATGGAGGATTTAGAGCATCCTTCTGGTTTAAATACTGCATTCTGTCCTGCTCTTGCAGTGTTTCAGTCTCATTCTTTCTCTTTTCCTCCCTAATGTACTTAGATCTTGCTTTTCCCCTGCAAGGAAGCCTTCACAGGAGTGAGCACCCTCAACCAGGGGCCAGAACTCTCAAACAGCATGGTGTCCTTTTACCTGAGTTTGCCAGGACCGTCCTTCTGCCTGACATGGAACTGTGAATCACGTGTACCCTGACTCTCCCGGCTGCCACCAGCAGGGCACCAGAAGGATAGGCGATGCTCTCACCAGTTTTCGCCTTTGCAGATAAAGGCATAATAGGAATCCTCCTATTAATACACATGCAGAGTAGTGCGAACACACTGTGACAGATTTTCCAGCACTTAATTTTTCATCCAGTTTCCCTCTCTCACCCATCAGTGGAATAGGAGTTTGGTTCTGGGGATCAGAATAGATTTTTCCACAGTGCTCCCCCCTAACTTTCCACTTGTAAAAAGAGAGGAAATGCATTTGAGCAAGAAAAACTTAGGACATAGATCAGCCTCCTTGAACTGTAAGTAGAAAACAGAGAATCAGTTGGCCATTCTGGCAGTTAATGAAGCAGGGCAAATTATTTTTGTAATTCTCACAAAACTCCTGTTTTTTTTTTTTTTTTTCTGGGGCGGTGCAGTACTTAGGAAAGATGATTTTGAGAGATTTTTCACTTTTGTATTTTGTTTTTAAGATAGTGGATGCTCTGTGAAGGTTGTCTTTATCTTAACAACTCAGAAATGTTTATACTCTTAAAACTAGGCAATACTTTATTATTGTATTGCATTATTTATAACTAAATAGTTACCTTACTTTTTTTTTTTAATGGAAAAGTCTAGAGATCTTAGCTAGACATTCAAGAACTCTTTAAATGATCTTTCCAGCTTCTTCTCCAAACACTTCTCAACATGAGCCAAACCAGTTGGCTTTCTTTCTCTTTTGGCATTTTTCAAACATTACATCCTTATCTTTTGTACTGTCTTCCCATCACTACGAAAATAGTTCTCATTATTCAAAACCAAGTTGAAATCTCACACACTCAGTCATTTTTCCTGATCATCTCAATTAGATATAATCTCTTCCTTCCACTGCTGCTTAGATAACTTCTAGTCCTCAATACTTTCTGGTAGCTTCATATAATGCGAATATTCACAAACCTTGGAGTGCTTGTAAAATGCAGCTTCCAAGGCCCTATTCCCATGAATTTCTGACTCAATAAATCTGATACGGTCCCCTGGCATATGCCTTTTAACAAGCATACTGAATGTATCTGATAAAGATTATGTGTAGATCCTATTTTGAGAAGTTTCAACATGATGTTTTATATATTTGTTACTTTTATAAGTGTAGATGCTTTATTTCCCCTGTTCAATTATATGCTATGAAAGGGCAGGGATTATATCCTAGACTTCCATTTATTTCACAAAATATCTTAAATTTAAACACTATTAATAGCACTAATTTATGTAGTTCTTCTTAGACATGTCAAAATTGTTTTTTTTTATGCTAAGCACAGTATTATTAGGAAGAGGGTTGATCTGTAAAGTTATTCAAAAGAGAAAAATAAAGAAAGCAGAAATAATGTTTTTTTATGATAGAGAGAGGGCAAGAAGAAGTTTCAAACTAATGGCCATAATTAAATATTGATTTACTTGGGGGTCACATACTCAGCTAATATTTTGGTATACTTCCTTTTAGGGGACACCTAGGATTCTTTATTTTCTGAATGTCATTCCTTGTGGTAAAAGTGAGTACTGAAAACTGAAACCTAAAAATTATAAGGCTGCCGTAGGACATCTTGTTGAAGGGAAACCAATTTTCCTGGTGAGAAACTTGGTTTCATTTTTTATTTTATAAATGTTGGCTTAATACTGATTATGTGTCATGGAAAAGCCCCACAACATTCGCTATATCAAATGCTGTGAAAATTATCCAGCTCGTATTATACCTCTAAGCACTTCACCAAAATGTAATAATTTCCTGAAACATAAAAGAAACTTTTCCCCATCTTTATTTTTTGTCAAGTGAGAGTACTGTGTTTCTGCTTTAGTTCTCACATTCCAAACTAGAGGCAGTGAGTCCACTTGATTTCCCTTCTCTGGTAGTGAAGTTGGGAGGCTGGTGGCGATGCTAGACCTTTGAAATCTCTGCCCCTAAGGTCACTGGTTCCAGCTTCCTGGGTGTCAATGGAGGGAAACCATCTCTGATTGTCAGACAAAATGAGAATCCAAATCACTGACTTACAGAACCAGAAAATCCAATTTCTGGAAGGTTCAATGTCTGGATTTCCCTGATCTGGAAAGAACTATGTAGGTACTCTATAAAAGCAGCTATAAACTCTCTTCCGGGAAAGATGGCTCCATAGCCTCCCTGAAGCAGTGGAGAAGGCTTTACGTCTACTCCTGGACCCAGACTCTTTCCTGGTGATCACCTCACCTGGAGTGTTTTCTGATTTAAACTCATTGCAATACACCTAGAGACATGGGGCAGTGGAAGAACTTTGAAATGGATTATCATTCCCTCTGCACATAAACTGCCAGCAAGAGGCATTTTGCAAACATGTCTGCCACATCTCCAATGTCCCATCTCTGGAGGTTGGCTGTTTTGACCTGATATTCCTTGAGGATTTTTTTTTTAAGTTTAACTCTCTTGAGTGAAGATGATCTTTGTTGACAGGTCTGGCTGACTGTTACACTTCTTGGTTTGTTGTCTTTTATCATGACTTAGTTCCTGCACTGCATCTTAAAAGAGTAAGGTCTACCTACTATACTCGGGGTCAGATTAGACCTTGTATTGCCTTCCTCAGAGAGGGCCTCACTTTGGTTTTGTCATGCTTCTTAGGCTTCATAAGAAAGTTCTAAGCCTTTCAGCCACCTTCCTAGCAGATTGCCTGAGGCCTTATATCCCTGATACCATCTGTAGGCTGAAAGTATGATGATAAAAGTCTTTGTTTTACATAGAAGGGGTTAGATACCAGGGTTTCTTTTCCCAAGACTGATGCTCTTGTAGAAGTGATTTTCCCACTTTCTCTATTCTAACTCCTTCCTTTCTTTACCCTATTTGCTTTTTTTTCTTTCTTTTCTCCCTCCCTCCCATTCTGTCTATTCCTTCTCTCCTCTTTGTCTCTCTCTCTCTGTCTCTCCCTTCCTTCCTTCCCTCTAAAATTCGGAACAAAGATTATTAGATTATTTTTGGTATCACACTTAAGAAACCACAGTCATTCCCCTAATTTTTCAATTTTCCAAATACATGAAATTTCTATGTACCTTCTTATATACCATGTCTTTCTTCCCCTACCCCCACACACCTAGTGTCTATTTTCCCCTAAGAGTATCATTTGATGGTCTTTATTCCTTTCTGTAGTATATTCCCTAATACCATGTCCAAAATGATTGTTGTAAGTCAATCATGGTTATCTGTTTGTTTGTGGGTTTTTTTTTTTTTGTTTTTTTTTTTTTTGCCAAGGATTAGTTTAGAAATGGGCATGTGACCTAGTACTGGCCTATGAGATTTGATAAATCCAATCGGGCCTCTGGAAAAGTACGATTTTGTAGATTTTTTTTTTTTTCAAATAATTCCACATTGGTAAAGTCTTCATATTTTTTATTTACAAAAAAAAAAAATTATTTGTAAAGAAAGAGAAGCTAATTTGCTTAATTATTAAATATTGAACAATAAGGTGTACCATTTAAATATTTCTAACTTTTCACTATTATACATATTTGGAGGGAAGAGTCACTTACTTCTTTTAAAATATTATTTAAATTATATTCCCCAAAATGGAATTACTAGGTCAAAACTAGACAACACTTATGTTTCTTGGTTTCCAAAAAGTTTATACTAACTTCAGCTGCCATTGGTAGTTTAGATATTTCCAGTCTGTCCACACCTTTGAAAGAACCAGGCATCATCTCTTTTTACTAATTTGCTTAAATTTGCTTTTCTTTGATTCCTGGAAACTTTGAACATTTTTCCTCTCACATCTGTTAGTTGTATTTCTCTTTGCACATTTCCCATCTATTTACTTGCTGTCAATTATCTATGGGGTCTTGTTTTTCTCAAATAAATATCTGGGAGCTTTTCATATAACATAGTTCCTGGCCCTTGCCTTATTAGCTGAAAATATTGTGTTCTTTCCCATTCGGGATACCTTATTTTGACTGCAGAAGTTTGTAGCTTTAATGTCATCAAATTTGTTTATTCTTCCTTCATGATTTCTTTTACTATTTTTCAGTGTAGAGAGTCTTCTCTCAAATCCCCCAAATCCAGTGAATATTAAATTCCTCATCTGGTTTCCCTGACATTTTATTTTTGTATTTAATTATTTTATCCAACTGGAACTACTTTTGACCAGTATTCAGAGTTTCAAATCTTGATTTTTTTTTTCCTGAAATGCTACCCAGCCATTCAACTACCATTTACCGAATAATCCTTTGCTTCCCTGCTGCTTTGATAAAATAAATCTTGTATATAATAAAGTCTGTTTCGAAGGACTCTCTTCTGCTCCATTTAGCTTTGCTTTGTAGTTCTCAAGACACTTTAACATACATTATCTCATTTCATCCTTCCTACCCCACACTGATTGCCTGGTTCACCCCCTGCTGCTCCTCCGGCATGCAAACATCAAACAATCTGACTTGTCCCATCTCCCTCTTATGGATGGAAAACAAAACCCTGAAAGGTGAAGCCACTTATTAACCAGCCCTCCCAGCCATTTAGCACTGGGGAGAAATGGAAAATTTCAATCTTCACTTCGCCCTGTGCCCTGGGACACCTCGTCCTCACACTGGGGAAAACACTGGTTGCCATTAGTTTTGGCATCAGGACCATGTGTGAGCCTCCTCTGGGGTTCTTCTCCCAAACCAGGAAGCCCTTCATAACCTCTCAGGATACTCGGGAAGCCTCTGCTCCTATAGCAGAGGGGAAAGGAAGGGCGGGTGCAGAAACAGCCGTCTGCAGCCTGTGTCTATTTGGCACTGACTGAGAACTCTGCTTTCTGTCAGTGCATTTGTGCGGTGACACATATTCTCCGGTGATTAGATTAACGCTGGCAAAGCCAATATGAAAAACCCACACAGATTACCACTGTCACCCGCAGTAATTACATTTATTCATTTCCATTTAGCCAAGTTTTTACAAGCCGAGCAAGGGGCCAAATAAGCAATAAACACAGAGGCAAGAAATTAAAATGCTGATCTGTTTGCTGTGAAAACAATCAAACTATCATCTTTCTTTAGGCACCTCATTCATCATCGGATAGGGCCACACTGGTGAAATGGAGGTGGGGAGCCTAATGTTATTACATGTAAATTCACTAACATGAAATTACTGCCCCTGATGTGATTTTACTAATAAATTAGTTCATTTCTACCTTTTCGCTAGAGACTTTAGGGACCGTGGAGAATGTACATGTGTCTCGTAATCTTGCCTGTTTTATTTCAGGCCGGCTAGCTGCTAAATTTCTATTGCTTTTCACTCCCTCCCATCTGATTCTTTAGTTTCCTTGCTATGCCTTATTGGATAAACATGCCATACAATTTGTTGTCTTCACATGTAGTTTGGAAATAAGCAGCTTAAGGACAAATTCTCTTTCGCAGGCGATGAGAACAGCATCGGGAAACATTATGAATATAATGGGTCTTGCAGCTAGTTGGCAGCTATTATTAATTCATTGTTGGGTGTGGTGGTTTTTCTCATTTCCGTATAAATTTTCAATTTGAAAACAGAATGGAGCCAAACTTTGCCATGTCAAGTAGCTATTGAAGCAAGGAAATCAATCTGCAAGCAGCTCCCTCTGCTTGCTCACCCTCTGCTGTGTCTTCACAGGAGCGAAGGGAACACAGTGGAAAGGCAGCCAATGGCTCACAGAAGACAGATGTGGAGTTGCCCCGGATCCGCTCCCTCTCTGGGACTTGCACGGTGCTGCTTCCCTTGCTTATTGTTAATGGCCCATGTCTGGATGTAGAATATTTCATTTATTTTTTAAGATTTTGTCTGCTCTGTTGTTTATCCCCAACCCAATATCACGATTCATTTTTGCAAGATTACAAATGGTTTCTATGAAAATAATCTTGATGCTACCAGTGAAAGAGTAGAGATGCTGAGAACCAGACAAGGAAGGAGAGAGACAAGTGTTTGGTGGGAACCACCCCCGCCCCCACAATTCTCCTTCTGCCCCTAAGTGAAGATTCTGTAAGATATGGCTCAATGTCAACCCTTAGGGAAACACAAAGTATGCACAATAGCATATTCATGCTTTGTACAGTAAAAATGTATTAAAAAGAGTTTCTCTGATGCAGGGGTTCAGTGAAAATCCAAAGCTTAGAAATGGTAGACATTACATATTAGACCTACCTCACACATGATCATTGAATAGAGTTCCCTCATTCTTCCAATTAATAAAATTGGCATATTGAGGAATAAACCAATATGAACAGGAGATAACTAATTTCCACACTTTTTTCATTTGAATTTAACTTTACAGCGTGCAAAGTTATACAATGAGGGGGATTGTGCATCTAAATTTTCTCTCTTTTTTTCCAGAGAAAACAAATGAGAATAAATAATCTGTTTATCTAGAATTATTAGGTAGTAGAGTATCCCAGCTAATTGACTACTTTCATTAATGAGTGAAATCTTTGGACTCCAATTTGACAAAACTCTATTCAGTACATATCTATTGATCAATTACTGTGTACAGACCCCTAAGCTAAGAGCTGTGCCGAAGAAGAAGAAGAAGAAGAAGAAGAAGAAGAAGAAGAAGAAGAAGAAGTAGTAGTAGTAGTAGTCTTGCTTTTCAGAATTTAAGGTAATTAAGATTCTTCTACCTCCTGGGTCACATTAGGGACCCCACATCTCATTGTACACCCAGAGAACCTTAAACTTTTCCAAATGGTTATTACCACAAAGTTTGCCATTATATTTCATTTGTTTGATTATGTCCTTAATAGTTATCTTCAAGCTAGAGTATATTCTTCAGTAGAGCAGGGACTGTTTCATTGTATCCTTATTGAGTACATACTAAGTTTTAAACAAGTAGATACTGAATAAATGAATGAACAGATGAACTATACAGTCCTGTTGAGACAGAGATAGTGTAGGAGGTTGCTTCAAACCTGTATTTTTGCAAGACAAACCATGTAACGAATGCGACCATAAGTTGTTTACTGAGTATCTATTATGTGTTAGGTGCTCTTCCAGATGCTGAGGATACAGTAGGGATTAAGACAGACACAAACTCTTACCTTTGCAGAGCTTACATTTTTATTGAGTGAATCAAATAAGGAAGATGTTTCAAATTGTGAGTGATATTTTGTTATGTGTTTATATAACCACCTATCTTAGAAATTGATCTTATATTTTGGAGTCAATCATTTTTTCCATTTCTGCTTTCTTAGAGCAGCACTAACTCTAAGAAATTATATATATACAGTATATATACAAGTATGTGTATATGTACACGCATGTATGTGTATTTACATGTATGTATTTTCATAGTTAACAAAAGGCCCTCGACTGTCACCATATCATTGATTTCCTCCTTTCACAACCCCATCCCATAATCTAATCCTGATTCTTCCACATTAAATGGTACTGAGAACCCCTCCTTCCTATCCTAGCTGAGACTATTTGCTTTCATAGATTTACCATCTGAGATGTGGACAATTACTGTGGTGTGACTGAAAGTCTCCCCGAGGTCCATGCTGGCTAAAGGAATGACCTCACTGCCTAATGGACATACTGCATCAATTGCCAACTCTTTAGCTTTGATCATGCTCTCCCCTTTCCTTCCCTGTTCCCTTTCTTCTCTCTGAATTGACTCACATCCACGATCACTTTGTGTACTGCCTTCCTTAAAAAGGTGTCTCTGATCTGAGCAGTGAATAACCTTTTGTTGCTCTAGGTTTGTAGCTTGTGTGGCAAATAATCATACTCTGCTTGGGATAATCCCACATTGCCACTTACATCATTAGCTCAATTTTTTTCCCAACCTTTTCTTGCACTTTGTGTTTTCTCTCTGCAATCAGAATTGGATCTCCTTGGGAAAACCACTTTCGTTCCCACAGTGCCTGCTCTTGTACTGTGCCCATGATAACCACTCAATACCTTTTCGTTAACTGAACAAACAGGTGAAGAAATGAAGTCCTGAAATTTGGGTATCCCTTCTAAAAATTTCCATGGGAACTATTGATTAAATTTACATTATTCCATGTGTACCAAGAATCTCTTAGTCCTGCTTTACCTTCTTTTTTCTGTTTCAGAACCAAAACCAAAATGAAGAATCATATGATTTGCTAAATTCTCTGAAGTACAAAATATGGATGGAATAGGTGACTGGACACAGATATAATCATCTGCATTTTAAACCTTCTCCAAATGACAGGATTTTTGTTTTGCATGCTTTCTATCCACATTACATTTATGATTATTGAATATTAACATATAAAAACTATTATAGTAATGTAAAAGGCAAGCATTGCTTTAGAAAGTATGACTTTTATATTGTGGTAAAATGGATGTAAGATAAAATTTAATGTCTTAACCATTTTTAAGAGTACTGTTCAGTGGCATTTTGTATATTTGTATTGTTGTGCAATCATCACAACTATCTGCAAAACTTTCTCATCATCTTACTCTCAAAGTGTGTACCCATTAAATAGTAAATCCCCATCTCCTCTTCCCTCTAGAGATTATTACTTTTAATCATTGAAACATTGGTAACATTTATGATGAGACTTTATGTCTTACTGAGATGGAAATAGCATGTCAATGAAGAACACTGATTTAGTTGAAACTTGTATATTTCCTCAAGAAGACATTACTGAATGTTGTAAGAATAAGAATGACCATATACAGATAAAAATAACTCCTGTAAGAGAAGGAGAAGCTGTTTCCTATATTTAGTACATAATTCCTCCATTTACTTCAATGAGTTATAAGAAGGATTCAAAGGGCAGAGATTAGCAGCTTCAGGTTTTATAGATTCTTAGGAAATAAAGACTTACAAAGTATGAGACATACCCCCAAGTACTGGTATTTTATTCTGCTTTAATTCTTCTGGCAACAAATCCCTTATTCTGAGAGATGTTTTCATCCTTTATCTTATTTGATTACTGAGAATAATTTTTCAGAATGGATATTTTTATTTTTTACAGTCTGACAATTCCATTTTGAACTGAGTCTAATTTATTCATAGTGCCTTAGTTTTTCTAACTTTATGCTGTACAACTAAGGCTTTAAAAAAAAGAATCAGGAAAATAAAGCATGAGTACACAAAGATAGATTCTGCTGATGACTCAATCCCTGTCGAGCTTACTCTGCCCGCTGCTCTGTTAGTTGAAAGCAAGGGATGGGATGAGAAACATTTTTTTTTCCTCAGAGAAGAATTGATGGAAAATCTATTGTATACAGACTGGGAAAGTGGAATGCATAAGTAGAAGAACCAGCATTTATTCCTCCATTACTCAAATGAGCTGTTAAGGGAGATAAGTGACTTCCGGGAACAAATGAGACCCAGAGACTAAAACAAAAAAGATTCTGCCAGTGACTAGGTTCTATATCAGTAAAAATGCTGACCAGTCTCAACCACTGAGAACTCTGTAAGGAAGACCTGTCGTCACACCAGTAAAGATGGAAATGCAATGCAATGTCCTAATCAATTCTGGCTGCATTAAGAAATGTGTTCGTGCTAATTTGCAACTTTGAGTACCAAAAGTTCTAGGAGATTGATTGATGGTACTATTTATGGAAGAAGTAAAATGCATACCTTCCTGTGTATACATAAAGCATTTGAACACAGCTACATAAAGTACTACACTGACGTTTTCTCAAAAGCAGAAAATTGCTGCTTGCCGACAAGATGCTTTGAATAAAATAGATGACGTTATCTGGAAACTCCAAGGGTTAGTCAATTAAGCATTTGTGTGGATAAATTGAAGGTGTTACTTTTGCTAAATCATGATTTGTGAGGAAGTGTGATGGGCTCAGATTAAGGACTTGAGAAGATGCAGAGCTATGGACATAAGAGTGCTCATGTGTTGGCCCCTGGATTCCCTCTGTGATAGAGGAACATAGCATAATCCCTCTCTCCTTCTGAAATGTGCTGTAAGCATGTGTACCACTACGCCTTCATTTCCTTCCTGATCCATGGCTTTCTGGGTTAATCACGAAGATTAGTAAATGGATGCACACATCCTCCACACACACAGTCAGCAATAGGTGTGGTTTGGTGTTGGTTGAATAACATAGTGTTATCTTGCTCAACAACTGTAATTTCCATGTTCTTATTGATTGTAATTTATAACATCATTAGCTTTCTAAACTGCCATTAACTAATGATGGACTCTGTGGGCTAAACAGCTCTTTGAAATCAGTTACTGACAAGTTGGCCCCAGAAGCATTTATCAAAAGGGTAATGGATCCCTATTGGAGTGACAATAAATTAGGTTATGCTCTTATCGAATTAAACAATGGATGAAGGAAAATTAGCTATCAATAAACATCTATAAAGCCTTCCCGATTATTCCCAGTCAATTATATCAATTAGAGATCAAACAGGGGACCCCTGCAGTACGTTAAATAGGACTAACCAGAGCCCAAAGAGGCCAAATTGTGTTACAAAATGAAGCACCAGGGGCAGCTGCAAAAGAGGTAATCATTACCGCCATTGACAAAAGGGCTGCTTTATTGGAACAGGGGGTATTGCCTGGAGGCTTGCTTCTGGCTAAATGGCAAAGACTCCCTAATAAAGCAAAAAGAAGGAGAGATGTGGGAGAGCAAGAACAGGAGGAAGAAAAGGGAAAGTTATGTGAGGCAGAGCACAGTGTGGAATAAGAAAGAGGAGTGCAGAATTATTTGTGTATATGCAGCCTATCCTTTTTTGCTGATACAATTAAATTAAGACTTTTAGCTTGTAAGGATGTTTCCCTAGCTCTCTGCAAAACAATGACATATCATTTCAATATGTCTTAATGTTGCATATATATATATATATATATATATATATATATATATATATATGAGTATTGATACATAGGTACGTAAGTATACATAGATACATAGATCATGGATAGATACATAAGTATATATATATATCCTCCACTCCATTTCATGGGCCAAGGGTCTTAATAAACTTGAGCTGATTTTCATTAAATTTCTTCATTAAATTGGAATACTTAAAAAAATGGAACAAAATATGCTTTCAAGTGATTTGAGATCACTGTTGAGGTTCAAGGGGAACTAGAAAACATGATTTGTTTTCTAATGGTCATACCTCAATTTCCTTATGCTTTGTACAGTAGATTCTCAACAAACACCTGTTGTTCAGGGGCACTTGGGTGGCTCAGTCGGTTAAGCAGCCAACTCTTGATTTCAGCTCAGGTCATGATCTCAGAGTTCGTGAGATCAAGCCCCTCCTTGGGATCTGCGCTGACGGCATGGAGCCTGCTTGGGATTTTCTCTCTCCCTTTCTCTCTGCCCCTGCCCCACCCCTCTTTCAGAAATAAGTAAATAAACTTTTAAAAAAGGTAAATAAACACCTGTTGTTCAGATTTGACAAAGACCTGAATTTTACATATGGGTAAGAGGAAATCACAAAGCACAGAATAGTATAGTGGTCATCTGAGGCTGCAGGGCCAAAGCTCTTCTGACAGATGTGTCTTTTTGGTCTTCCCGTCATTTTTTATAAGGGATGTATATCTTCTTGCTCCATGCCTTAGATTTTATGGACATTTATCATGTATTTTACACAGATTCCACCTTACTTTTCTCCATGAGAAATCGCTCACCAGGAGCCACCACTGATTCTTTGCTTCTGCACATTTTCCACACTTCTAGGAATCCAAGTGATACCTATCTAAGGACCGTGAATTACCTATTCCCATCTATGATCCTTACAAAACTCTGTTGGGATTAGCTTTCAATGTGCAGAAGCTACAAAGACATAAATATAAGCTAAGAGGTAAAATAAAGGTCCAGGGAAGTGTGCTTGCCATGATGCAATGGTCTTGGTGCTGGGCAGTGAATACTGAGCTCAGATTCCATTTCTGCCACTCATCAGCTCTGTTTTCAGCTGAATGGCTTAACTTCTCTCTCCTTATTAGAAGAATGGGGATGAGAAATTGGACTGTGCAAAGCAGTCCTGATGGACATGATGTCCTGATTGCATGATGCCTGCCCTCAGCACCAACCTCCTCTTGGATTCTCTCTACTTTGAGCTTTCTGCCTCTGGATCTGCAAAGTAGAGCAAGGATCCCTGATATCTCACAGGGCTTTTGTAGGGCTCAAAAGTGATAATTAATTGGGACAATACTATGTCAACTGTTAGCTGCTGTGAAAGTCATAACAATCATTATTGCTGTCTTTCAGACAGTCTTAACCTAACCCAAGAAATGGTTCACTCACCTAAATACTCACTTCCATAAGGCTTAGTATCTGATTCCTTTACTATTTCAGGCAAGACAAAACTTAGGGAAAATGTCCACAGCTGCAGAAAATGAACTTGAAAATGTAGGCAACTACCTGAGCTTAGATTCTCCAAAACAAAATGCACCACATTTAGTTTTGGTAGCTCAGGAAAATGTGGGATGTATTTCAAAATATCTGGAAAGATGACTCAGCTTGTAGTTGCCTTTTGTAGTGTAAAGAGATTTTAAGGGTTGGGTTTGCACTGGAATAAAAAATAAAAAAAGTCAGGAGACCTGAGTCTCAGTGTTGGCTCTGCAGCAGTGTTGGCAAATGCTGGGCTGCTGTGGTCTTTCCCAGGGAAAACCGCAGTGCTTGTGTGTGTGTGTGTGTGTGTGTGTGTGTGTGTGTGTGTGTGTGTGTGTGAACCTCCTGTGCCTCAGTGTCTCCACCTACAAAAAGGGGCAGAAGATTGTTGTGACAATTAAAGCAATACCAGGATGCTGGGAACATGGTAAAGGCTTCATAAATTCAGGGAATGTTTTTATTGTTATTGTTAGTGAATCAGCATTCATCAAGTTTCTACTGTGTGTTAAGCACTTTGCTTAGATTCTTTTCTTTTGAAAACCCTCTGACCCATGGTTTCCCCATCTCTAAAATGAAGATGGTAGTACTTATTTAAAAGTTATTAAGTGCTAACTTCCTAAAGATGACACACAGCTTGTAAGTGGGGGACCTAAGATTTGCCAGCTACCACACTCTTTCCAGTATACCCTGTTGTCTTGTGACCCATGCCTTATAAATGTATTTTTTCTTCATGTATTCATTACTTTTACTGAAACTTGGGCAAATCCCTTAAAGGTACTTTATAGATATCAACTCAAAGGAAATGCCAATTATGCTTAAGAGGGAAAGGGATGTTACTCTTTATCTTTCTTGTTTCATGTTTTTATTTTTATTTTTTTATCCTTCTGGTTTTAAAAATGAGGAACTATACTTCCCTGCAAATAACAGAGCCACTCTTTTTTTTTTCTTTTTTACTTTTTATATTTATTTATTTATTTTTTGGGGTGGGGGAAAACAAGTGGGAAAGTGTCAGACAGAAGGAGAGACAGAATCCCAAGCAGACTCTACACCATCAGCTTAGAGCCCAATGTGGGGCTTGAACTCACAACAGTGAGATCATGACCTGAGCTGAAGTCAGACACTTAACCAACTGAGCCACACATGCACCCAAGTGTCTGACTCTTAATCTCTAGCTCAGGTCATGATCTCATGGTTTGTGAGTTTGAGCCCCATGTCCAGCAGGCCTGGAGCCTGCTTCAGATTCTGTGTCTTCCTCTCTCTCTTCCCCTGCCCCACTCATACTCTTGCTCTCTCTCTCTCAAAAATAAAATAAACATTAAAAAATGTTAAATAAAACAAAGATCAGAGGCTTAACCAACTGCACCATCCAGATGCCCCACAGAGCCATTCTTTTCCAACATTTATTCTAAGGCATTTGTGTTCATGGATGGCGTAACACAAGCCCTTACCACCAATAAGCATCAAATGCATACATGCAATCTCATAATTGGGATAAATAAATTGTGCAACTACATGGCCCTTCCCTGAAAAAAGTAGGTAGCCTAAGAGTTGTAGAAGCTGCCTGAAAAAGAATGGTTAATCTCTGCTCTGGGGATATGGTAAACTTGTAGTGACATGAGTGTACCTATGTCCCTATGCATAGGCCAGAGTGGGTGCGCACACACACACACACACATATATATATAGATCTATGATTTTTTTGTTTTTGTAAACAATGATTCATTCAGATTATTTCTACCTACATATAATGTTTTATGCACCAGAAGGTGTCAGTGTGGGAAGGAATGATGTGTCTAGGGGATAGAGGGAGAGAGCAAGAATCATAAATAGAGTTCTGACCTGAATTTGAGAAGCTTGCAAGGAGAAAGAATGAACATACATTGAATACTGGTGGACATTTTTAACATTTTATCAACTTAGGTTATAGGACGGCAGAAAGTTGAGAAGGGGATTATAATACATATTAACTCTTCAAAAATGCTTCTAGACCCTCTGAGTTACGTTGGATTGGTTTGAGTCCATTTGCAAATAACATCCTTTTGGTTTTGTTTTGTTTTTGGCAACACAGCTGCACAGTCTGAGTAGTCACATGTGGACACCAATTGCAATATTTTCAGCATCTTTCCCCAAACCACATTTTCTTGCTATTCCAATAAGGAGAGAGAAATAAAAGGAAGAATTTACCGAATTCCTATTAGGCCTTCCAGTCTGAGATCCCCTCCTGACTTGTTCCATCTGGGCCTAAGTATGTGAGACTTTGCCTTGTGGATGTGTGATGTGACAGGACAGCCTTTAAAATATCCAAGAAAAAAAAATCTAGTTAACACAAATGCTTCTTAAAGCATAAATATGTATTTAAAACATTTGTAGTTCCACATTACAAAATGCATATTAATGTTAGCAGTAGACAAAATGATACACAATAAAATGCAGATTTTAATTCAATACAATGTCTAAAATTAGCCAGTTAAATTAGCTACAGTAGTTAAGGTTTATAAATTAGCCTCACTGAAGCTACACAAGATTTCTGAAAGAAGCATTAGCAGTAGAACGTGCATTTATCACTCTGAAATAGACACACTCTGCCACGTTGCTTTTGAAATCATCTGGGCGGCCTTGAATGAACTTGTGGCAGTTTCATTAAAGGCTTGCTGGCATAATTTGGTCTTGTGATTTCAATTTGTTCAACTGGCCACTTTAGAGAAAGTTAATTTCTCTGTATACTTAAATTTACTGCCTGGTGTTCCCACATTTACACATCAGATTTCTATGAGCAATTTCCGCCTCTGATCCTTAGGACTTTCCACAAGATTCATTTGAACCCATGTCTATTGAGCACCTACTAAGTGCTGGATATATATTTCTGGGTCCTGAAGATACAGAAACTGAACAAAGCAACGATTCCTGACCTTATATGCTTTTCTTCTAATTGAGGGATATCAATGATAAAGAAGTGAAATATAAATAGTCTCACGGTTGTCAGAATGTCTGTAAGAAGAATAGAGCAGAGTTGGGGGATGGGAAGCATACAGAGCTTGGGAAGGGAAAGGAATGTTGAAAAATTAGATGAAGGCCAAAGAAGACCTCCCTGAGAAGATGATACTGAAGTCAAGATCTAAAGGAAGTGAGAGAGGGCGCCATGTACATATCTAGGGAAATAAGAAAAAATGGCAAGTGCAAAAGTCCTGAGGCAGGAAATGTTTCTGAAGTGCTTAAGGAATGAACAGCAAGGAAGCTTGTGTGGAGTGAGTAACTGAGAGAGCATAGGAGCTGAGGGCAGAGGGTTAGGGGGAACAGACTAGTTTGGAACATATCAGCTGTGATAGGGATTTTGGCTTTGATTGTACAGGAGATTGAAGGTCACTGGGGGGTTTTGGACAAAGGAGAAATGATTATGAGTGTCTTTTAATCTTTTCAACCAGAAAAGATTCATCAGCACATACAGTCAGATGAGTGAACCAAGTGGCTGCTGCTGTGATCATAAAAAGAAAATGAAGGTCCTAAGTGTGGTGAGAGGCAACGATAATGAGGGAGAGACCTTGCTGTTCTCTGCTTTCAATACTGATGCTTGTATATAACCCGACAGCCCATCTCTCCTCTGTATCTTTTAACTCTTTCCCTAAATCATCCAGAATTGAAGATGCAGCTAGCAGCACAAAATCCTTATAAACTTCCATTCACTGATTCCACTAACTCTTTTTATTGAAATAAATTTTTGTTTAAAAGAATGCAGAACTGAAAATGACCCTTCAAGAAGGCCAAGTCTGAAACATAATAGTCTCTTTTATTTATTTATTTTTATTTTATTTTTTAACGTTTATTTATTTTTGAGACAGAGAGAGACAGAGCATGAACGGGGGAGGGGCAGAGAGAGAGGGAGACACAGAATCAGAAGCAGGCTCCAGGCTCTGAGCCATCAGCCCAGAGCCCGACGCGGGGCCCGAACTCAGGGACCGTGAGATCGTGACCTGAGCCAAAGTCGGGCGCTTAACCGACTGAGCCACCCAGGCGCCCCTAGTCTCTTTTATTTTTAATACCTTGATAAATACCTTGATTTTTAGAACCGACAGAGTTTTTTTTTTCATATCACTAGCTGTTTCACAAATGGGTACATGTTACTAATGCATGGTGATGTTTTAACCACCCAGCTTGCTCTTCACCCAGGAAGCATCTGATCATAAAAAAAGTGACATACATATTCACTGATATTCACCGGGTATAAATTGTTACCATCTTAGGCAAAGGGGCTGTATATCTCTTTGTAAGACAAGAGTGTACACAGAAAGTTTGATAGTAAATTTTTTTCTTAAATCATGGAATGTATAAATGGCAGGACCCATGAACTTAACCAGGTACTGAAACTAAAAGAAATTTGGTGCCATATAGCTGCAAAGGGGCTTCCTTGGCTCTCTAACCACTACTTGTTTGATGATAGTAAAGCAGTCTCTGATTTGAAGAGGGTGGCTTTCCAAATTGTCTTTTTACCCCATAATTTGGAACTTTAAAGATGTTTCCCCTGAGAAACAAGGTTATTGATGGTGTTTGGCTTCCCAGGTGAGCTCCTGAAGCCTCTGTCCAGAAAATGGCCAGATGGTAGCAAAGATGTGATGTCTGGGAACTCTAGGTCAGGCGAAGTTCAGGAGGGTGGAGCAGGAAGAGGGAGAGGAAGGGTTTCTTTCCTCATTCAGAGTCACTGAGACAAACACAGGCAACATTTGCAGATCAATGGTTTGTCGGGTATCTGTCTCCTGTCTTCCAGGAGACACCTCTTTCTCCTATCCAGCAGCCCTCTTCACTGGCCTCCAGGAGTCTTATGTCTGGTATCATGTAACTCTCTGGGCTGCCTCTCCCCTAAGTGAGCCACAATTCCAAATGATTTATCTCATCTCCACCTCAAACAAAACTCCAATGTATTCAAGAGAGCTGGGTGGACCTACAAGTTGGGACTTCATTCCAATGAGCAAATGACTGATAAATTAGTCACATATGAAGTCTTAAAAAAGGAAAAGATATGCTAACAAATTTAGGATTTGTAGCATTTCTCTCAGTATGGCAATAGGCAGTAGAAAACAAAATCTCACAGTAGTAGAGATGGAAGAAGGAAGTCCACCAGGAAGCTGTGCCTAGGGGACAGCCTTCTTAATGAGCCTTGCCTTCGTCATCATTTTCTCTCTCTCTCATTTTGAGCCTAGGTCTAGGGTTTAATTTTCCACAAATATGCAACAGAGGTGGTCGTGCTTATGGTGACAGATGTGGGTTCTATGTCCTTGGAAATGTGGGAGAAGAGTAACTAGTGTGGGGGGGTAGAGGGAGAGATGGTCACTTTTTGTTGTTTTGAGAGAGAGGGAGAGAGAGAGAGTTAATTTGAGAGGGAGGGAGGGAGGGAGAGAGAGAGAGAAAGAGAGAGAGAGAGAGAAAACAAGCTGGGGAGAGGGGCAGAGGGAGAGAGAAAGAGAATTCCAAGCAGACTCCATGCTCAGCATGGTGCCCAACATGGGGTTTGATCTCATGACCCTGGGATCATGACCTGAGCTGAAATCAAGAATCAGAGGCTCAACCGACTGAGCCACCTAGGTGCCCCTAAAGGTGGTCATTGTTTTTTTTAATTTTGTTAAATTTATTTATTTATTTTAAGAGAGAGACAATGTGAGCAGGGGTGGGGCAGAGAGGGAGAGACAGGGAGAGGGAGAGGGAGAGGGAGGGGGAGAGGGAGAGGGAGAGGGAGAGTCCTAAGCAGGTTCTGAGCTGCCAGCACAGAGCCCGATGTGGAGCTTGAACTCACAAACCATGAGATCATGACCTGAGCCGAAATCAAGAGTTGAACGCTAACCGACTGAGCCACCCAGGCATCCCTTAAAGTGGTCATTTTTAAATTCAGTGTGACCTCTGAGGCTACGCACCCCCAAGTCCCTGAGAGCCATTTAGGCTCACTTACATTCATTTCACTTTGTTGTTACGTTTTTAAAAAACCCAATAAGTATGAGTTTTGAACAAAATAAGCTGTTTTAAAGGCAACTTATTGTTATCCTCATAAAAACGAAGCATTACAATAACGTATATGAAGAATATAAAGCATTTCTCACATCTTCTATCATGTCTTGGTGTCTGCAAGCTAGTGATTTTATGACACTTTTCTTTTTAAGTAGAATATTACCTTTCAGCTTGGAAATGAATAGTAAGCCCCAGAAGTTTTAGCTCCATGAAAATGAATAAGAATCATACCTAAAATAAGAACCTAGAACAGTTATCACTTAAAAAAATAGCAGCTGAGCCACTACCATAAAACAAGAGTAGAAGAATTCCGAAAAAACACTCAATTTATGGCTGTGCTCAGTGGCATAGTTTAAATTCCACAGCCTCCAAGCATATTTTTGCATAGAAACTTGGCTGTAGTTTCTTTTCCCTCCTTGTCTACACTCCCCATCCCACCCCCAATCCCTGCCACCACCAAATGCCTCCATCATAAATCAGAGGGCAGTCCTACTGGCACAGCCTCTTACTAACTACTGGGAGCACCCAGAGGAGGAGCACCCATGGCCGGGAGCACAGGGAATGGGATTGGAAAGGAAGACTTGGACATTTTATTGATGATTCCCTCCCTCCAATTTCCTATTGCCTTTGCAGAAGTTGCTAACAACCAAATTAGTTAATGTTCAGGCCGTTGAAACTTGTGAAGTAATCGTTCCTTTCTAAAGAGCACAGTGGGGGTAATTCTTCATTTTATTTGTTTTATTTTACATTCAGTGTATCTCTTTTTTTTCCTTCCTTAATTCATGCTCCTATGGTTTCCCCTCTGTGCCTCAGCTATATATTGCTTTGAAAAATCAATAAATCCTTTGCACATAATAATGCTTACCTACTCTACCTCACAGGGGTGCTGTGATGCGTAATTAATTAATGTGTGTAAAGAGCTGGGGGCTCGCACGACGTGAGACACCCTATAAGTGGGAAGAATCATTATTAATAAGTGTTATTACCCAATGCCTCTAGATGTCACCAAAACATCTTTTTAAAAATATAATTGGGCAGCCAGTTTTGAAAAGCCCAAGTTCATTCTTTCTCCTGCATAGGGCAGACATTGAAAGAAGGGCATCAGAAGCAGGGCTGGTGGAGCCTTTTCTTTTGGCTGAAGGAGGCTCATTTAATCTTAGATTATGAACTTTGAATAGAAGTAAGTGTTGGAACAAAGCAGCACTTGAATGCCTTGAGGTCTGAATGGGTGGCAGGCTGCATCATTTTCTGGACAATCCGTATGAAAGATCAGTCTTTTCTCTAAAAATAGCATTTCATTTCCTCCTCTCTGAAGCAATTGGTGTTGGCAGTGAATGGATGGGAAAAGAATATACAGAGATATAGATATATAGATATGTAAATATCTATATCTCCTGTTTGTGCATATTTGAATGTGTGCACACATTCTCTCTCCACGTTTGTGTGTGTGTGTGTGTGTGTGTGTGTGTGGAGAGAGAGAGAGAGAGGCAGAGACAGAGAGACAGAGAGCAAAAGAGATGAGACAGAGAGAGAGAGAGAGTAAATAATAGAGAAATAGGTGTCAGCAGTTCTATGCTGAATTACATGATGGCTCCTGTACTGGCTTCATTCACTGACAGAAAGGTGAAAATGAAAATGAGGGCAATTGCACACAAAGTACAGGCAATGACATACCAGGATGATTTTCAACAGAGAACACAGAGCAACCTAAATCACCAGTTGTTGATGCTTATCTTAATAACCAGTTATTCACGTCTCTGCTTTCTTCTTGTCCATCATTTGGTCCATCCAGGGAGGTAGAACTGTGAGCTGTTACACAGGAGAGGAAAGTCATAGCCAGGGGACCCTACTGAGAGACTTATCAGGTATGTGAATGCTAGCTAGTGGCGAAGTGTGAAGGAAGACAGTAAACTCAGTTGGGAAAGAGCATTCCATTAAATCCATTTTCATTCAACTCAACACACCTTGATTTTGTGGTTGGGTGCAAAGTTAAGACAATTTAGCTTAGCAAATACTTCTCAGGGAGGTAAAGTTTTATTTCATAAGTCCTCTGGATTAAAAAAAAATAGTCCCTACACGTTTAAGTCAATATAGGAAGTTTCAAATTATTTTTTTTTCCATTACTCAATATCACACAGACTTTATTTCTCTAGGGAGCTTCACAAAGAAGAGGTTGAACTGTTTATTCTGGTGTTGTTTTAGGTGATTAGGGAAGTTCTCCAAAGAGTCTGGCTTCCTGGGGCAGAGCAGACACCAGCCAGTGCCTCAGGCTGTGCACCTGTGCACTCATACCCACCTCTTGGGCAAGAGTGGAACTGCCCTTGATGAATCTGGGATAACTACCCCAGCTAGACCTTGAGGCTCTGACCACTGCAATATGATGGAACAGGGTCTGGGCTTGGCATTGACAATGAACGTGGCCATTTGCTTTACTTAACTGCGTCAGTCTTGTGGCTGACAAATTTGAGCCCCAGAGAGGTAACCAAAGAGAGAGAGGGGGTGTGTAGCAAGAGAGTGAGAGGAAATACAAACATTGGCTACTCATTAGCATTTTCTTAAGTAAATTTAAAATCACATCTAGAAGAGTGAATCACATAGAGCATTGCTATTATTGTGGAGGGACAAACAAAACTTCACCAGAGCATTTCAGAAAGACTCCGATGTGAGGATTGTTCCCAGTGTGTAGCTAGTGGCTGGTGGCTGGTTAGAGGGGTTTCAGTCCATATATGCCATCAGCCCTTCTCTCTAACTTCGCAGCCTGTCTGCTCCTGACTCTTGCCTTGCGCCTCCTGACAGGTCTCCTTACCTATGCAGAGATTACACCAATCTTTCAGTTTCCAGGCTCCCTCACGGGACTGTCATAAGGCTTAATTAAATAGTGTTCATAAAGCATTCATTCAGCTGTTCAGGTGTCCCTGGATAAAATGCAAAGCACAATATTATTGTGATTATTATTAATTAGGATGATCCTGTCTGAGGCAAGGGATGTTTCCTGCCAGCTTTGGAGAGTTCTACCATGGCCTTTAGCTCCTCAGAGAGGATTTGCAATTAAGATGGCTGAATTTGTAATCCTTAATCTTACAGGAATTTTCAAGAACAAGGAGGATTCCAGAACTGATGGCCAGGACTTGCCAGGGTAATTTTTAAGAGGAATAAAGGAAAATTTTGCAAACAACCTACTGAGACCCTTAATTCTAATATTACTCCCCAGAACAATCAGGAATTTTTATTAAATAAAGTCTCATTTATTTATTTATTTATTTATTTATTAAATAAAGTCCTTTTATTTTTATTAAAGCCTTAAGAATCCTGGGGAATGTAGTAGTGATCATTAAGAACCAACATGGAATCACTGAAAACAAGCAATTTCTAGAGTCTCCAGTTCTTCCTTTGATGGGATCCTTAGACCAAGAATTAAGGAAATGTAATCAACATAAAAGCAAGACTTCAGGGAAAAAATTCAAAAAGCTTCGCATGAGACCTTCATGGACAAGTCCGAGGACTAAATGCATAAATAGCATGCAAAGAGCAGAAGCCATAGGGAAATGGTTACTGGATAGGAATGGTACTGGGTGGCACAGCTTCATTGGGGACTCTGCCTTGTCTAACATTTTTAATTGATGACTTAAAATGCCTTATCATTTGGAATGACAATGAACATATTGAATATTTTCTAAATGTTGATAACTGGGGATTGATAGCCAAAACCTTAGAATGTGGAATTGAGCATGAAAAAATATATATATAACTAAAGCTCTACATATCCAACTGCCAAAGCCTGGGCCGAGAGAGATGTAGCTAAGAACAGGATATGTGCCTAATTGGCATGAGGCTGTGGCAATGAAGAAAACAAGATACAATCCAGACTTCATTCACCAAGTATGTTGTTGAGTGTTAGGTGGAATATAAGGAGAGTACAACAATGTGGGGCATGGAATATATGGTTTTTGAGGGTAGAGGCTATACCTTATTCAGTGTGGTATGGCCACAACCTAGTATACCACCTGACAGAGTCAAGACTCAATAAATGTTGAATGGACAGACTTGGGATTTGGAAACATGCTATATAAAGCAGGATTGATGAAAGTTATGATGATGTTTAACTTGGAGAAGAGAAGACTTGGAATAATATCACTATCTCCAAGTATTTGAAGATTCTTGTTGTGACAAGGAACAACATTGGTCCTAAATGGCCCAATGCACAAGGAGTAGTGCATTCAGGGCTGCTCAGCTGTACACTTTTGGTGGCCATAGGAAATGGCTCAGGATCCCTTGAAGATATGCAGTATATAGTCCGCACAGATGTACAAGCAACACTGGGAGTATGTAAGCTTGAAACTTTTTCCTATATTGAGCCCAAATCAAAACAAGCTTTGCAAAGATACTATAAGCCACCTTCAGATCTAGAGATATATTTTTATTTTACATATATATCAAATATATATATTGGTATATACATTATATATATATACATATAGATCTGAGCTGTCTTCAGATCTAGAGCTATATTGATATATTATATATATTATATTGATATTATATAATCAATATATAGATCTATTGTTGACTTGGTTTTCCAAATCATGGGGTTTATAAAGATATTCCAAGAAATTTGTTTAAAAGCTGGTAATGATGTCAGTTTCAATTTCAATTAAAAAATCATTATCTAAATGTTTTCCCTTAAAGGAGGAGGAGCTTGAACATATGCAAATAAGGACATAATTTGCATGCTGAATGACTGATTCTATGAGCCTGTATTTGATCTAGCTCTATTTTATATGTGAACCATTACACATTTAAAAATCATTTTTAACTCTTAGACATCAGGATTTATACAAGTAATAAACATAAAAAAAACACTGGTGTTTTAATTTTAATACAAGTTAGTGAGGAGAATTTAAATGATTATTTAGTATCTGTATAGCAAGCACCATACACTTGGTTCTGTTCTAATTGCTTTAAAAATACTAATTAAGGGGGGGCCTGGGTAGCTCTGTTGGTTAAGCGTCCATCCGACTTCAGCTCAAGTCATGATTTCATGGCTCGTGAGTCTGAGCCCTGCATTGGGCTCTGTGCTGACAGTGTGGCGACTGGGATTCTCTCTCTCTCTGCCCTTCCCCCACTTGCACTATCTCTCACTCTTAAAATAAATAAATTAACTTAAAAAAATACTGATTAATTCAGTTTTCTTAACAATCTCACAGGGTGTGTGGGCATTACTAATATCCCAATTTTACAGATGAGAAAACTGAGGCACAGAAAGGTTAAGTCACTTGCTCAAGCTAGAAAATGGGAAAAATGGATTTAAATTCAGGTGCCTAGCTCCATGGTCCCCCTCCTAACATCACACTGTGCTAGCTCTCCCTCAAAAGCCTCCCCAGAACCCACAAGGTACACTTATCTGGTCACAGTTCCTACATTTCCTTATCTCCAGTCCTTTAAAACATCTTAGAAACATTCATTATGGCCAATTTGGCCGTTCATTTGTTGGGAATAAAGACTATCCATATCTAAGACGTATTATTTACAAAGACAGTGCAAATCACAGTCCAAATCCTTCTCCATTATTTTGTCCTTTAGAAACACAACAGAAAAAAAATTTTTAAATAACAATTATTTTAATATAAAGTATAAAAATTCCAAACAAGAAGTTATTTTTTTTAAAGGAAAGCAGTTCTTTTTTTTTTTTTAATGTTTATTTATTTTTTTAGATTGAGAGAGAGAGATACAGCATGTGAGCTGGGGAGGGGCAGAGAGAGAGGGAGACACAGAATCTGAAGCAGGCTCCAGGCTCTGAGCTGTCAGCACAGAGCCCAGTGCGGGGCTTGAACCCATGAACCGTGAGATCATGACCTGAGCTGAAGTTGGATGCTCAACTGACTGAGCTACCCAGGCGCTCCAGAAGTCATTTTTTAATGTTTATTTTTGAGAGAGAGAGAGAGAGCGCTCATGCAAGCGGGTGAGAGGCCAGAGAGAGAAGGAGACAGGGGATCTGAAGAAGTCTCTGGCTGACAGCATCCACTCCCTGATGCAGGGATTAAACTCATAAGCCTAGCCACAGGATCATGAGCTGAGCTGGAGTCGGATGCCTAACCAACTGAGTCACCCAGATGCCCCACCAAAAAATAAGTTATAATAGCATTTTTAAAGGTTTTGATGTTGTAAAAGAGTTAATTTTTAATTCATATTTTAACAGATGCCCCAAACCAAATTCAACATATTAAAAAAAAAAAAACTTGTACACAAATAATGCTTTTTCCTATATAATTAAATAGTAAATTAAATAATGCATATGTGTTAAATGGGAAAAAGTAAAAACTTACTCTTATATGCCATTAGTATTACTAAATATTATATTGGAATGTATTGATTTTGAATTATAGACTGTCCTTAAATGAAATATATCTTATTTTTAAAACTTCCTTATCCGGTTCCATGCAACACTGATGAAATGATTTGTAAATTACTCAGGGGGTTCTCAAGATTATGTTTGTATGAAAGGGATTCCCAGTTTTAAAATGAAATCCCTTAATGACTAACCAAGAATAGAAATGAGATTGAAGTCACAGAATGTGGAAGGCCTTCCTCGTGATGGTATTCTATGATATGACCTTGCCAAATTTTCACTCAGTTTGCTCGGGGCCGGGGTGGGGGGGTGAGTTTGTGATATTTATTGGAGCCTATCAGGTTTATTCAAATGAGAAAATAGCCAGGACTTTGGACATTTTCTAAAAGGGTAAAGTTAGCTCACAGGTCTGTGGTTTTGGAAGAAGGGAGACATTTTAAAATAGTTTTTTTCTGTCTATAACACTTGTCCAAATCTTACTCATTTTTCAATTCCCAATGATGATTTCACCACAGCCAGACCATTGATCCTCTTTAGGACTTAACCTGGCCTCTTAGTCACTAGGGGACTTACACTGTTATTATACAGTGTATTGGAGAGACTCCTGCTTTTTCTCTTATAATCTTCCTAAAGATATTTGCCGTTCTCTTTGTTTAGGTACCTGGCTTCAGGGTCTCCCTCCTTTTTAAAATTTTTAAATGTTTCTTTTGGAGTGTGGTCATAGATACCTCAGTGGTATGCACATAGTTGGCAGTCA
The DNA here is from genome assembly GCF_024362965.1 of Panthera pardus. NCBI lineage: Eukaryota > Metazoa > Chordata > Mammalia > Carnivora > Felidae > Panthera > Panthera pardus. The sequence goes on from NW_026526732.1 coordinate 102,071,712, forward strand.
AGGTGGCTCTGGCTTTGAATTGAAGAAGAGATGGCGTTCCTTTACCTTACATTTCCTTCACTTGCTTTTAGTGCCCATAACAAAAAATAAAAAACAACACCACCAAAAACAACAGTGAGGAGTTGGAGACTCTGTACCCCGGCTCTCTGCTGGATGGACTAAATGGAAATTAAAAAGGCAGCCAATGTACCTGAAGACTGCAGGGCAGTCTCCTAACTGTGAAGATTCTTTTGGGTCTCTTCAATTTGCAGTGCTAATTTATCGCCTGAAGTATTACCAGAACCATCTAATCTGTTTAATTTCATGAAGTTTCACTTCCTTTCCCCCCATAAATCTCCTCATTCCCAGTTTTACGCCAAGGATGACTCTGTGGCTACATTAACTAAAAGAGTAATGGAAAGTTAGAAAGGAACTAATGACCCAAAGTTTCCTGGGAGAACTTTAAAAAATAGCCTCGGGGATTGAATTTCTGATCCTCATACTTTCACTGTGTTTTGAAAACTCTGGCCCTACAAATGTCTTCTTCACTTGAACGTATTTCTGTTGCAATTTGGTTAGAATATGAGTTCTGTTTATTGAAACATAGTGGCAAAAATCAGCACATCCTTAAAGGAGAGGATGGAAGTCAGGGGATGGGAAGACAGGAACAAAGAAAAATGCAATCAAGCAGCTGCAGAAGTAGAACACAAAGAATCTAGAAGGTGCAACCGGTGGGATGATCTCTCTCTTAGCCTTTTTTCGCCAATTTCTGTGTGTGTATGCGCGAGCGTTTCTCTCTCAACGAAAGCCTAAACAGTTAAAAATGGAGACACTCTCTGCCACTTAATAGCATCTCTGTTGATCTTTCTCCAGTAGGTGTAAGTACTGAGAGCAACAGCACCTCTTGTCACCAGCTGTGGATGGGGAGTGGCTGCCTCAGGGGGATCTGAGCCTAAAAAATCCACCACTGAGAAAAGGCAATAACAGAAGTCTGTTGCTGTCTAACCTGCCATATAAATGAAACAATCAAACAAGACAACAAAGGAAACTCCAGTAACCACCAGAGGCAAAAGCAGTTGGTGTAATATATCCTGGCTTCGGTGACTATTTTTAGTGTCTTCCCATCCCCCCCTTAAAAAAAAAAAAAAACCTCTAATTTAGATTAACTGGGGAAAAACATTAAATAATTCAAGAGAGTCAGAGATAGGGAGTAGCAGAGAGACAGGGAGGGCACGCATGCGAATGAAATAAAAAAACAGACTGATACCTTGAAACGTATGTGTGAGCGTGCTTGTAATCAATGGATTTTGGAGATTGTTTAAGAACCAAAGGAAAGGCCACTCATCGGTTTCATTTCTTCTTGTTCATGAATCTGTGCTCTACATACACTGAGTCCACTCAGAGAAAGGATTTTCAGGAATGGAAGGAAGAAAAGTAACCATTAATGCCAATCATTTTTATTAGCTGACAGCTTTAGGCTTTCTCTGGGCACATTGCTGCACATGTTGGACCAGTAGATCCAAACTGCCTCCCAGAACTTTTGTAGGGAAAAACGTTTGCGAATGTCACTAAATTACTCCTTGCCAAAGCACATATTTTTAAGATCATTTAATCTACCACCCTGATATCAGTGGGCAAGACTGATAACTGCATTTTCTTTTTCCTTTTTTTTTTTGTAAGTTTATTTATTTCTTGAGAGAGAGAGAGAGAGAGAGAGCGAGCGCAGAGAGAGAGAGGGAAAAAGAGAATCCCAAGCAGGCTCCACACTGTCAGCACTGAGCTCGAGGTGGGTCTCAAACCCACAATATGTGAGCCAAAGTCGGATGCTTAACCAACTGAACTACCCAGGGGCCTGTGATAACTGAATTTTCAATGAAGCTGTCAAGTCCTTTGGCCTCTGGAAAGATTTGAATACTTCAAACACAAATCCATGGAATTTCATATGTATAATTATTTTTAGAGAACTCTGGAAATGATCTTTGCTAGTATGATTAACATCTGAGAATAACCGAGGCAGAATAAAGCTTTCCCAGAATACCATCTCATTATACCTCATTTACTGCAAAATGCAGCCTCCCAAGAGTTCAGTCATGACTAGATAGCCCACTTACTTTCTCTCATGACAAGGTGATGTTTGTCCAATGAGAACTTCCTCATACTGTACAATTTTGTTCCATCTGGTCAAACCTAAAACACTTTAAGGTGTTGAGTTCCCTTTCACTAACCTCCCTCACATGTTTGCTCCTGGCTTAATTAATGATGCTCGTCTGAGAGGTGTTTACATTAAGAATATATGATGGCAGGATTTCAGACAGCAAGTCTGACTAATGGTAGTAGAATGGAGTACCACAGTGGGGTGTTGTGCTCAACAGAGGACACAATGAGGATGTTGGGGGAGGAGAAGAGAACCTCAAAAGTGAAGAGGAAGGTTCTATAGTGCAAGAAGGATCACCTTTCAAGACCACAGTCTTTAATGTGATGGCCAGGAGCATAAGACAAACACACAAGGAACTGGGAGGAGGCTGCCTAAACCCTCCACAGTGGAAGCCCTGGAGTTGGACTAGAACAGGATATGAGCATATGTAGCAAAGAGAGTGAGAAAGCAGAGGTAGAGTTACTTGTCTAGAAAATGGAGATCCAATGAAACATTAAACACTCCTTCAAAGGAGATGGGACGTAAGAAGATCCCAGGAAAGAGAATCATGACTATGTGAGCAGATGTGAGTTGCTGTGAGAAATGGCCGGAATGGTAGATGGCCCTGGAGCAATGACTACAGTGGGGTTTCCCAGGACCACAGGAAAGGGCTATGTGGTCTCCTCTGTGGCCAGAATGGAACAGTTAAGGTAAGGGCTCTGGTTCAGTGGGATGGCATTGAGTGCTCTTTCTGGAGATCTACAGCATATGAAGCTTTTTCTGGAAATCTAAGGTAAGTGTGTTTCAATGAATTTCCATAATTTTATTGTGTTCAATAAAACCATGCTCTCTTTAACTTGAGTTTATTTATTTAAGGGCATGGTATGATGACTTATTCATTTAAGGGCATGGTATGATGACTTATTCATATAATACACAGAATTAGCCTCCATGCGCAATCGTGTCACTTTCTGTCCCTGCAGGTGACCAAGCACTTGACATAGGACTCCAGTCTCTGTTGGCTCTGAAGTGTGACAATCATTTATTTGCAGTGATACCTTTCCATGCTTATTTTTCTGGAATAATATAAAGTTTGCCCATTTATCTTCCCAAAGCTGCTTCTCACTAAATCTATGTATTACTCTATGCCTTTGTATCTCTGGATCTCTGTCTGTGTCTCTCTCCCTCTTTCCCCCACTCCCAAAAGCCTCTGAGTTTATTCCCTATTTATTTATTCCATGTCTTTTCTTTGTGTTTCCCTTACAAATGGTATATATATATTATATATATATATGTTACATATATAATATATATTGTTATATATATAATATATACACACACAAATGATATATATATATATGGTGTGTGTATATATATATATATGTATATATATATATGTATCATTTGTTTATTTGAATATATTGTGTATATATATATATATATATATATATACCATTTGTATATTTGTGTGTGTGTATATATATATATTATAGCTGATATTTGCAGATATTATGGACATCTGTGGACAAATAGTAATCACAGTTGACATCTATAAGGTGTGTTTAGGTATGTCATGCACATTAATTCTTTGACTCCTTACAATGGCTTCATCCTGATAGTAAGTAGGTACTATGACAAATGAGGAAACTGAGTCAAATGTGTTCAAACAGGAAGCTCTAGCATGTGAACCCCAGCAATCTGCTCTGAGCTCACTCCCTTAACCTTTGCACAATATTGCCCCCTTTATGAATAGCACAGCCCCTTAGGGAACAAGACCTTGAGTTTATCTTTAATGCTTTATAGCTCATAAAGTTCTTCTACATATGCTATTTCATCTGTGCATCCAGAACAATGGATGCTATTAGAGCAAATGCTAAGACTTACTTTTCAGGATTCTGCAGAACCAAGGTTTGGATTCAGTTGTTATGGTCTGAATTGGGTGCTTTTACTATTTTCCAACTTCTTTAACTGCAGAGTGGGCCTTCTGCTGGCAAGATCCAGATGGCCATGAGGGCAGCATGTATGAGCTGGGCGTATGGAAGGAAGCAGAGGGACAGAGTGGCAAATGGGGACATAAAGGCAGGCAGATAGAAGAGGTTTGGTGGAGGGATGGGCCCAAGAAAGTCCAAGAGCTTTGAATATAGAAATTCATTTTAAAAATATCCCCTTCTCTTAAAAAGCATCCTTTCAGTCAGGAGTATAGACCAGACCAGTACTTCTCAACCACTAAGGCTCACAGGAATCACCTGGGGATCTTCCTGATATGTAGATTCTGACTTAAAAGAGCTGTGGCCTGAGGCTCCACACGTGTAACAACTCCCCAGGGATGCCCTCCTGCCGCTCCTGGACCCTACTGTGAGTGGCAGATTCTCCTGCCCTAGTTCTCTGAAATCCATGAATGTTTTTTGAATTCCCCACCAGTTTAGCATCTCCTTTAAGTCACAGTCAACCTGCCCACTTCCCTCTGGTAGAAGCCTGTGAGGCTAAGGGGCCTAATTCTGAAACTCCAATTATGGAAACAAACTACTGCTTTCACCCAGGAAGCACCTGCATCACGTGGCTATTAGTCTCGGATACCGCCGAGGAAGAACTTACATCTTTCTATGAGTTGATGAGGCAAGGGCATTTACTGACAAGGGCACCACCCTGCCCCCCCCCCCAAAAAAAAAGAGAAGTTTCTAGAAGCTTTGTATATGCCTGAGGACACAACCCACCCTGAGTGACCTACATTGCGGGAGGCTGGTAACCCAGGAATGGACCCCCAAGCCTAGTGCAAGCCCTTCCTTTCCACTGGGTGCCCAGAGTTTTCACTCACAGATCGCACAGGACTAAGTGGCACTCTTCGCTGCCCTCCCCACTTTGACACAAGCCCTTTGAAATGATATTAGCGCTGGCTAATGGTCTGTAAATGTGTCAGAATGATGCCACCTAGTGCCTCGGATGCCATTTTCCCTTGTGAAGTCACACTGGCTGCACCACAGCAAGCCAGAATATAATTAGTGTTAATTTGGTTTTTCACTGAATGACTCCTGCACAGCATTCATGGTCTCCAGTCTTGGCTTATTTGGGAGACTTTTTTTTAAACATACTGTGGGGGTGCAGCAGGGATGTTAGGGTGGGGGCACTCCACATTTGGCTCCTTTTATGGCTGATGTCTTGGAGGTGCTTGTTCAGTATATGTTAATAGAATGTGTGCAGTTTGGTATTTTTATTTTGTTTTCATTTTGAATTTAATGGCTTTATCCATGCTTAGAAAGAACCCCAGGGGGGACAGATATTCTCTAAGTCCCTCACTCTGTCCCCCTGGGCTAAATAGCACCCCCAAATTTTTGGGTAGACCAGTACCCATTAGATTTAAAAACTAGTTTAAAAAGCCTTCAAGGCAGTAAATACGCTTACCAACAACGGAATCTGATGCATGTAATAGTACCATTAACATGAAGTACATTTCTAGTGCACTAAACCCCATGCCATACCTTTTCTAAAATTAACATAATATTGTTCTACTTCCTGGTTTAAGACTGGATTTTTTTTCCAAAATAATTTCATGGATGGTAACATAAAAAGTTCTTAGATAGTCCTGTGAGATATAACACCCTCAATAAGAAAGTGGATCTGAAAGTATAGCCTCATTTTTACTATGATCTGGTTTGCCTGTTTCTTCTTATTTAGGTATCAGGAGAAACAGAGAATATCCAGGTCCATGACTCTGATTTCTCCTATCAGTGGTAGGGCTACCTGGTGATAGGCCCTACCTGCGCCTTCCACAGGTTAGCATATGACTGTTTGCCTGTGGAAATTTCCCAGGAGTATGTGTCCGCACATACTCAAAGCCTTCACAATAAGAACTCTCGAGATGCTTTGCTGCATTTGATGGAATGCCAAGCTCTGGGGACCATTGGTCCTTCCAAATAGCTGAGTTTTATCTAGGATACAATCCTCCATAGCCAGTGGTGCGTACTTTGAAATACATCATAGAGAGTCCCAAATATTTTGCCTATGATTCTCAGTGACTTAATAGGGAAAAAATACCTGGGAACAAATCTGTTTTGACTTTTTTTCACTCCAGATTTTATAGCTTAGTGTGATGAAAGGGATATTGTATGCCACAATGGGGATCTTTAAACAATGGTAGAGTTAGATCTGGTCAGGCATGATTTGCCCTTTTTGAGGAAAGTTGGTATCATAGCACATTAAGATTTAGATGGAATTCTAGGCTGAGAGTGGTCTGTGTGAAGGTACAAATCACTTTCTCCTGGTGCTGGGTCACTGTCCTATGAAAACACAGAATTACCTTACAAGGAGGGCCCCTACTTGTGGTATAACCACTACATTCTTTCCAAAGGACTATTTCATTGTTAACAAGGAAGACAAGTCCCAGGAATTGTAGTTTCTCTTGATCACTAGAGCAGAAGTTCAAAGCTTAATTGACCAGAAGAATGACAGCAGAAAATCCAGCTGATGAAGAAAACAGTGGACTTTAGACCTGAATGGAAGTTTAACTAGGGGAATGTTTTGGTGACTGAAATTCCAAACAGGAATTATCAATACTGAGATCTCCAAATGAATGAGCCTTCCACAGGACTATGAAAAAGAAAACCCACTGTGAGAAGAGATACCTCAAGTCATACCCATGCTTTCCCTGTCCCCTAATATAGCATTGTGGATTCTCAGGATTTAAATTTATCCAAGAAGCCAATTTAGTTTAATTCCTGTGAATCTAAAGCATGGGCCTCCACTATGGCATTCCCTGTAGCTAGTCATCCAGCTACACCTAAGGGATAAGAGATTCTTTCTCAGCATAGTCTGTTCCCTTCCTCTCTGCTAGGACAGTTGTGAGGCTGAAATCAGGCAACTAATATAGTGGAAAAGTTCAAGCCCCGACTCAGCAATGGGCACCTGTGCAATCTTAGGCAAATCTCTCCCAGGACCCTTTTAGCTGAAGTACAGATATAATAAACTTCCATTAGTTAGTCTCTTGCAAAGTGTAAGGAATGGAGACACATTCAGGCTAACTTAATGATGAACTAAGGAAGAGCAGGCAACCATCTTCTTACAAGCTGCAAGGTGAGGCCTCTCAGAAAATCATTTGATATTCCAGGCTCTGTAGTACTTTGGCAATCTGATAATTTTGCTGTCTCTCCAGCAGCTCATTTCCACTCCCCTCCATTCTCATGGGTCACCAGAGACATCACTTCTATCTCTGCTTTCACCTCCCCTGGTGCTACTGACAGCCTTAACTCCCAGTGTCTCCAGTTCACAAAGAGCCAATCCAATCGTTTGGTCTAGCCCCTCACAATACAGTGGCAATAATCCTGGACAAGCTGAGCTCTCCCTGGGGGCTCCTCGCAGCCAATCACCCTTGGTTCAGACATTTACAAGGTCACTGGCAAATATTTACTGGGCCCTTGCTATGTGTCATACTCTATTCTAGGCACTAGGGATTCAGAGGTGAGCAAATCAAAGTCCCTGTTCTCTCAACAGAGAAGAGAGCCAATGAGTGGGTAGACAAACTAACAAGACAGTTTTAGACAGCAACACAATTTGCGAGGAATATAAAAAAGAGATAGAGAGGAGAAGGGGGTTGGTGGTGACTGCTGAGTCTCCAATGGTCAGAAAAGAGCTTTCTGGGGAGGAGGCATTTGAGCTGAATCCTGAAGAGTTGGGGGTAGAATTCCAGGGTCATGAAGAAGGGCATTTTAAGCAAACTGTGAATTCAGAGGCCATGAGATTAGGAAGGGCTTGGTGGGACTGAGGACAGAAGGAAGATCAAGGAGTCTGAAACATTAGAAATTGAGGAGAGATTTGAGGGGACAGATATGGCAAAGAGGTGAGAAGGGGCTTGTGGGCTGTGATAGGAATTTTGGATATTATTCTCATTGCAATGGGAAGTCATTGAATAGTTTAAGGAGGAAAAATTTCGTTTGATTTTGCTTTGAAAAGATGAATAAAATATGAAAAAAAGATCCTAAGGATTGAGAATGAGTACCTAAAGGAAGTTATTGCAGGGGTTCAAACAAGAGATGATAGTTTCCCAACCAGAGTTTTAGAAGTTGTGATGCTGAGGGTTGATGGGGGGGTGGGGGAGAGGGGAAAGTGAGTGATGGGCATGGAGGAGGGCACTTGTTGGGATGAGCACTAGGTGTTGTATGGAAACCAATCTGACAATAAATTATATTAAAATAAATAAATAACATGAGGATTTATTTTGGAAGTGAGCCAAGAGAATTGTTTTTGTTTTGGATGTGGAATATGAGGGTAAGAGGGAAACAGGACAACTCTTAGGTTTTTTGTTTAAGCAGCCGAGTGGTTAGTGATACTATTTATTGAAATGGTCAGACCTGGAGAAGCACAGAAGGGAGAGTGAAAGGCAGTAAGAATTCTGTATTTGCCACGTTAAGCTTGAGGTATGAGTAGAGACATGCATTCCACAGCAGGACACGCACATGAGGTGTAGGAATACTGACAATCCTGACTCCATCTTTGGGGCTCCATCTTGTTCCTGTTTGCTCAGCCATCTCTCTTGCGGCTACCTGTTTTAAGCACGTTGGAGATTAACATATATGTCTTAGAACTGCCCATTGTGGGGAGAGATCAGGCTGGGAACATAGCCTGAGAATTCATCACTTAAGCATGGCTTTAAAAGATAGGGCTCTGGGAGACCAGGCATAGATGGAGAAGAAGGCTCGGAGGCTCCATGGGGGTACATCAACCCTGACAAGGGAACAGAGGAGGAGGAGCTAGCCCACAAAGGAGACAAGATGACAAATCTCACAGAGTGGGGAGACCTGTAAAGAGCAGGTAGGGCAGAGACCAAGAGAAGAGAGTCTCAAGGTGAATGTGACCCTTGGTGACCCTCCAAGGCATTTTCCTGTATGTAACTCTCAAATAGCACTTAACATGCAGTCTCATTAATTATATGTTTATCTATGACCCTACTGACAAATAAAAAGTATGCTTTTTATCTCTCCATTTACAGTGTCTAGCTTGGCCCAAAGTTGCTCAATGAGTTTGGTGAGTCCGAGTGGTCTCCCTGGTATGAACTGAATTTGCCCTCTCTTGACTCCCCAGGTGGCTGCAGGTCCTCGGGCTGGGCTTGCATTATTAACACATCCTCACTGGGTCTGAGGGCATCATCTATCCAATGGCTCCCGCCTCCCATCCAGGGCTGCCCAGGAAGGACCCAGAGTCAGAAGCTGGTGTAGACTTCAACATTAGATAAGTTTTACCCATACAAACCAGTCTCTTTTTGTTTAGTTTTGTTTTGCTCATTTCTGAGTGATATAGGCTGGATCTTCCACCCAAAGCGATGTATCATCAGAGCAGCCAGGGAGGCCGTGGCCAATTAGAACCCTGGAACTTGTTTATCAGTCAGTCAACAACCGTTAGCGGAACCCACTGGGTTGCTGGGCACTGTGCGCGGCGTGCAGCAGCAGTTATATCGGAGTTAGGCTGAATTAGTTTCATTTTCACAAACATATAAAGTCCCTAAGAATCCTCACAAACTGTTAATTCTACTCTTGTTTTACGAGTGGACTCATGGGGCAAACAGATGTAAACTACAGCAGATTCTAAAGAAAAAAAAATAATAAAGTGATTGTGAATTTAGCACAAATACTTCTGCAGAGGGTGCCTGGGGTGCTCTTGTAAACTCACTCTCAGAAGGCAGCCTTCAAACACTGCCACCTGTCAAGTATTAACCAGGCTAGTTCAAAACAGAGAGCCCAGTTACAAGTTTAACTAATGTAACATTGGGGATCCCCAGCTGCCCAGTGCTGTGAAAAGAACCTAGAGTCCCAGGAAGGCAATAGCAGACGTTGGAATAAAACGTTGCCACCTATAATTGTTCAGGACAACTTTCAGGGCTGTTTGTGGCCACCCTAGTTCATTTATATATGTGTGTCTATGTGTACATACACACACACACACAATTTTATATAAACACACACAATTATATATATGTATGTATGTGTGTGTATATATATGTGTGTGTGTATATGTGTGTGTGTGTGTGTGTGTGTATATATATATATAATTGTAGCTAATCTGCCCCCCATAGGTCAGCTTTTCTAGATGCAGTGAGAAAGCTGGGGGAGTCAAACCCTTGTGTTCAGATGTCAAGTCTTGTATTTTCTCACTTATTTACAACTAACTATTGACTATAAAGAAGGAGGAGATGAAATGTCATCCTGTACAAGTTGTTGTGTCCATGAGCCTGATAATTCAAAATCTTTCTCCAGATTTGCTGACTTGTGGTTTCTTTATTAGAGATGATCTTTTCTCTTAGAGCTTTGACAAAATCATTATGTGGAATATACTGTGTCTCCTCCCCATTTGTACCCTCACCTGACTTGGTATGTCTTGAGAGGAAGGATTTGGGGGCAGGTTGTAGACTCATACATGCACATGCAGTTTCCCCTTTGTTTCCTGCCTCTGAATTGCCAGCAGCTTCTCATTGTGCCATGGCAAAATGTTCCTAAGAAGATGCCCAGAGTTCTAGATGCTGCAGGATACACTAGCATGAGGCTTTAAAAAGTTATTGGTCAAATGATGAAAAGGAGACCCCAACATCACTATGAAAATCAACAAGAGGAATGTTATTGGAAATGAGGCATACAATGTTGAAAAGCAAGGCAGGCTTTAGAGAAAGTGTCTTGAGGAAAATTGGATTCTGCACAACATGTATTAGACAGAAACTGTGAACAGGTGCTGGGTTCTGGGTATACTAATATAAGCATAGGACACAGGCCCTAACCTTGAGGAGTTAATGTATGTGTGATAGAGACAAACGTTACATGCCTAGTAAACATTGACTTTCAGGGTTCTGATGTCTGCTCTAATATTGGCATTCTCCATGACACTTAGCTTCTCCCCAAACACACGTAGGTGTTTGTCAAAGACAAAGTAAAGAAGCTCTCACTGTGCAACCTTAGGCACGACTAGCTAGATACTTTTTTAGAAGTCTCTCAGCTCCTAGGGGCTGCAGCTTCAGGAATTAAGTGTCAGACCTGCCCCTCTCTTCTTGGTAATCAGTTGTTCTTGAAGCTCAGCTTGGGCTAGAGTCTCTGGAGGCAGCCTAAGTTTGGGGTGGGAAAGCATAGCTGTGGGGAGACAACTTCATGGGGCTTCACAGAGGGTGGACCCCTTGGAATCCATGGAGGCTGAAAGTTTCTGAAGAGGACTTCCAATAATAAGGATGAGATGTCTATAAGCCTTCCAGAAACAGTGGAGCCGGTAATTTCCCTATATCGAATGCAAGTGGTAAGAGAGAAAAGACTACTATGGCTCTGCTTTACCCCTGGGCTGGCATGTCCTGGAGAATGTGTTATTCAGTGAGGTTCAGTGACCAACCCCCCCAAATCATGTCTAGGTCTAAACATCCAGTTAGTTTCCTAAATGTAATCATGCCTTTCTTCTTCAGTTGCTTCCTACAGATCTCCAACACCATTCTCTTTCAGGCAAACTTATCTTTTGAATTCTGGCTGGGAAAAGAATTCAGAAGTTGTACAATGCTAAGTCCTACTTAATGCACTCTTCAAGAACAGACGTGAAAGACTGCTCTACAGCCCATTCTCTTAAAGGTTTTTTCTAATGATCCTGGGTTTTGTGGGTTAGGGTTCCAGGCTATAGCTTCTTCAATGGTTCTTCCTGACAATTATTACAAGCAACCTATCCTCAGAATTACCAGGATGAAGAGGAGTTTCAAGTTATCAACAGGAACATGAGCCTCTGGAGCCAGATGGCTCATCCTTCCTTAACTGTGCAATCTTGTATCTGCCTTCTTCGTTTTTTGAAGTTTTCATTTCTTGTTTGTAAATAATAAGAAGTAATAATGGAAAAACAATATCAATTTCATAATATTGAAGTGAGGGTCAGCTATATGTAAAGGATATATCATAATGCCTAAGCCAGGGTAGTTTTTCTATGATTGTAAGTTCTTTCCTATCCCATTAAAAATGAGTTAAAAGCCATACTGGAGGGAGAGGGTGGGAGGTGTGCAAAGTGGATGAAGTGAAGTGGGAAGTACAGGATTCCAGTTATAGAAAGAATAAGTCATGGGGATGAAAGGTACAGCATAGGGAGTATAGTCAATGGTATTATGATAGTGTTATATGGTGACAGATGGTAGTTACCCTTGTGGTGAGCATATAGCATCACATACAGAGTTGTTGAATGATTATGTTGTATCCCCAAAACTAATGTAACACTGTGTGTCAACTATACTCAAATAAAAATAAATAAAACAAGGGGTGCCTGGGTGACTCAGTTGTTTAAGTGTCCGGCTCTTGGTTTCAGCTCTGGTCATGAGCTCATGTTTTGTGAGTTTTGAGCCCCTGCTTGGGATTCTCTCTCTCCCTCTCTCTCTGCCCCTCCCCCACTCACACTCTCTCTCTCAAAATGAATAAAATAAACTTAAAAATTTTTTTAAATAAAAAAAATAAATCAAAAGCAAAATAAAATATATACTGGGTGTTTAGTAACTTCTACAAAAAGAACAGATGATTAGGTTTTTCCTCCCTGACAATTCCCACAAAGCAGAGGTCTCAGTGTCTCAAGGGAGCTGTCAGAGATTCATGCATATGGTGTACTCTTAGTGCATACTTTGTGAATGAGTGGATGAATAAAGTATAAAATGTGTTGCAATATTAAAACCTGCAAGTTAGAGATAGGACAAAACCAGCAGATCCTAACATTGCTTTACTGTTAGCCTGTTTTTAACTTTTAAGAAGCTGCAGCAATACAAAACAAAACAAAATCCCACAGCCTCATTAGCAGTGGACTCTGTTGCTGAAACTATTATCACACCACAGTAAACCCCAGGAGGTTAGGAGGGCAGGAGGCTTGGAGTGTTACCTGGGAGGGGCAGGTGTTGGGCTTTTGGTTTGGTAGGTGAACATTTAGGGCATAGGAGTGATAATGCCCCAGATTGCCCTAATCAACTGCAAGAACCATTCAGCTTCCACAAGCACCTGGCTTATTGCCAGGGAGGAGCTTACGAGGCCAGCTAACCTGATTCACTACGTTATTATCATCTCCGTGAGGGCCTGCTTCTATCTGCAGCCACTTTACAGAGCAGGATACTGACCTAATGATCTCTGGAGTCATGCCATTAAGTTAGCAGTGGCCTGGCCAATGAGCTCTGCAGCAGGGTATCTGCTCTGTAAAAATTTCCGAAACTATACAGTGATTTATATTCAAGCATTTATATGTGGGTCATCATAATGAGTGTTCAGAGCATAACCAGCAGTCAGGAAATGTTAAAGGCCACATAGAATAGTAAGTAAGAATGTGATCCGTGGGACGCCTGAGTGGCTCAGTTGGTTGAGCATCCGACTTAACTCGGGTCATGATCTCACAGTTGGTGAGCTTGAACCCCTCATCAGGCTCACTGCTATCAGAGCCCGCTTCTGTCCCCCTCTGTCCCTCTCTCTCTGCCCCTCCCTGACTTGTGCTCTCTCAAAAATAAATATTAAAAAAAATGTGATCCATAGAGTCAGACTTCCTGGGTATGCAGCCAAGCATGCCCTGTACTAGCTGTGCACTGTGCTAACACTCCTCATGCCTCAGTTTCTTCCATTTTAAAATCAGTGTATTGAAAGTACTAACCTGATATGATTGCCATATCACCTAATTAGGATAAAGCATCAAGAGGCAGGTGGCTTGTAGAAATCTTCTATCACCATACAAGCCAAAGTGAGGTCTCCACTGTCCACTAGGTCATTAAACAGTAACCTGTGCTATGGAAAAACTCATATAAATTTGATGAATAGTACATTAAATAAACATCAGTAAACGATAGGTAAATGTCAGTAATTCTACAACCATGAATTTCAGGGGCAGTTTCTAAATTGCTAAACCCCTTGTGTGATAATTATGCTGATTAGAACAGATTTCCAGGTAGATGTTCAGCAAATACAGCCACAAGAGCTTCATGAGGAGGCACACTGTTATTGGACCAGAGGGAAATGGATTTAGGGAAAAGCATCATCCTCATACACAGGGACCCCCCAAATTGCCTTGTGCCAGATGGAAACTGTTTTTAGTGAATAGTTGGGTTAGCAAGCAGGAGGAAGAAATGGGCCCACCAAACTTCTAGTGTCCTCAACTGTCCCTGGAAGAAGCAGACTCTTTAGTTGAGGTCCATGTCCTCACACACAAGGATTTCTATGAATGCCCCTGGGACTTCCCTTGTTAATAAAATGTATTTTATTTTGTAAGCCAGAAAAAACTCACTATCTCACAGGTGGTAGATTATCAATTGCACATATGGTATTTTTCATTTTCTGAGTAGTTTACCACATATTATAGGTCTAAAAGTGTATTCCTTCATTTAAAAGGGTATACCTAAAGGGACATAGAAATCAATTGAAGATTTGCTCAGAAACTACACAAGAAATATGAATTATTAAATAGTTTTTTAACACTATTATACTTAAATAATCCAGAAAGTGGAAAACTTAAATCTGCAAGTAACTTTTCATTCAAAGAGAACCTAGCGATTCTTAATATAGATCATAATATCCATATAATCCTCATATCTTCATGGTTTTATCTATGCTAATATGTAATAGTCCTGAATAGTCTATTCAGTAAACATAGTGAATAGACTTAATGAAATAAAATGCAAGTCAACCCTGTCACTAGCTTGTTGGGTAGCGGTACACTCAGTCTGACAGAATGCCAAATTCTATGTGATAACCCATTTTGAATCACATTTTATTTATTTATTTATTTATTTATTTATTTATTTATTTATTATTCATTCGTTCATTTATCTTTTAAAAAAATTTTTTTAATGTGAATTTATTTTTGAGAAAGAGAGAGAGAGAGCATGAGCAAGGGAGGGGTACAGAGAGAGGGAGACACAGAATCTGAAGCAGGCTCCAGGCTCCGGGCTATCAGCACAGAGCCTGACATGGGGCTCAAACTCATGAACCATGAGATCATGACCTGAGCCAAAGTTAGACACTTAACTGACCAAGCCACCCAGGCGCCCCTTTTATTTATTTAGTTTTAACATTTATTTTTTTGAGAGAGAGAAAGAGAGAGAGAGAGAATGAGAGCAGGAGAGGGGCATGGAGAGAGAGAACCCCAAACAGGCTTAGCATTGTCAGTGCAAAGCCTGATGCAGTGCTCAATCTCAAAAACCATGAGATCATGACCTGAGCCCAAATCAAGAGTAGATGTTTAACTGACTGAACCACCCAGGTGCCCCTGGATCACAGTTTAAACCTCTCTCATAGGGCTACTGTAAGAATCAAACAAAATAGCTGATAGGAAGTTCTTCCCCTTCCCCCAAAATGACAGATTTTCCATCTACAAAGTCAGTCTCCTGCCAGTTATGATTTTAGGGATACTAGGGAGAGTTTCTACCACTTCTCTTGCCCTCAAAATAATTCCCCAATCCAAGAGCCTAACTGAGCCTATATTCCTTTGTGTTTTGAAGCTGACATTTAACATGAGAACAGTTGCCTTCACCTGCATTGGTTCACAACATATTACCAGTAGGTCTTAGGGTATTTGGACAGAGGTCTGGTGTTTGGCATGAATTGAGAGGATGACATGTGGAATGAAGTTGGAGATGAGGTTGGAATGATGCAAGTGGGCATTGATGCTTGAAGGGACCACTGGACTATACAACATTAGTTAGGGCTGCTTAGTTTTAAGTGACAGAAGGTGGCCACACCCTCCTTAAACAAAAAACAAAGGAGGTTATGAGTTTGTATGACTGGGAAGTTCAAGGGCTGTTCAAATTAGAGCTTTAGCTCTCTATCACTTGGTTTGTCCTCTCACTGTTTGTTGGCTTTATTCTCAGGCAAGCTGTCTGCACTGGCAAGAATGCTGACTCTGGCAACACTATGAACTCATGACCCGAGAAGAAAAGTTAATAACTCTCTTCAATACAAATTTTTGAAAATTCTGGATAAGGACTCCCATTTGTTGAGCTTGGACTCCATTTCCATCCTTCAGACCAGTCCCTGAATTCTGAGAAATAAAACCCTATCACTGATCCAGCCAGCATTGGCCCATTGCAGGAGTAGAGAACAGAGAGAGGGGCTGATGGATGGTAATTGCCAAATTCACCAGGGCCCCATGGAGAGGAGAGGGGTTTCTCAAGGAAAGCATGCTAGGTGAGGAGTCCAGATACTGACCCAAAACCTATGTGTTATTTTTCAGGCCATACCAAAGACAATTACAAAGGCTCCACCTGGCAGACCTCATAGAGAAAGCTGCCCTACCCACACCACACCTGGTGCACAGTCTGAAGGGAGTTACAGTCCCATACTCTTATGCATATCAATATTCCTTAATTCTGTCCCAGGTCCATAAAATTACAGAAGCCTTTTCTCGAGGCTTTTTTGACTGCAAGACCATCTCCATGTCTGTGGGGATCCACCTGATCTTCTACAGGTGCCATTCAATGTGAGGATGGCATGGGGGGTGGAGGGATGAAATACGGATGAGCTGATGCTTTCTCTGGTTTAGCTTGTTGTTTATGCTATTGTAGTGAGTGAGTGAAGTCTTCACTGTTACTTTCATTTTGGCTTTTTGTAGTAATCAGCCACTCTGACACCTGGCAGTTTAGCTCTCTTCAGCTCAACTGAGCTCCTAAAAAATTGGCGTAGTGATCAGAGTAGTTGATTAAGTCCAATGCCACTATGGGTAAACAAAAAGCCTGAAAACCCCACAGGCACCTTTGGGAAGTGTAGTATGCAGTGGAGTCCATGGGGGACATCTAGAGGGGCACGGCAGATTGTTTCCAAGAGGCTGAGGTCATGTGGTGTCATCACCAAGGGGTCTTGGGAAGTGCTAGTGGGTCCTGAAAGACACTTCGCCAGCCATGCCACTGGATCTCAGGATGTGCTATTGGAAGCTGCAGGGCATTTTTGGTGGGTGCTACTGGGTTGTATAGATAAGCTTTTAAGTTCTGAGGAACATCACTGGTCCTTCCTTTTGGCCCCTGACACCCTGCCTGAACTCATTTGGTAGGTCAGAAGAGATCCAGTAGAGGAGTTTGGAGAAAGCTAAGGAAATAAGTTTCTTCCTATCCACTGAGTACGGTCTTCTGAAAATGGGAGCAGAGATGATCAGTGGGGCTCCTGTGAGCTGAGTAAGTCCAAGGAGGTCTAAGGCAGCAATAAATACCCTGCGATGCAGCAATGTATTTTGAAACTTTAGAGACAAAATAAAAGGAAAGGAAAAAATCAGCCATTTGGGATCACTTTACAGCCTCAAAGAG
Source organism: Panthera pardus (assembly GCF_024362965.1). NCBI lineage: Eukaryota > Metazoa > Chordata > Mammalia > Carnivora > Felidae > Panthera > Panthera pardus. The sequence goes on from NW_026526732.1 coordinate 102,089,066, forward strand.
ACCTTAGACACTTAAGTAGATCCCCTCCAGAGGTAATCTTGCTGAAGTTAGTAAAAAGGGAGCGGCACCAAGATGTATGAATTGAAGCCTCCAGAGAAGATTCTCTTGACCTCAAACTCAACAGTAATATTTTAGGACTGACTCCATGTTAAGAGACAGCTGACTGAGCTGGTGGAATGTAGAGTGAGGAACAAGAGACTGTTAGTTTAGAAAAACTCTCAGAAGATTCTGTAAGAGACTAAACAGAGAGGAGTGCCTACCTTCTTCTTAAAAGGGGAGGTTTTCTCCACAGACTCATTTCTGGGATCTCCAAGTTTGGATTTTAATCAGTCAGTGGAAACTGCTTAGGGGTGGGAGGATGTCCACAAACAAAAATGGTGTTATGTCATTTTTTTTTCTTTTTCAAGTTTGCATTTAAATTCCAGTTAGTTAACATACAATGTAACATTAGTTTCAAGTGTAGAATTTAGTGATTCCTCACTTACATATAATACCCAGGGCTCATCACCACAAGTTCCCTCCTTAATACTCATCACCCATTTAGCCCATCTCCCACCCAACTCCTTCCATCAACTCTCAGTTTGTTCTCTATGGTTAAGAGTCTGTTTTACGGGCACCTGGGTGGCTCAGTTGGGTAGGCATTCAACTCTTGATTTTGGCTCAGGTCATGATCTCAGGGTCGTGAGTTTGGGCCCTGTGTAGGGCTCTGCTGTGCGTGGATCCTGCTTAAGATTCTCTCTCTCTCTTCCTCTACTGTTTGTGTGCTCTCTCTGTTAAAAAAACAAAAACCAAAAAACAAAAAAACCAAAAAACAAAACAAAACCCAAAGGGTGTGTTTTATGGTTTGCCTTTCTCTTTTCCCCCTATGTTCATCTGTTTTCTTTCTTAAATCCACATATGAGCGAAATCTGAAATATTTCCCTTAGCATAATACTCTCTAGCTCCATCCATATCTTGCAAATAGCAAAATTTCATTCTTTTTGATGCCTGAGTAATACTCCATTGTGTATATATTCCACACCTTTTTTATCCACTCATCAGTTGATGGACGTTAGGGTTCTTTCCATACTTTGGCTACTATTGATAATGTTGCTGTAAATATCAGGGTGCATGTGCTCCCTTCAAATCAGTATTTTTGTACCCTTTGCATAAATACCTAGTAGTACAAATCCTGGATTGTTGGGTAGTTCTATTTTTAACTTTTTGAGAAATTGCCATACTGTTTTCCAGAAACAGTGTTATGTCTTAAGCAGGCTCTACTATACATTTTGTAGCTCATGGACCCATTGATCAGAGGAAATAAATACTTTAATCCCAAAGAATTAAAAACTGTTACTTTCCATAACATAAGTGTTTCCAAGGCTTCTACTGTTTTTTTTAATGTTTATTTATTTTTGAGAGAGAGAGAGACAGACTGTGAGTGAGGGAGGGGTAGAGAGAGAGGAAGACACAGAATCTGAAGCAGGCTCCAGGCTCCGTGCTGTCAGCACAGAACCCAATGTACGGCTCAAACCTGTGAACCATGCAATCATGACCTGAGCTGAAGTTGGATTCTTAACTGACTGAGCCACCCAGGTGCCCCAAGGCTTCCATTGTTTTAATGAATTAAAGTATTTAAGTTTCTTGAAATATATTTAGTGTTTATAAAAACATAAATAATTTGGAAAATATTGCTTTCCTTACTTGATGTATTTAACATACAGATAATCATTCAATTCCCATCAAATAGATTGCAACTTCATAATTGGTCAATGAATCACTCAAATGTAATGATTTATCCCCCCCCACCAGATTGATCTAGACACATGAAGGGGATAAAGGAGCTACAAAATATAACTTCTCAACTCAAGCAGCTTAGCATTTACTTGGTGTAGAAAGAGAATAGAATGTATGGAAATAAAAATTGTACTGGCACAAAAACAGACACTCAGATCAATGGAACAGAACAGAGAACCTAGAAATGGACCCACAAACATATGGCCAACTAATCTTTGACAAAGCAGGAAAGAATATCCAATGGAATAAAGACAGTCTCTTTAGCAAATGGTATTGGGAAAACTGGACAGCGACATGCAGAAGAATGAACCTGGACCACTTTCTTACACCATACCCCAAAATAAACTCAAAATGGATGAAAGACCTAAACATAAGACAGGAAGCCATCAAAATCCTTGAGGAGAAAGCAGGCAAAAATCTCTTTGACCTCAGCCACAGCAACTTCTTACTCAACATGACTCAGGAGGCAAGGGAAACAAAAGCAAAAATGAACTATTGGGACCTCATCAAAATAAAAGCTTCTACGCAGCAAAGGAAACACTGACCAAAACTAAAGGACAACCTACAGAACGGGAGGAGATATTTGCAAACAATATATCAGATAAAAGGTTAATATCCAAAATCTATAAAGAACTTATCACTCAACACCCAAAAAATAAATAATCCAGTGAATAAAGGGGCAAAAGACATGAATCGACACTTTTCCAAAGAAGACATCCATATGGCCAACTGACACATTAAAAAATGCTCCACATCACTCATCATCAGGGAAACACAAATCAAAACCACAATGGGATATCACCACACACATGTCAGAATGGCTAACATTAACAACTCAGGCAACAACAGATGTTGGCAAGGATGTGGAGAAAGAGGATCTCTTTTGCACTGCTGGTGGGAATGTAAACTGGTGCAGCCACTCTGGAAAACAGTATGAAGATTCCTCAAAAACTTAAAATAGAACTACCCTATGACCCAGCAATTGCACTACTAGGTATTTATCCAAGGGGTACGGGTATGCTGTTCAAAGGGACACATGCACCCCAATGTTTATAACAGCACTATCCACAATAGCCAAAGTATGGAGAGAGCCCAAATATCCATCAATGGATGAATGGATAAAGAAGATGTGGTATATATATATACAATGGAGTATTATTCGGCAATCAAAAAGAATGAAATCTTGCCATTTGCAACTACGTGGATGGAACTAGAGGGTATTATGGTAAGTGAAATTAGTCAGTCAGAGAAAGACAAAGATCATATGACTTCCCTCATACAAAGACTTTAAGATACAAAAGAGATGAACATAAGGGAAGGGAAGCAAAAATTATATAAAAACAGGAAGGAGGACAAAACATAAGAGACTCTTAACTATAGAGAACAAACAGAGGGTTGCTGGAGGGTTTGTGGGAGGGGTATGGACTAAATGGGTAAGGGCCTTAAGGAATCTACTCCTGAAATCATTGTAGCACCATGTACTAACCTGGATGTAAATTATAAAACGTAAATAAATTATAGAAAAAAATGAATAAACATTTAAAAAAATTGAAAAATAAAAGACCCTAAAGGTTCTAGAAATCCAAAGAGGCTAGATCAAAGTGGAGGAATAATCAAGGAAGACTTCTATGCCATGGTCTCAGTTCCTCCTGCCACCTCTGACACTTTGATCCCTCTACATTCTCTTCTCCACTGCCACCAGGTCTCCTGTTATAAATATGTCTCTCAGCATAAAAATAGTGAAGTCAGTGCTTATGTTTTGTATCTCTCTCTCACCACTCTCTACAGAGCAACAGCCATCTTTGGCCAGTCTCTACTTTGCCTCCCATTGATAACTTTACAAGCATAAAAATGGTTACTTTCACATCTAACAATTACATTTAGCAATAGCCCCCATCAATTTCTCTGCTCATCTTTGTCTTCTGTTGGGGCAGTGCATGTAGTAGTTGAGCATGTGTCTCCTCGAGCCAGTCTGATGAGGTTCAAATCCCAGGACTTCAGGTTTCTGGCAGCGGGAAAATTATATATCTTTCTTGTGAATCAGTTTTCTCGATTGGAAAATAGAGGATAATAATAGTACCTATCCTATTGGATTTTTATAAAAAGTTATCAAACCAATAATGTAATTACTCAGAACTGTGCTTGACAGAGATAAATATTAGGTAATTGTTAGCTGCTATTTTTATTATCCCTTGCCTTCCATCTGAATTCACTTTTCTTCCTGCTTAAGAGCATCATTTAATGGTGATTTTAGTGAGCTTGTGGTAAACTTTCCCAGTTTTGTATGTTTTATAGTGCTGGGGTATTTTTCTGGCCTCAAGCTTAAATGATAATATATTTGGATATAGAACACTAGGTTGATAATTGTTTTCCCTTAGTGCTTTGGATATATTATTTCATTGGCATTGACATGTAGTGCCACTTGTAGGAAGTCTTCAGTTAACCTAATTTTTATTCATTTTAAAACAATATACTTTTTCTGAGTAGCTTTTGAGTTTTCCTTGTCTTTGATAGACTACAGTCCCACTACAATATGCCTAGATGTAGCTTTATTGTTACTTACCCTACTCAATGACTGGAATGCACTATATATATATATGTATATGTATATAAATCAAAAGTGCATTCCATTCTATGGAATGTTCCAAAATTAAATATATATATATATATATTTAATTTTGGAACATTCCACAGCATTTATTATTTCTCTATAATTCTCAGCATTTTCTCCTATGGGAAGTCTTATTAAATACATGTTGGAGCCATTCAATCTTTACTCAGTAAACAGTGAGTGACATTCCATATTTTCATCTTCTTATCTCTTGGTGATGGTTTCTGTGTTAACTCTGCATTAGGTCTGGGTTAAGTTCAGTACAGTTACCCTTTCTTTATTCCAGTCCAGGGTTTATTAAATGTTATTTTTTATTTCAATGACTATATTTTTCATTTGTAGTATTTCTAATTGTTAACTTTCTCTATCTGGTTTGAATTTCTGTCTATTTCCAGTTCATTTCTTTTTTCTTTTTTTCTTTCTTTTTTTTTTGTTTAAGTAGGCTCTATGCCCAACATGGGGCTTGAACTCATGACACCAAGATCAAGAGCCACATGCTCTACCAACTGGGGCACCAGTCAGGTGCCCCTTGTTGTTGTTATTGTTGTTGTTGTTGTTTCTTTTTCTTCTTCTTCTTCTTCTTCTTCTTCTTCTTCTTCTTCTTCTTCTTCCTCCTCCTCCTCCTCCTCCTCCTCCTCCTCCTCCTCCTCCTCCTCCTCCTCCTCCTTCTCCTCAATGAAAGTTATACTTTCAGCTATCTCTTTGAGGTTCCCAAACATTTATCTGGGTTTAATTTTTCTGTTTATTAGTACTTGATTTTTCAAGTTTGGGAACTTTAGTTTGCAGGCTTATTTTGAGTGGTGTGTCTTCTGTTGTTTCCTCTCTTCTCCCTCTACACTTATTTCCTTTGCTGGATTTTTTCCCTCAGAAGCCCTATCTTTACTCCCTATGTAATTTCCCTCACAAATTATCATCCGAATTGTTACCCAAGTTGGTGTAACATCCCAGTTGTCTCCTTGCCTTTAATCTCCTCCTTTCTCACCAGATGATCTTCCTCCAAGTCTGACCCTTTTTCATGTGCTCCACACTTCCATCAAAGTGAATTTTCCAAAAAAAAGGAATGTGATCACCCTACTCATTTCCTTAATATTCATCAATGGCTCCTTATTGCTTTCATATTTCCAGAGTAATAGTTTTTGTACAACTCACAAAGTATTTCATGGTGGGTTTCTTGCCATCTTCACCAGGTTGATCATTCGCTGAACATCCTCCTTAATACCATAGCTCCCATACTGAACTTCTTGCAATATCTTGAGTGTGCTGTATTTTCTCAGAATCTTTGTGTTTTTCCACTCTAATCCTTTTAATTACAGCACCGTTCCCACCTTTCCCTTGCTCTCCTCTTACTCTCTGTCCATTTGATATCTACTCATGCATCAAAATACTACTCAGATATGACCTCTTCCAGGAAACTTAATATATTTATACTCCAATTTATCTCCTGTCCCTTAGAATTGCCTTTCTTAGAAATTTGTGCCCAGTTTACCTCCATCATCATGTTTATTTGCTTGCTGTCTTTCCCATTATCTTTTGAGTTTCTTGGGGTCAGAAGCTATTTCTTTCCTTCAACTTTTTAAGTTCTATATTCCCAGCACCTAGCATAGTACCTACTGTGCAGCAAATGGTCAATATTTGTTGACCTAACATGTAAATGAATATGTAAGTGAATGAGTGAATGAATGTATGAATTGAAGCCAGGGTCATCCTGGTGTCTGCTATATTAAAGACAGGAAGGCAAGGGAAAACCAAGTGGGGTCTAAGAAAGAACCCTGGAACTTATTCACAAAAAAGGCCCTTTTAGAGTTCCCAGATACCAACATTGTTGATAAGGGGCTTGTCAGTAAGGGTGATTCACCTTGTCATATAAAGCCCCACACATCTCCTGATAGATAGCATGTGCTAGGTTCCACATGCATGAATGAGACAAGACCTCTCCCTGAGGGAACTCACAGTCTAGGGGGAGATACAGATGAGTAAAATGATAATGCCAATACAACATGGTAACTGCTAAAATGGAGGAATGGGCAGAATGCAGAGAGAACACAGAGAAGAAAATGAATGACTGCTTATGGGACTCAGGAAAGACTTCATGGAAGAGGCAACATTTCAACAGAGTTTTTAAGGAGGAGCAGAAGTTTGGGCAGAGAAGTAGATGAAAATCTTGAAGATGAGGGAGGTGGGGAAGACCTTGTACGAAGATCTCAATGTGCTGACCTATGTAGTTTAGGCTATAAATAGATGGGAAAATTTTAAATTACGAGAAACAGGATGCTATACCACAGAGTCCCAGCCTTAGTGTTTGAGGCTGGGCTTATGTCCTGGCTTCCTCCTTGAGCAGGTGTGTCATCCTATGAAAGTCCTCCTGAGCATGATGTCAAGTGAGGCAAAGCTTTTACTATTTCTGAGTTCCAGTTGCCTCATTTGCAAAATGAGAACAGCCACTTCCTCCTGAAGTGACTGGAAGCATCAAATTAGTTAATGGTTGTAAGAGCTTTTAAAAAAAAAGTTTATTTATTTATTTTGAGAAAGAGACAGAGAGAAAGGGAGAGACAGCATCCCAAGCAGGCTCTGCACTGTCAGCATGGAGCCTGACACAGGGCTCGAACTTGCGAACCATGAGAACATGACCTGAGCCAAAATCAAGAGTCGGACACTTAATCACAGAGCCACCCAGGCGTCCCTGTAAGAGCTTTTTATAAACTATGAGGTTATTCTTTTATTTTTATTTATTTTCTTTATTTTCTTTTCTTAGGACAACAAATATTTAACTAAACAAATGAGGAAGTCTTTAGCTTTAGCCAAGATGCTGATGATTAAATAGGCTACATAGGTTTTAATGTGCTACAACCTAGAATCAAAATAAAAACCAAAATGGTCCAAAAGCAAAATCCCTCAGACCCTTTCTCTTCTCCCTGAGAGCTGAGCAGGCATCCTTTTAAGTGTGCTCATCTTCAACAGAACTGGTAGTGCTTCAAGGTCCAATTCAGGTGCTTCTGAGTTCAAAAGTGTCAACACTTTTGAAAAAAAGGATGAAATGTCCAATTTTGCAAGTGCCATTGTGCCACAAGGGGGTAGGGGTGCTCTGTGTAAGTCTTTGTCATGTACTGTTCCTAACCAAACCTTTTGACTAAAACTATGATTTATAAAAATTGAATTTTAATAGGTGTCTTCTATACCATATACATGTCTACTACCATTTTTCTTATAATTAACATCTGTCCAGAGACATCAGCAAAGATGCCAAAGTCCAACATATTTAAGGTCTGTCTTTCTGTCTAGTCTTCAGCAAGACAGCTGTAGAGGGGCCAGACATGGTGACCCTAGGATTGGGAGATTTGGTTACAAAGGCCACCTTTCATTAATCTGAACAGATAGCCACAGGGCAACGTGAATCCTTCACAACTGGATTTTATCACAGCAAGTTCCTTTCGATGTGCGCACATTAAAAAGAATGTAAAAAAAAAAAACACAATAAACCTTGTTTTCCTTGTTTTTTTTTTCTTCTGTTCATTACGCAGTTCTTGAATGAAGAAGAAAATAAAATGATTAGATGAAAGAGGAACCGACTAATCCCTTAAAGCATGCATTAAAAAAATTGTTCACAGTGTGTTTGCCTCTTAAGCAACATGCTTGAAAAAAAATAATGAGTTGAAACATGCTGTGGTAAGGCTATGACATCATTTCTGGGTAAGGTGTCTTTCCTCAGTGCTGAGGTTGTCCAGGGCACGAATTCACAGAGGTACTCTGTGTGGAACAGAAAAACACAGCTGGGACACTAGAGAATTCCTCCCAGGATCCACAAAGCAAGTCCGATTATTTACCTACAGTGTTAGGAAGCTAATAGATTCCACCTGCAGCACACTGGCTCCAACACTCCCTTTTCTTCCGGAGTCCTGAAATGCTGACCCCCTAACTCCCACCCTTTCTTTGTATTTCTTGCTCTTTAGCTTGGGATGTTAACCCATCTGTACCTTGGGTTCAGATGGTGTCATTTATTTGGTGAATTGCAACATGATGTCATTAGGCATTCACATTGTTGTTTTTTAAGAGCTCAGAGAGGAAAAACAAAGCTCTGTGTACACGAGAGTCTGGGTGGAGACACAGGCAGTCACAGTGTTTCCCCATCCCCACAGTGGCACACAGCCGTTCTGGGCCCACGAGCAATCTGTCTATAATAAGTGACAGATTCCGCCTCCTCTAAAGGAGAGGGCCGGAGGAGAGCAGCGCAGACCCAGTACAATAGCGAGGCAGGTGCTCCGGTCAGACTCCACTCTACCAGGAAACGCTTCTGGAATGCATGACCAATTTGGTTTCAGAACAGAATACTCTCTTTAATGGACAGAAAACACTAACCTTTTCTTTTTCCTTTTCCCTTCCCTCAACCCCCCACCCTCCTGACTCCCTACTTTCAATGAGCCCCCTTTCCACTTAACCCTTTCAAAGGAGAAAGGGCCAGGCTCCAAACCTGCACACACCCATCCATCTATGTGTTGCTTTGCTAACAACCCAGGAAGAGGAGTAAAAATTCATTAGCCAGGAGAACAAATGTGTTATCTGCCGAGAAGCACAGTAAAATGATGGTGGGGGGGGGGGGCGGGGGGGAGGTGGTGTAAGGGTATTACTAACTTGGTAAACTCAAACAACAAAAAACCCCTACAAGCTTCACTTTTTCTTTTGGATTCTCATTTGTGAACAAGTTTAGGAAGCATACTTTTAGACAAAGGGCTAAAGTATAGAATTCTGGAAATAAGGGCTCTGAAAAGAAGAAATGTACTATTAAATTTGAAATGATCAAAATCACATTAAAACCACATGTCCTTTTAGAGATCATGTAGCATCTGAGTGAAATAGAAAATCTCACTTTAAGGAGTCCTAGTTGGGTCAAGTCAGCATAATAATGATTGAATTGGATAATGAATAATACTGTTATCATCATGACTTCAGGGTTTGCTCACACATCTATAGAGGTGGCATTACTGGATTAGATATTACTCAATATACCCATTTCCCAACACACAAAGAAAAATAGCTATAACTTGAGGGGGGGAAGGAAAATTACCCAATTTTCCAATGAAATTCTTATATATGCATACCCTGACTCTTGACAAAGGAAGATGTAAGCAGTCTTGTATGGTTTCCTTTCCACGCAACAGTATTTGAAATGCAATGATATAGAGTAACGTATATTAACAGTAATAAGGGTTTCCCCTCCGAGAGTTATTGTAACTTATCTTTGAAGTTAAGCTCATTTATCATGGGGAGAATAGACCCCAAAAAGTACAGCAGCCGCGGCATCCTGCCCGAGGCAGAGTTAGAGATTTCCAATAGCTGCTGTAAAGAAACATTTTGAAAATGCGTTCACTACTGCACCAATAAATCTTAAGACAGAAGAGTTTTAATTACAGAGGAGGGCAAAGCCAAGATTTTTCAAATGAAGCCAAAAGTATGACTTGAGAGAGCTTCCCCCCCCCCCATATTACCCAACATTTGATAAATTTCTGTGTTCTTCATCTGGGAAGAAAAATCTGCTTTTTAAGCAGGACTTCTGGAGGATATCTTCATTTGTAACATAGTAGCAGGAGAAACAATGGAAGTGAGATATAGTAAGCCAATCTATATGCACGTGTGAGGAGCAAAGAATATGATAGGTGCACCATGAATTCTGTGGGGGCATATTGCAGATTGTATGTACAGGAAGGAGAATGTGTTCTGCATGTGTATGCAGCTTCCTTGCATGTATATATGGACATGTGCTGCTATATGGCTTGGTCCTCAATAGACTGCTTCTTTAAGGAAAGAAAAAATATTAGTGTCATTTGTGTCCTAGTACCAAAAATGAACTCTTTTGTTTCTTAGGGAAAAAAAAATTAAGGCTAATGAAATTAGGGGTTGTTTAAATCAGACGCAATTAAAATGCACACATTTCTTTTCCTGGAATCTGCAATTGTATTCAACGTTTGCAGTACAACGCCTGCCTGTAGGATAAATAATTTAATGGGTTTTGTGATTTGGTACTAAAAGCATAACAAAATCCTACAGCTGTAGCCTCATTTTTCTCCACACTCAAACTGTTCCCTTCTTAAATTGCATATTTTTTTACAATTTTTTTAAGAACACAAAGTAGGCTCTACATCTTTGAGAACCAATTTCCGACATAATAGGTAATTGCACATAATTACAGGAGTTTCAGAAACTGAAACAAGAAAAAAAATCTCTCCTCACTCTAAACCGTCTCTCTTCTTAAAGATCAGAATTAAATCACCATCTGATTCTATTCAACTTTGCCCTTTATTACAACAAATGATGTATGCTGAGAATAACCCAACGTGAAAACCACCCAAATGCTTCTGTTTTCTAGTCATTCAGTATTAATTTAGCATTTTGATTATACAAACATGAGGACGGATTTTTATAAATTCCTTCATTTTTATGTGTCGTGTGCTCCACACACTGCAAGGGAATGTGGTCAGTTTAAGGCTTTGGAGTAATGTGGGTTGCATTTTTAATTACTTTGCTATTTTCTGGATCCACACTCTTCAAAGTGCTTCTTGATATGCATTAACCCTGACACACTCAGAGTGAGATTAAGGACCTAAAGAGCACCTGCCTTCCATGACCCAAGAAAGATGACATCGAACTTTCAAAAGAGGATATGGCAAGAAAGTATAATAGTGCACAAATGAACTCTGTCTTCCCTCATCTTTTTGTATTTCTTCGGGGTTGTGATTGAAGTGGGGTTGGGACCTCAGGCAAAGGTAAGGCCTATGTGGGTGTGAGATTCCCAGCTGGAAATCAAAGCTTCAGGGTTTTCTGCCTGCTCACGGTAAGCTGATGGCAACCCTTTCTCTCTGCCCCCTCTCCCTGACAGGAGATTGTAGATCAGAGGTTCAAAGAGCATTTTTAGAACTTCCTATCTTTTCTTACCTTTCCAACTAAAAAATAAACACATCTCATTCAGAGGGTAGGTAAAATTAGCCAGATTGTTTTTTAGCTTGTGTTGTGGCCATTATGGCTGCCTAGTGGCAGACAAACTGGCCACTGCTCAGATTCCAGGGGGAAGAAGTGGGGAGGGGGCTTCAGTCTTAGAACCCAGTAAATGGACTGATTGTAATGTACAAGGTGCATCTTTTATCCCTTACTTCAACTTATTTCTTTATCTGCTGTGACACTGAAGTGTCACTCAGTGAGTGGCACTAAAAATGAATAAGGTGAAAATCAGAAGTGTGCAGATCTAGTTTTTCTTAAACTACAGGCTTAAAACTCAAAGTAAATTATTAGGGAGCTCATTGCACTCTCTACAGTCAATCCAGGGAGCATTATATCTATTGGCAACTCAATATTCATCTCTTTATGCAGAGTTAGAAGTGAGGGAACAGGTCTGTGGACTTGGATCGTGAGGACAAAATCTGGAGGTTCTAAGCCTCATTGATTAGTAAATAATTTCACAATTTAAAAAACTCAACTGACACAACAAAACATTAACTGTAAAGGAGTCATCATTTCCAGAACAAATCACCTTCGCATTCAAATGCAAGTAAGATGAGATTGTGTCATTCCTCCCATCTTTCAGGTCCAAATGATAACAGCAAGGATGAGAGCTGGTTAGAGTTGGGCTGCAAAAATAATGCTCAAGAGAGGCAGTATGGGGGAAAGACAGTTGCCTTACTCTTAAAGAACCTAGAATAACTTCCTTAAATAGGAACTTTGCAAAAGTCTCTGGACTTCACTTCTCTCAACTACAAAATGGGAATAGTAATAAAAATAACAAGTCTATAGGAAGGCAGGAGTTGGACCACATGATGCCTTTCTTATTCATCATGTTGTGCTTTGACTGCTGGCATGTCTATATTCTGCTATGCTGTGAGGTTTTCATCCATATCTCCCTGACCCTTCCAGAGTTTCTGGCACTTAAGAATCCCACAGTATTTGATAAATGGCTAAATGATTCCAGGGTTAACTCTTTTGAGGTCCCCATCCATTTTAGGTCTATGACCTTATGACAGTCTATTCAAAAAACTGTAAGTAAGGTAAGCCCTTTTATTTTGCATATGATCTTACAATTCCTTCTTGCCCAATTCCCCCAATTCCTCCAAAAAAATTAAATTACTGAAGGTAGTAAAATTGTCATGCATTTTTCTTATATTCCACATAATGCCTTACACAATTTAGGAACTTACTAAATACATGTTGAAATGAATTGAATAGTAAACCTATAACTTATGGCAAGGTTGACACACTAGCTCAATAAGGCCTAGTGCCTATTTTTGTAAAAAAAAAAATTGTTGGAACACAGCCACACCCATTCACTTACGTTTGTTCGTGGCTGGTTTTGTACTCTAATGGCAGAGTTGAGCAGTTGCAACAAAGACCATATGGCCTACAAATACTGAAATATTTGCTATTTGGCCCATTACAGAAAACAGTTTCTAACTCCTGACTTACAGGATTATCTCCTTTCTCCCCCCCATATTAACTCACTGAGACTATGAATTCTGGTCTTTCATCTCTGATCAGAGAATTAGGATCAATTATATTAGTAGTAATGTGATTAATAGGGGTTACTCAGTGCCCTGCATAGACCCTTAACAAAAAGCAAGCTAGTGTTATCATATATTCCTCTAGCCTCTTGCAAGTAACAGAGGCCCTCTTTTTCAATCCTCATCAAATAGTTCTCAGGAAACACCTAATTTCCTCAGTTAATTTTGTGACAGCAAGTTTTGAGATGCCAATGTATAAACTATTATAAGATTAGATAACAAATATATTTTTAGGATGTCATAACCTAGATATGTATGACTCCAGGAGATGTGAAGAAAGGTTAGTTTGTGGAACACAAAGGATTTAGTAATATGTGCATATCTATGTTAACAGAATGCAGTTCCTTTTCGTCATACTGAAATCATCTTTTTCCTCCAAATAATGTTTATTGTTCTCAGACTAAGAGGTTTCAAAATGGAGAGTGACGCCCCATATGACTGTTTATTACTCCACAAAGGCATTAGGGTGTAATTTTAGACTGCGTAGATTGTGGTTTATGTATCACAGGTAAAGCATGTATACACGTCCTGTGGAAACACATAAGCTATGTTTATACTATGTGGATTAGGGTTAAGTAGTAAGGTTGACATTTTAGCTAGTATAAAGCTCTTATGTTCATAATATGCTGTCATGAGCCTATAAAATATAGTCATTGGATTAGAAAATAAGCAGGTAGCAACACTTCAGAATCCTCCTCAAGATTAAACACATACTCAGTATCTGGAGCTAGGGGGTACAGATATGTCTAGATTTACATAAAGCGAGTTGATACAGTGAAAAAAAAATTAGCACAGTTTCTGGATGGAGAAGTCATGACCATGGGCTTAGTATTCATACATTCAGACCCTGACCTTAGTCCTTCCACTCTGTGTTACTTTTTATGGGTTACTTAACCATTCTGTTCTTCAGAAATGGGGATACTAACAGTGCCTCCTGATAATATTATCTTGACGAGCACATGAGTAGATACAGGTAAAGCTCTAGAACAGTGTTTGGCTAAACAAGTGACAATTACTACTTCTGGTCCCCAACCCAGTACTAGCCTGGCCTTTATGAACCTCATTTATCTTTTCTAAAATGGAGTTTATGGAAGAATAGTTTATCTACCTTACAGCTTTAGTTTCTTGTTACAGTTTTTTTTTGTGGACAATATGGGAAGAAGTCTAAAGAATAACAAGGTCAAAGGGAAACTGGGACAGTCAAAAGCAGAGATTACAAAGACAGTACAGCTATAGGTCTGCACAAGCATGTGAGTGTTAACACATCCATGCAGACACAAACGCTCACGTACCCACACACCACAGTCATACATATACCTTCACATACACACACTCATAGGCATGCCCCATGTTTGGCATCAGTGTTTATCATCTATTAAAGAAACCTTAATGTTAAAGTCATTAGACACCAGCCTCCAAGGAGGTGCTTCTCCTAATAAATTGAGGTCTGTTTTATTTTCTTACACTTGTGAAAAACAAAAACTAAATCTTTTCTGAAAATATAACGATCCCAATTTTCCAGGCCAGTAAGCTTTTAGGAAACAGTAGCTTTTAGCAAAATACTTCAAGGCAGAGGTTACAAGGGAGAAGTGGGTTCCAGCACATCTAACCTTGTCTGAACAAACAGAGAATTCCAATCTCTTTTCCTGGGTAAATGTAAAATTAGACCATACAGAATAATCTCAAGAGTTACTAGGAAAACAGTTAAGATTTTGGATTGAGTTTTTGAGGTCAAAAAGATTCAATATAAATCCAAACACTTAAAAATATTTTGCAGTGAACTGCATTTATCATCAATTAGATTCATCCACCAGAGGTCATTGGATGATCGGGTGACATATTTCCCACCACTGTTTTAAATGAAAGGTTACCACACCCTCTGGGCCTTTTAAAGAAATTGCAGTTTAGTCCCCCCAAAATAGGTTTAAAGGAGATGAAGACTTTGGGGGACCATAAAACTTTTGCACTATGAGAGTTTGTCTTAAGATGAATTACTTTAATCCTGTTGGGGTATTGGAGCCATGAACTGACCACATGATAACATAAAATCAGGAAAAGAATTTGCTATAAATGTACATTTTATAACCATGCTACCTGCCCCTGGTTATGTTACATGCAGTGTTTTAGAGAGCAAAGTAACATTTTTAAATTACTATCTCAGCTCTACCACTTCCTATGCAATCTTGGGCAATCATTTAATACTTGTGAACCTCAGTTTCCTCACCTATAAACATAATATTACTTATCTCATAGTGTTATTGTGACGACTAACCAAAATACTCCGTGTGTATTAGTTGTCTATGTAAGAAATTACCCCTTCCTCCAAAACTCAGTTTTGAGTTAAAACTTAAAAACAATACATATTATATCACAGTATCTGTAGGTCAGGAACCCAGCCATGGCTGAGCTGTGTTCCCTTACTCAGTGTCTCTGAGAAGGCCACAATCAAGGTGTTGGCTGGAGCAGGGGTCATCTCAGTTCTCAATGGAAAAGGATTTACTTCTAAGCTCACTCACGTGGCTACTGGCAGATTGTTAGATTGATGGCCTTGTTATTCACTGAATATTGGTCAGAAGCCACCTCCAGTTGCTTGCCATGTGGGTCTCTTCATAGGACCATTCACAACATGACAGCTCCCATCATCAGAGGGAGCAAGTGAGAAGCAAGAGGGCAAGCAAGGCAGAAATCATACCCTTTTGTAACCTAACCTCAGAAATACTTTCCCATCATTTTTGCTATATTAATTCATTAGAAGTAGATCACTAGTACCAGCCCACTGTCACGTCAGAGTGGGGGGGAGGGGTTAAACATGGGCATTGATACCAGGGGGTGGAGATCATTGGAAGCCATTTTAGAAACTGTCATACCACATAAAGTTGTTAGCATTGTAGTTAGCACAGAGGATGTGCTCAATATTTCTTTTCCCCCTCTGGGTTAGTATATATTTCTAAGAATTTTGTTCTAATGGCAAGTATAGAAGCAAAGAGGTATGAGGTCAGGTTTAAAACTGGGCATAGGGTTCTTGTGAAGAGATACAGCTTCTCTGTGACTGAATTACTGTATTTGTGCCTAAGTTTCTCCCATATATTCATGGAAAGTATAAGATGGTTGTGTGAGCTAAATAAAATGAATGGGATAAGTCACTCAGAAGAACAATACAACAATGACTAACAACATAAATACGGGCACTGTTATTCTTCCCAATCCTCCCAATCCAGCCATGAGGTACATGGGCTGAAACCAGAAAAAGGAGAGGCCCATGTGTCCAATTTGTTTCCAAACTTATCCTAATGCCTACTCCAAGAAAAACTGGAGACTTCCTGGTGTGTTCAGTGCAAGAGTACTGTCCTGTCTAACCTGCATCTTCTGAGTGGCCCATGTAGATTTTAGATTTTCATTACATCACTTCTAGTGCCCTGACTTCCGTTCTTCAAACTCAGTGACCTTCCTACTCTGTTTCCACAGAGCCTGAATGTCTATGTGTCAGACAGCATCACTCTGCACTTCCATCTATGTGATCTTCAACTCCGAAACAGCTCTCCCTGAATATACCATGCCCATTCTCTCACTCCCACTAAACTTTTCTTCACCCGTTAGGAAATCCCAACCACAGCACACATTCACTCAGTTCTGTCATCTCACTCTTTCTTGTTGTTCTTCCATTTTACAACCTAGGATCGGCCATTACATCACTAGATTTTAACCATTTAAATCCTCCTCTAGAGTTCTCAATTTCTGAATTTATGCCATTTTCCAAATCCTGGGTTAATCCCCTAATTACTTCCTCTAATCTAGCTTCCTGGATACTAAGAATTCTTGAAAAAAAATTTTTAAACCATGCTTATTTGGTCCTCTTCAGTTGTTACTGGTTAACTTCATCATGATCCTTAATATTATGTAAAGGTCCACACTTCATAGTCAGATGAACATGTTTAAATTCTGAGTCTGCCATTTTCTGGCAATGTGAACTTCAGCAAGTTACTTTATAAAATTTTTTTTTAACGTTTATTTGTTTTTGAGACAGAGAGAGACAGAGCATGAGTGGGGGAGGGGCAGAGAGAGAGGGAGACACAGAATCAGAAACAGGCTCCAGGCTCTGAGCTGTCAGCACAGAGCCCCTGACGCGGGGCTCGAACTCACTGACCGCGAGATCATGACCTGAGCTGAAGTCGGCCGCTCAACCGACTGAGCCACCCAGGTGCCCCTTAGCAAGTTACTTTAATTCTACATCTCTGTTTCCTCATCTGTAAAAGGGGGATGGAATACAACTAAAACAACAACAACAACAACAACAACAACAAACTACTGTCTATGTTTTTTTCCACTTTAAACTCTCGGAAGCATTTCATTTACTGGCTCCTCTCTTGGCTCATCTTTTACTTTTTGTCACTTTGTACTATCCTGATTCTTCTCTTACCTATGTACCAAGCCCTTGTAAAATTCTTACACAATTTTTTATAATTTGTCTTATAATCACAGTTGGTATGTTTTACTTGGTCTCTACTGACCAAAAATGCCCCTCCACAAAACATAACAATATTGACCCAATTTTGCCTATATTACATTTGGCATGGTGCCTTGCATATGGTTAGTACTTAATAAATGGTGTTGAACAGGAATGGATTTAATATTGAACATGCTTACGTGCACACTTTTTAAATTTTGTCATTCATTGTGCATGTAAACCAGAGAGTAATTCTCTTCTCCAGTTTACTAAATGACCTTCTCCAGCCTGAAAAATCTGAGGACTGTGCTGATTTTAATGTTCATCTGTATTTGGTAGCTGTGGCTTTACTTGTGAAGAATGTACCAAAACCCACACTGTAACATGGGAAAATGAACTTAATATCCAGGTATGATTTGTCCCAACTGCCATACTGTGATAATTTCAGGTCGCAAGATCATAAAATGTAAGAAATTGTGGAAAGAAACAATCACAGCATTTTCCCCTCCCCACCATGAGATTAAAGTAGTTCTCATTTAAAACTGGGGGATGACACAAAAGTATAAGTAGGAAAAATGACTAAAAATATTCCATTATCTAATATCAAGATATTACCTTGTTTGTAGATAAACAGAGAACACTCCAGCAAGCAAACTAGATATCTCATTTTGATATCTTACGTTGTTGAAATTCCTTCCAGCCAGAGCTTAAAAAACTAATATTTGATCATTTTAATTTTCAAATGCTCTGACACCTCTCTGCACCTTTGGAGTCAGCTGTAAACTTATGAATCTGGAAATGATCAATTCATATTTCTTTCCTTAGTAACTTCTTATCAGAGCTTGCCTGAAGCAATGTATCTTCCTTAACGCATGTCCAGGAAGTCTGAAGCATTTTCTCCTTTGTGACCCAGATTCTCTGATCTGTGTGTCTATATCTAGCTTCCAATTATGTAGAGCATCTCCTTGTACATGCTGGGTAGTCCTTATTAGTAACTTAGAAAAAAACAAGTAGCTAAAATATGATAGGTTGTATTCTCCAAAGGACACTTGAAGGAAACATGTGATTTATGATATGGGTTTTTTTTTGCCATTTAATACTTACATATAAAATATGAGTAACCAATATTTCTCTGGCTATTTCTCTCACTGTTCCATGTAGAATTCCAGCCCATTCCAAAGTCCCAGGTTTAAGGTAAACTTTGGAGTTTTCGGTGTTTCACATGTGCCTTCAGTGACATCACCTGCTGCTCTACACAGGTACCACTGCCACTTCTAGGCACTGCCTTGTCCACGACACACTGTCGTCTTCCTCTGGACACCACAGATTCCTACTTGGCATTGCTGCCAAAGCACAGGAAGTCTAATGGCGTCAAGGCCACATGAGCACGTGAGGGGAAGCTGGGGGTTGGAAACCTCTCATATCCTATTCATGGCATGCTCTGCTAAATGGATGCCAGGGCACCGCTGCTTTGCATAGAGTTTTAGTTCAACTAACTCTTCTCAGTTGCTACTATTCTTCCTGCTTCCTCCCATACCACTCTGGCTTCAGTTGTTATTTTGGCCAAAAGGCAAGGTTGAAGGGAAACGATGTCGTACTCAGATGACTAAAGCTTTGTTTCTTGGTCAAGTTCGTCCTGACAAACCCCATTTGTACTGGGTTGTTTGCTTTCCCAGTTGTTTTCTCAGCCCTTTATGCAAATAAATGTCTGGTAGGTTAACCCTGCCATTTCACCAAGCTTGTCTGGGCCATTTCAGCTCATGCTGCAGCCCCTGCGTTGACTGACGTGAAGTGAAGTGACCTGGCACACAGGAAAAAGCTTAGCCCAGAGCAGGTGCTTAGGCAGTGTGTTAGCCTGGTGCAAATACTTTAATCACAAGGACTATCAAGCTCTTCAAATAGTAACGTTATTAAATGTGGATTGGTCTCATTCCTTTTTACAGAATCCTAGCAGAAGGGGGAATACTTGATTTTGGCATGAGTCAGTGTGGATAAAGAACATGTGATTAAATCGCTCGGTCATTAAGTTTAGGGGGCTTTGGGGTACCATTTGTGAAATAAACTCAAAGAGAGTATGAAATTGTACCCTGAGGCCCAATAGGAGTACGCCACTGAGTTAGGGGCCTATTTTTAGGCTGTGATTCCCTGGGACGTTTCATTCACCCAGAGCTGCATCTTTCAAATACTTTTGAGTGAGACTTTCAATAATAAACAGATTTTTAAAGAATAGCCCAGAACACCCACCCCGTACAGACACATCTTCACACATGTATGTGTTTGTCTATAAAACAAAAACAACACCCACCCTCTTTACATGTAATATATTTTTTCTGTGTTGTGTTTTTTTTTTTTTCTTCTCCTTTTCCTCCTCCTTTTGCTTGTATTACAAAGCATGGCCCAAGAAGAGTTCATGATACCTCACAGCAGGTTTTTTGAGAATTCTGGGAAGCTAATAGTGATCTCCAAAAGTTTTCCTTCAAGAACCCATGTAGTAACGCACAGAGGAGATGCCTTCAGTCTGACTCCAGCCCAATTTTAGAAGCTTGAGCATCAGGCCAGGTGGTACTGTGGCTTTTTAGAAGAGTCTTCTCATTTTGGCAAGACATTGTTCAGGGAAAGCACAGGGACTAGACAGTGGAACTGAGACTAATGATAAATGCAACCCAGTCTCGCAATGTTTGAAAGTACTGATGATGCCAACAATGAGCCTTCTCTCTGCCTGAGAAAAATGAACAAAGAGCTCATTAGTAAAATATTTCTCTAGTGTTGTGAATATGTGGGGGAAAGGGATGAGAGGAGAGAAGGCCAATAAAGAAGATCTCTAAATAACAGTTCCATCCATGAATTTCTGGGACTCTACAAGTAATTCTTTTCATTAGTCCAAATGTTAGAAGGGAGAAGTTCAGGGAGTCTCATCATTTTGAAGTTCATATAATAGAATTCTTTCCATCCTTCACCCCTCATCTACTTCACAATAACTTGAACCAAGATTTACATGTTTTAAGATCCATGCGCATTGGGGTCCCTGGGTGGTTCAGTCAGTTAAGTGTCTGACTCTTGATATAGGCTCAGATCATGATCTCATGGTTTATGAGTTCAAGCCCTGTATTGGGCTCCGAGCTGACAGTGCTTGGGATTCTGTCTCCCTCTCTCTCTGACCCTCTCCTGCTTGCTCTCAATCTCTCTCAAAATAAATAAAGATAAATTAAAAGAAGAAGAAGAAGAAGAAGAAGAAGAAGAAGAAGAAGAAGAAGAAGATCATCCATGCATGTTGGGGGCAGGATTCTCTTTGTCAGTCTAGTGATTCTCTTGGGGCACCTTGGAATGAACTCTGTTGCCCCCCAGAATCCAGGAGGTAGGAAAGAAGGAGGGCTTCCTCTTCCTGGGAGGTCAGAGGGCTCAGTGCCTGCCCTTCCTGGACTTCTGGTAGGAGAAAATGAGTGCAATCGCCTACAGTTGTCTAATACCTTTATTTGAAATGTTCTCCACAGCTCTCTACAGATTCTTCATTTTTTCAGTTGTTCCTATGGAGAACTCCCTTGTAAACTTGCATTTCTCAGACGTAGAGGTGAAAAAGAGAGGCTGTTACTTTATGTGCATGCACTGATATGTCTCTGTAAAGGAAAGCTGCTACAGCAGTATATACATGTCCATGAAATGAAAATGAAAATGGTTGCCCAGGTCTGCTCACAACTGAGCTTTTATTTTCATCCTTGGAATAAGATGGGATGACAGCATTGAGGAAATGACCTTGTAAAACACATTTTAAGAGGTGTTTCTTTTTAAAAGACAAAAGCAAGTGGATATGATTGCTTTGGTTTCAATGCTCATATGAGTCTAAGGTCTCACACTCCACATACAGCAAGGCAGATAGTGTCTGCATATGCAGCCACCTAAAAAGGGACACTTACACATCCTTTTCTTGAAGTATGAGATCTCACACTGGCTGTGTGGCATGAGAAGTCATAATCAAGATCCACATTAAATGGCTCAAATAGTATAAATACATGGCATGCTGACTTCACATCATGACATTTCCTTGTGCCAGAGGGACCCTAGCTCTGAGACCTCTGGATTCCCAGCAACACACCCCTATTCACAAGCTTACCCTCTACTCCATGAAATGTAAAAGGGCTGTGTTAAGCATTGTGCTCTGTTCAGCAGCTCACACGTTGTGCGTGCTTGATTATAACTGTTGATGCAGCCTTTTCACTGGGAGTCAAATGGACATCTCACGGAGAACAGGACCCTGCCAGGCCACTGGGGGACCATTCCAGAAGTTGCTGCTTCAGTGTGCTAAATGGTAGCCTAGGGCCTGGCAGAGATTTCATGCTGTTTCTTAAACTGCCTGGTGAACACCCAGGGAGAGGCTTAGGTGAGAAGCTGCTTCATTAGACAGAGAAAGCTCGGTTTGAAATCATAAGGCAATATCTTTCTTATTTTAAACTGGCTGCTTATTTCTAAGTGCTTTACAAACAATATCTCTGTCACCCACACGACATCACTGTGAGAGACTGCAGGGAAGTGTCCCTATCTCATCTTAGAAATAGCAGAGAGCTGGCAAATGACTCTTTATCTGACAGCAACCATGGAAGAAAACAAAGGTCTCTTCAACCCCACCTCTGGCTCAGCCTCCCAGATCGGCCACCCACTCACCCCCTGTGCCAACCCTCTACCTCAGTTGCCCCAGCCTAGTTGCTGTGCGGTGTTCTCCTACTATCCTGCCTTGGTACTCAAACCATTGGCCTTCTCTCCACTCTATTTGCATAAAGCCTGCAATCCTTTAAGGTTCAAATCAAATCCCACTTCCTCCTTCAAGATTTTCAGGAGCCTTCCAGCTTGGAAATCCACCATCCCTCCTCTGACAGTGTTACATTCTGTTGAAATTCACTTACTGCCTCTTCGTGTGGTCATGTTTTATCCTCCCACCTAGAAGGACAGCTTCTTAAAGACAAGGGCAATCTTTGAAATGCCTCCTTCTCTTTATTGTCACCAGGCCCCTAGCAGAGCTTTGCTCAGGGAAGTCTCTCAGTGGACACACATCCGCTACCCCCCCCTCCAACAGTTACTAGTTCATGGCATTTCACATACTCCAGATAGAAGCTTATGTTTAGCGAGCTCAGATGTACCTAATACTCAGATACTACTAGAAGGCCCTGCTTTCCTGAATTATACTTACTGCTCAAAATAAGTGGTTCCTCTCTGAATATTATCCTCTTGGGGCATGGGCCAGCCGGGCCAAAAGGCAGAGGAATGTCTGAAGGGGCAGATTAATGAGCAATCAGAGGGGAGGTTGTGGATGCCCATTCAAGTTCTTGGAAAGTGTCTGTCTGTGGTGTGATGAAAGGGCCCAGAGGGTGAGAGTGGCTCCACATGTCCCCTCCCTCCTGCTGCTGGAGGCCTGAAGAACAATGAGGAGTCAGCGAGGCAGTGGCACGTGGGAGGCAGCTGACTCCAGCTGACTGAAAATAGGCCATTTGTCCTGTTCAGTGCAAATGTGGACAAGGGTCCGCACGCATGGTGGGGGCTGCAAAGCGGGACAGGGAGGCAGTTGCATTTATGTGTGCATGTGTGTGAGAGATGAAGGCCTCCTTCTTTGCTTTCTAATCAGCTTTCTCTACTCAATAAATTACCAATAAGAATAGCCTATGATCTCTCAGTTTTTTCTAGCTGGTAAAAATATAAGTGCGCCAGGGAAAAAAGCTTGGATTTGAATTCTAGAGATTGGTAAGGGCACCACCAGGTATTTCTTCCAACCCAAGGGAAAAGGGGTTGATGAGAAGTAGTTAACAGCTCAAATGTTGTTAAGAGCACAGCTGAATATTCTAATTAACTGGATCTCTCTCCTCAAAAATATTGCTTCATTAAGTAGGCATTCGTAAGACTCAGAAATCTCTGGGCTATATGGAGATTTTTACTGAGGTGATTTTTGCAGCCAGCCCTGATAACCTGATCAGTAGTATCAACTGTTAAGGGCCACTTATCACTAACTCAAAGTCAGCTGGTCACTGCCTGTAGCATCAGGTACCTGGGGTGGTGCGGGGGGGGGGGGGGGGGGGGCGGGTACAGTATATAGTCAGACTCTACTTGGGGAGATGCTGTACATGGTCAGACTCCTAGAGGAAAATTCAGTAAACTGTTGTTTTGTTTGTTCGTTTGTTTGTTTTATTGTTGTTGTTGTTGTTGTTGTTTTTGGTTTTTGGCTTTTGGCTTTTAGATTCCTTGTACAAATGATGTTAGGGTAAGTGTGTGCCATACACACACATACCTGTGTGATTGATGGTGGATAGTGAGGGACTTATAACACCTTATCTCTTGTCTTTCACAAAGGTATTATGAAGGGACATAAGCTTTCACTCTGGCACCATCAAAAATCATCCAATAAACAGAATGTGGTCCAACTTCTTCATTTCTTGTTAAGAGATAACTGAAACCCAGAGAAGTTAAATGGCTTGTCCAGAGCCATTCAGTGGCATTTGTCCCTTCAATCTGTGTCAGACCCTCTGCTAGGTCAAAGACAGAGCTCAAGTATCCAGGCCTCCAGACTGGAACTTTGTTCCACTAGCAGTGTTGACATAACCCATCAGAGCTAGGCAGCTGAGAAACTGCCAAAGAGAAAGAGACTCCTCCTTCCCAGGCAGATGTCTCTACTTCTGCAACAAGGGTAGTGATTCTGACCCAAATGGCCAATTATCTGCTGGTGGCATTTATACGAATCATTGATCCCTGTCATTGGTCTGGAAGTTGAGAGTTGGCTTATGTGTACTGGACTGTAAAGCCCCAGCCGCTGAGGAGGTATGCTTCAGAGTTAGAACCGGATGATTTTAAATTGGTTCCCAGGGCTTTGAGGCAGTCAGAGCTACTCCCAGAGTCCCTATAGTAGTGGTTCTTCAGCTTTTCCTTTTGTCTTTCTTTTTTTTTTTTAAATCTCAGAGGTTATTTTAAAATATTCCCATATTCTACTTTACAATCCCTCTCAGTAATTTTCTTAAAATAAGGACAGTAATCTTTCTTACAGAGTTTTCTCTTCCTTAGAGTACGGTGTGCTGGTCCCTGATGTTCCTTCAGGAAAGCTTGAAAGTTAGAGGGCAGGGGAAATGTCCAGTTTGTTTCATTTCCCTTTATTCTCCATGCTTTCAACTCAAGGTTGCTACCAGGAGGGCGTTGGGGAATGCAACACTCTGTAAGACAGGTACTTACATGGATTCATGCTTCAAGAAGCTTCTATTTTAGTATGGGAGATAACAAAAGCATATGCATAAGTGCAAGTCAAAGAAGAATAATATAAACAATATGAAAGGCAGTGAGGAGGATCTCATCATTTCCTCATGGAGCCCTCAGCTAAGGCTTTGGGGAAGAGGTAATAATTGAGCTGGGCACTGAAGAATTGATAAGATATGAATATCCAGCCAGGCCAGAGCAATCATTTCAGACAAAGGTGTTAGAGCCGCTTCTTGGTAGCTTTTACTTTTGCAAAACTCCTTTTCAGAAGCCTGAAGCTTCACTGTTTTCATAATTCTTCCAAAAAGTATTCCTGCATCTAGTCCTTGGTGTCAGATCCCTAGCCTAAATCATGTTCAATAAAGCATACACTCAGACAGGATTCCAGTTTATCACCACAAAATATAGGAGTGGGCTCTAGGAAGCACATACTCTGGGTCTTTAGTGAAATAAAGATGCTAGATATTGTCTGGTGCATAGAAATAAATACTTGGGGTGCCTGGGTGGCTCAGTTGGTTAAGCATCCAAATCTTGATCTTGGCTCAGGTCATCATATTGCAGCTCAGGAGATCAAGCCCCTCTTTGGGCTCTGTGCTAACAGCACGGAGACTGCTTGGTATTTTCTCTCTCTCTCTCTCTCTCTCTCTCTCTCTCTCTCATAATAAATAAATAACCTTTAAAAAAAGAGAAAGAAATTCTCTTTCATTCAATACAGAATGATATTCCTGACTTCTTACTATGGCCAGGCCCTGTTTTAAAAACCTGACATCTGAAACTAATGTGAGATGGTATGTTAAAAAAATTAAATTTAATTTAAATAAAATAAATAAAAGCTTTACATCTATTAACTCTTTAACTCCTATAATAATGGAGGGGGATAGCTTCAAGGTAGGTTTCTATTTTTACTCTCATTTATCAATACGAACACTGAGACACGGAGTTTAGTAACCTTACCAATATCAGTCATTAAATTGTCTGAGCCAGGATTTGAACCCAGGCGGTCTAACTGGAGAGTTTATGCATATAAACACCATATGAGACAGATCCTTCTCCATATAAAAACAATTATTGAATTATTTTATTTACTAAATTTTTATTGAACAATTACTATCTTCTAGGCACAATGTTATGAGCTGAGAATAAGAAGAAAGCAAAGAAGTGCTATCTTACCTTAAACAGTCTATCCAAAACCTTGGAAAAGGAAGCCATTATTTAACATGAGGCTAGTTGCTAGTAAACACAGGACTGGAACTAAAGTTTTTGGGCTTTATCCTTTAGGTCCTATATTAGAAAGGAATAATGCTAAATATCACAAAAGAGGCACTTCCGAATCTCAGCAGCTTAGTATAATGTAAGTTATTTCTCACTTAGTAATCCAAAAGGTGTTCTTATTTGGGCAACTCTCCAAGCAGAGATTCAGGGACTCAGACTTTTTCCATTCTGTGTTCCTGCCGTCTCCCCCAAGCTCATCTTGGGGGCTCATCCTGTCAGCTAGAAGATGTGAAGATTCAGAGAATCATGCATGGGAGAATTTTATGGGACAGGTCAGGAAGTGGCATATGTCACAGGCACTCATATTCCACTCAGTAGAAGTCAATCACGTAGCCAAATCTAGGTCCTATGGGGACTAGGAACTGTAGGCTCACTGGGGGCCCAGGAAGAAGGGAAAATGGATTTAATAGTTACCTAGAGGTCTCCAAGACATATCTCTATACCATCAACTTGTGAGTAATTGAATTTCCAAATGATACCACTGTGCTATTTGAAACTATATTAATTTCTAAAATCCAGGAACATTATGGATATAGAATATGATCTATCTTGGGGTGTCTGGGTGGCTCAGTAGGTTAAGCATCCAACTTCAGCTCAGGTCATGATCTCACAGTCCATGAGTTTGAGCCCTGTGTCAGGCTCTGTGCTGACAACTCAGAGCCTGGAGCCTGCTTCGGATTCTGGGTCTCCCTCTCTCTCTGACCCTGCCCCGTTCATTCTCTGTCTCTCTCTGTCTCAAAAATAAATAAACATTTAAAAAAAATTTAGAATATGGTCTATCCCATAATCCTATTATTTTCTTTCCTTTTGTTCAATAGAGAGCTGATAGTATATAAGGGACAGGAAGGATATTTATTTAACATAGCTCCAATTCTTGATTCTTTATCCTAGTACTGGATATGGATTACAGTGCAAAATGCTGAATAGAAATTCAATTATTTGTGCATAATTCCATCTACTTCAGCTATTCAAAAATTTATGCTAAATGTATATCATCAAACGGGGAAGATGCAAAGAAGACTAACAACATTTATTAAGTGTTCACTAATAGCAATCACTCTTCCACATCCTTTGATGTTATTGCTTTTAATTCTTATAAGGTGTCATTGTCATATACCCATTTACTAGATAGGGCTTATTATAGGATAGAGTTTATCCTGCCAAATGTCACATACACATAAATGGCAAAGCCAGGATTCAACAATACTTGTTGTGTCTAATCCCTAAATTTTTCTTTGCCCTGGGAGTGACTGAATTTGCTCGCTCACATTCAATGAGGGAAATAACTCAAAAGGTTTTAATTTACAAACCTAAAGTATCCAAGTAATTTCTACCACTCTCTGATTAACTCTACCCAGACAGACAATAAATGTTTATGATGCAAAGTCATCTGCAAGCAATGGAATCATAGTAACTCAGTGTCTCAGGAGGCATCTCATCACAGATTGTGCTCATTAATTCTATCAACACATACTGAGTGTGAATTGTATGCTATTCACTCCCAAGCTATGCAGTGATGATAAAAGCCATGGTTTCTCTTTCAAACAGGCTCCCTTCACAAATTCAGGTTTAGGTGTTTCTCCCAAGCAGATCTATAGTTACCCTACTGTTATACCTATATCATGTGCTTTCTTGTAACTGGTGTTTTATTTTACTATATCCTACATTCTCTTGATTCATGGATTTTATGCTTTGCTTATGAACACTCCAGCACTTTGCCTCATTCCTGACATATGGGTACTCAGAAAATGCATTCTGCAATAAATGAATGAGTAGATGGGTATAGTTTAGGAGAACATGATTATTAGGAGTAAATGTATTAAGACACACATTAGTGAAGTCAAGGAACTACTAGAAATTCATAAGTGAGGTTGAGGTGGGGAAGAAATATGAGATAAGACCAGATAGGAGCCAATTTAGGGCTAAGAATAGTGGGCTTAATTCAAATATATACATCACTGGAGGAAGGAGTTTTAATGTGCTTGTTTGAAGATAATATCTGAAGTGCCAACTTGGTAGATAATGATCCCTTCAAGACAGAAACTTTTTTTTTTATTATTATTTAATTACAGATCACTCCAGTTTCAATGCGATGTCATGGTTAAAGGCCAAGAGAAGGCTTTGTTTTGTGGGACTGAGATAAAGGTGAATTATTTGAAAACTTAAAATCTTTCCAGAAAAGAGTTGCAGTGAATTTACTAGCCTCTTGAGAGTGGATTAGGATTCTGTCATAAAGTAAATATTCACAACCAATAGAAAATAGAATATATGATTATTCAGTTCTTCATTGTGGGTATTGCCTGGAGGCCTGTTGTGTAAACACTTCAGGAATATATTTTGAATGTTTCCTGTTCAGATGTAAATCAGAGTTTACAAATGATGGGGAGTGAGGGAGGAGGCAGGAAGAAAATCAAGTTAATGATGGTATGTTAGGAGAAGAAGTACAGGATAGAATTCCAGGATTAAGGAAATCAGGTCATCCTGAGTCCTGGGGAAAATAAGCAGTTTATTCTACCAGGTCTTCTAAGACTTCACCTATAAGATAAAACTCAGGTTGAGTCAAGGCCAAGAAAATGTTTTGCACTTACAATCGGGAGAATTTGTTCTAGATCTAGCTTTGCCACAGATAAGATGTGAGATCTCTGTAAAGTTGCATAACCTTTTTGAGTCTATCCCCTCATCTGAAAAATGAAGATTTGAAATAAGACTATTAAACCAGATAATCTAAGAAAGTGTTTCCAGCCTTAAATAAGCTATGAAGTTTTCAAAGCATGTAATTTAATTTTTATTTTACCTTGACTCATGATACAATATTTGGAATGATCTAACATCACATCATTAGTGCTCAGTTATCCAGCATTAGACCCCTGGAACTGGAATCTGAAGGAAGAGCAGGTCCTAGATTGCAAGGCTAGGGTTCTCACTGTTACCCATTGGGTTAGTTCAAGAGAGATGGTCTTCAATGTTCTACCAACTTCAAGGTGCAAGGGCAGAAGCTAGTAGGAGGTCAGATTGGCAGATGAAATTGTGAACTGGGTACAAAGCCAAAAAAATAAATGCATGTAGGAGGGGGTATCATATATACAAGCTGTATTAGTTTTCTATTACCGCTGTAACAAATTAACCACAAATTTAGTGGATTCAACTAATAAAATCACAAATGTATTATCTTATTGTTCTGGAGGTCAGAAGTCCAAAATTGGGCCCCTTGGACTAAAATCAAGATGTTGGCAATGTATGTTCATTTTCTGAAGGCTCTAGGGAAGAAATCTATGTTCTGGCTTTTTCCAGCTTCTAAAACATGCCCACATCCCTTAACTCATTGACCCCTTCCTCTGCTAGCCACATTGCATCTCTCTGACCTTTATTCTGTAGCCACATCTTTCTCTTTCACTTTTAAGAGTCTTGTGATTCCATTGAGCCCAATCAGATAATTCAGAAAAATCTATTTTAAGGTCAACTAATGGCAACATTAATTTCATCTGCTACCTTAATTCGCCATAGTCATGTAACCTAATAGTCACAATTTCAGGGAATTAGGAAAGGGGCATCTCTGGGGGGTGGGGGGCATATCTTGCCTAACACACCCATTTAACATGAATCTAGGGGAACACGAATATGTATGACTGCCACATCCCTGCTTGGTGTACTCCAGGCCCATGACCAGTCTCTACTAAAATGTGTGTATATTATTAAAAAGCATAAAATAAGGGTGCCTGAGTGGCTCAGTTGGTTGAGTGTCTGACTTCAGCTCAGGTCATGATCTCATGGTTCATGGGTTTGAGCCCATCAGGCTCTGTGCTGACAGCTCAGAGCCTGCAGTCTGCTTTGGAGTCTGTGTCTCCCTCTTTCTGCCCCTCTCCTGCTTGTGCTCTCTCTCTTTCTCTCTCAAAAATATGTAAACATTTTCAAAAATTTTAAAAATCTCATAAAATAAAAACTAGACTTGGAGGTTCAAAATAATTAGTTTGAACCCTTGGACAAATTACTTAACATTTTGTATCTAAAAATGGAAATAATGATACATATATAGCAGAGTTGTTTTGAGGATTAAAATATTTGATACATTGAATCTAGTTTCCTCATATGTTTCCATCTATAACAATTATGATATATATAAACGTGCTTTGTTTTTATTTTATCAACTTGTTTTTGTTATTCAAGACTAACACTTGTAAAGTATGGTTCAAGTCTTGATAATTCATTTCTTGATTTTTATAAAGCCACATCTAGCTTTGGTTTTTGATGCACAAGGAAAAGAACAAGCTTTTAATTATCCTTCTGAGGAAGAGCGTGTTCTCCAGGCATATAATCCATCACAGTTTTTCAAAGAATATAAAGGTTTATTGGTTCAAGCAAGACCTAAACATTTATATATGAAGGCTGGCTAAGGCTAAAATAAATCAGGCTCTTAGCAAAAGACAATTGTATTACACTAAAAATGAAAATTTCAAATGGAGATCACAGCTGACTTCTGTGATTTGCACTAAGTCAAAGAGTGATGGTGGATGTCTTTGTGGCTTTCAACTATTCAGCAATCCCATCCAGGAGAACCAAGGACTTCTGCAATATTGCTTATCATCTAGTGATAAAGAGACTCATCATGTACAGCATCTAACACTTCGATCAAACATCGAGAATTTTTCCAGCTCTCACTCTGAGCCTTCTTGGCATTACTGAAACATGAAGTAGTCTTATTTGGTTAGTCATTTGTGATTAAAAAAAAAAAAAAAAATATATATATATATATATATATATATATATATATATATATATAAAGCCGATAATTTTCCTCATGCTTTTACTTCAGTGACCACACTAGTTTTGACAACTATGTTGACCAGTACAGGGTACCTTAGGTTGGCAATGGTACAGTGTCCTATGGTGACTGCAAGTTCACAATCGTCAAGTCAAAAGAAAGCAGGGCAGTGTTGAATCAAGCTCTAAAACTAGAGCTACTAGGTAGCACGATGAGTGGAAATATGGGTCAAGTAGCATGTTTCTGGAGGACATTTTGGCTATGGCTGCCTATGTCGAATCTTCTATGCTCTACTCCTTTGGCTATGTTGAGGCTGCCTTGCTGGCAATTTGCTGTCTGCTAGTTATAGCATTGTGTTGACACATATTTTTGCATGTTCAAAGGGTAATAAACACCAACCATTCATTTTCCTGTTAATACTTGAGTTAGCTCCCTTCATCTGTTTCACTGGATGGCATTAGCCCAAAATGAAATGGGATTGCCTTACTAAAAACCATAAATAAGCTTTCCTACCTCAATATTATTATTATCATATTATCATCATCATCATTATTACTATTACTATTGTTATGCTACCTATTTGTATTAAATCCTTAAATCAATAAATATATTAAAAGCCTACTACATGCCAGTATGGCAAAGGGGCCATACAAGATTATAAAGAAAGTTAAGACGGAGGGTTACCTTTAGGGATTACACAATGTTTTTATCATTGTATTAGTATGGAATACATTTCTTAGGAACTGATGATGAACTTTGAAGATGAACACCATTAGGAACTTCAGATGTGAAAGTAAGATCAAACTGAACTAAAGTCACTGTTACTCCAGTGTAAAGAAAAAGGAATGTTTCATCAATTTTTTTTTTAATTCTAAATGTCTATGATGCTTAGGATTGCTAGAAACTGTATCACATACTTAATGTGTCCAGAATATATTACGATAGAACAACATCAACGTGCCCATACAGGGGACTGAATCCTAAAGGTTACTTCTTTAAAGAATTCCTTGGGATTTATGTTTAAGGATTTGTTTATGGCATCTTTTAAAGGAAAGATGAGGGCAACTTTAGTCTGTTTGTTAAAATGATCTGTAAGATTGGGGAGTTGCCACAAAGAAAATCTTTTATTCATTGCTCGCCAAAAAATGGATTACAATACATATGAAAATGTTTTAGGGAAATCCAAAATTAGAACAGCCCTTTGGGGATACTCTTCTCAAACCCTTGTTGACAGCTGCACTCTACACTATGAGATTTTCTCATTCACCCCCCCCTCCTTTCCTTCATCTGTTGACCCCTACCAATTTTAGATTGGGTCCCTAACAAAAGCAAGGATGTCTTCCTATTATTGTCTAACCTGGAAGGAAAAAAAAAAAACAAAAACAAAACTATGAGAACAACTCTTTCACAGGGGACTAGGAAAAGGAGAGCAATGATTTTCAGAAATATTTTTATCTTAAAGAATTATGCCATGGAGAGCCCATGGGGGGGCCCAACACTCTTGAAGAAAATATTTCAGTGTCAAGAGATTCCTTTTGGCATTTTGGCACCCCATACTAAAGGCCATCCGCTTACTATACATACTCTTGTGGCTGGTTATGGACCCTGGAACACCAACTTAGGAGATTCATGGGATAAGATAGGCAAAATACCACTCTTGAATTATTTTCCCTCCATATTATATTCTGTAATAATAGCACTTACTACTAGTGAAAAATGGCTTGTTGATCTTATAATATTAATCAAATAACAGAATCTGTGAGAAATAATCAAATGGCTATTTGGTTTGTTCACTAAAGGTCATGAGGAGCCTGTGGTTCTCTGTCATCTTTGGCTAGATGTTTAGTTATGCAGAAAAGCTTTAGATCCCAATGGTGAGTTATAGCTCAACACTGCCTTTCAAAACTGCCTTTCCAGAATTTACTTCAATAATAACTTGAAATTTTTTCAACTGAGGAATTATTTTTAGGTCACTTCATTTTGTTTTATGGCTAAATTCATATGTAAATATTTTCTTTTCGGATGTCCGATTCCCTTTTTTAAATTTGATTTCACTACACTAAATCCCAAATTCTTGGATTCTCTCAAAAATAGTTTTAAAAAAGGAAAGGTAAGAAAAAAGAAAGGAAAAATTTTAATTCAGGATTTTAGTAGGTAGTAGATACCTCTGTGGTTCTTTTATTAATTCAGATGTTGTCTGTGTGTGCCTTGGCCAAGGCCCTTCCTTGTCTCATTGGACTTTGTTACTTTAACACAATATACCCCTTCTGTTTGCTTTGATTTATATATTTACCTTCCTGGGCTATTCTGTATCAGGATGTATTTTTATGCATGTACCTGGAATCATGATCAATATAGCAAGAAAAATCCAAAACCTAGCCATACTAGGTTTCTCAACCTATGCCCCACACACACTAAATTTTGGGGTCATGTTGGTATGAGTGGGTGAGCCACTCACCACTCCAGAAGAAACTTGAGAAATATTATATCTGTCAGCCTCCATAGTTCCCCATTCTAGAAACTTTGGGGAGCTTTTGTTTAGCTTGTTCTCTGATAGCTTACCAGGTGACGTAAACAGCAGTACAACCTGGCAAAAGCAAATGAAAACAAGCAAGTACTGTTTGTTAAAAATAAAAAGAAACACTCCTCATTTGCTTATAGCAGCTAGCTGCATAATCCCCTTACCTCCTACTCCCCCAATTTTATAATATTCTTCATTTGATTTACTACTAGGGATGTTTTGGAAAAATGGGAGTTGAAAGGGTAACCTTTATCCTACCTAAAAAAACTTAATTATGGAAATTCTAGGCTGCCTAATATTTTTGTTATAAATGCTAAGACAGATACAATCCCATACCTGCTTCAAAACTCATTTGTGCCCATGTAAGTCAGTATGACTGGACCAGCCCCAGTTGGGGTAAAATCAATGCTCAGTTTATTTACATCCGTTTACTGAAAGCTGTTGTTTTCTTCTGTCCAGGCTCCTTGTTCCCTATTTCTCCAGAAGAACCAGTTGTCGTGCAGGAGGCTCTGTTCCCAAACGACTCACAAAATATTCCAAACCAAACTTTTTCTTCCTGCAAGACTTTAGATTTCATTTCTAAGTGTGGAGTCATTGCTCTATGAATTGCTAATACCAATTTGTCTTTCTTTCTTTCTTTTTTCCGTACTGAACAATAAAGGGAATGGTTAGAGCTTTAACAACCAAGACATAAATAAGAAAAACAGCTCGAAAGCAGAACACTGTGTGGCTGTTAAACGATCAGCTCCTTTCAGATCCTCCTTGAGGATTAAGGACTAAATGAATCTTTTCACATATTGTTACTCGGACACAAGGCACAGAATCAACTTCATTCTTCCCCTTGAACCAAAACGACAATCATACTGGGAAACCCCCACCCCCCACCATCCCCTGAGTCAATTAAAGATCCTGTTACTGGAGTTATTTTAAATGGGTGTGTATAAAGCGCTAGGGGACAGATTGTAGGATATAATCCTCAACTGACAGAGGGGAATGTACTAAAAGTCCCCCGGGAGATCACCCATCTTGATGTTTGTGAGACACATGGTAACAGAGATGGACAAACCAATTTGAATGAGATAAGAAAAGCCAAGCTTTTTCTACCCTTCCCCCAAATCCTCAGCCACCTCACAAGCTGAACCTTTCAAATACACTTAGTGCTGAGGCAATTTGACATGGGTGGTAGATTAGCACACCCACACAATACAAACAGGGAGGGCACCTCCTTTATTGACGCCAAGTTCGCAGAATCAGCTGCTGCACGTAGGCCAAAAGCCAGCTCGGAAAGACCAGAATTGTATCTTTGACTCTGTCTGTCTTTATTTTAGGGCTCAACTGGGACTCCAGGAGAAGAATTCTATAGGTTCTTGAAAAGTCCTGAGGTGGACTAATTTTATGAAGGAAAAAAAAAATCTTCAAAGTATGCTTGTTTTTTGCTGTTGTTGTTGTTTGTTTCCTAAGTTGTGGTGGTATTCAGGGGCCATAGGTAGGGGAGAGGAAAAGGGGTAAAAGAGACTAGGATTCACTCAAATCCATATATAAAAACAGAAACTTTGCATATTTTTCTAATTTCTACATCTCCTCTTATATTATAATTTATAATCTTCACCATTCTTGTACCTTTACTCTGCTGGTTATATCCTAAAACTTACAGGAAGAAACAGAGGGAACTGATCTCCACAGGCATACATAGTCACGGGTTTCAGTGACTGTTTGAGTAGCCCTGTCCATATATTGCAGGAAGGGAAGTTTCCCCATGGTTTCTGCTGAAAAGGAGACAGCCAGGGTAAAAGAAGAGTTTGGTGCATCCATATAATATTACACGGCTTTCTTGTTCCTCATTTTAACCTCCTGCAAAAACAGTGGAGTTGGAAAATGATTTGAAAATGAGTTGCTCAGAGGCCAGTTTCTCTTAGGCTAACAGAGGACTATGTACATTTGTTACCAAAGATTTAATGTATTCCAAGCTCAAATGCTCACTCTGATAGGTACCCATCCACTAAGCTTCCTCTTACCTGACATCCCTTATTTCTTGCATATACCCTCCCCAATCTCACAGCAAAATCAGTGGACATTTTAATAGAATCCATTTGAGTCATTACAGTCAGATGTGGAAAATGAAAAGTAAGAATTTTTTTTCTCCCTCTTCCCAAATTTTATTATCTACCTTAATTTTAGACCTATACATTTATTTATTAATTTTTTTTGACATTTATCGATTTTTGAGAGAGAGAGACAGAGCATGAGCAGGGGAGGGGCAGAGAGAGAGGGAGACACAGAACCCAAAGCAGGCTCCAGGCTCTGAGCTGTCAGCACAGAGCCCAGTGCAGGGCTGGAACTCATGGACCATGAGATCATGACCTGAGCTCAAGTTGGACACCCAACCAACTGAGCCACCCATGTTCCCCAACTGTACATTTTTTTAAATCACCATGTTAAATTTTCTGTTGAATGGCATTTAACTCACTCAGATTTGTCAAAGAATATGTTGCTTTTTTCTTGATATTATTATGATTTTCATTAAAATAGAGAATATTTGTGATCCTGTGGTTGAGACAAAAGACATAATGCAGCTGAGAGAAATAAAAACATACGAAATGATAATAGTAAATGCTAAATGTGAATATGCAGTGTCTTATATGTGGTCATTTCATATGCAGTTAGGAAAAGGAGTTAAAAATAGACTTTATGCAGAAAGTAGCCTCTGAAGAAATGGATATGGATATAAGGTTTTGGTAGGGTAGTGGTGTATCCACTTTATGGAAAATCTAGATTTTGAGAGAGTAGGGATTTTTCCCAGGAATTCATGAACATTTTTTAGAGATGACAAAACTCAAATCCAGAAATGGAGCTGATAATCTGGAACCAATATACATACTAAAGTCACATAAGTCCTTTCAAAACATGGTGCAAAGCTACCATAAAAATTTTTCAGCCTTTGGCTAGGGGATGGGTAGGGTGGGTAGCTTATGCAATTCCCTTATGGAACTATTTTGTTCTACCCATCTGCATTAACTCACGCTCTTGGAGTATACGTCTCAAAATTCCCAAGTACTGCCTGATAGCTACTCCAACCATTTATTGGTTTCTGGAAAGAACCTTTGATTTCACAGGACACTGCTACTTCAGCATATTCTCTGTCTTCCCTCCCCCCCCCCCACCATATATTGTGTGTATCCTACAGACACAAGAACATTTTGTTGGAAATAATCATGTGTTTTCCCATGGCTTTAGCCAATTATAAATAACTTTTGAGGTGTGGAAAAGAGGGACAAGGAGACCATTAGTTTAGGACCTACTTTTGAACTATATATTAGCTTATAAATTGCTTAATAACAATAACATTAAAATTATTAGTGTGAAATATGTTCAGAGATGCCTTAGACCATCTGTCTCTTTGAGTAAACAAGCAGTAAGGAACTCATAAATCATGAATACCCGTGTGCTCATTTGCCAAAGTGACAGTTCTAAATATGTATTCCAACTATTTACATATCCATTTATATGGTTCTATAAAAGAACATTCCTGTATCTTTTTATTTGAGAGAAAGAAAGAGATTGCATGAGCATGGGAGAGGGGCAGAGGGAGAGGAAGAGAGGGAGGGAGGAAGAGAGAGATAGAAAGAGAATAACAAGCAGACTCCATGCTCAGCTCAGAGCCTGATGTAGGACTTGATCCCATGACCCTGGGATCATGACCTGAGCCAAAATCAAAAGTTGGATGCTCACCCAACTGAGCCACCCAGGCTCCCCTATTCTAGTGTTCCTAAGGTAATTATTCTGATGGTCTTGTATGCTGAATATATATGTGGCTCAAAAAAAGTAAAACTTTTGTTGAGATATTTATGATTCCTTTTTTGTCATTTGTATGTTATTAATTAATGATTGCTATCTCCCTTTATATATTTATAAGATATTGGTCTGATTTCCACTCTGTCATTAAATTACTTGGTTTACACAGTTTGCCAATGTGGCTAGCCCAGTGTCTTGTGCAGAACTGATGTTAAGTTTGTTTAATCATATGTCATTTCCTCTCCTTTGTTTCTTCTTAAAATTTGATGGAGAGTTGAGGGAGATGAAACATCCATCCTCCATCTGTATTCAAGAAGTCTCTATTCCATGTTTGAGTGGTCTAGGTATATGAATCTCTGATATGCACAGTATAAAATATGAGAGCATACCTTCCCAATTATGGTCTCCATCTTGTGTCTAATATCAAAGAGACAGTGGGAAATCACCTTTTGTAAGGTAGCAGTCAAGTTTTTAAAATGTTTTCCTGTTTGGTGAGTGAAGTGGCAGACAAAGATTTTTCTTTTAACTACTAAAATTACCAAAGCAAAACAAAACACTCCCCCAAATCTAAAACTCTGCTTGTTTTGTGTTTCTTCAATTTCTAATTCCATTGACTTAACTTCAGTGCACAAAGCTACCTTCCCACCTTGGGCAGTCAATCATGCCACATGGAGCAAGAGCCCTCAAGCTGGGGATATTGGATACAGTGAGGAAAATACTATAAACTGTAAATCAAAGATGATGTCTAGTTTATGAGAATTTTGCCTGAAGACACATTTTTATTCCCCAAAGCCTCTTTGCTAAAGCATTTATTATGGATCCTAATTCCTCTTGCAAACTTAGTTAATACTCGGATATCTTTTGCATACAGAGCAGGGCACATGCCATCAGAACTGATGTGTCTGTCTGGCAAGTGCAGAGCAGAGCAGAGTCGATTATAGAGAGGAAGGCAGACAGCTGAACGATATGCTGCCTAAACAAATGCTTCACTCTGTGAGCCATTCTTGACATCCTGTGCCTAGTGCCACCTCCTTAAGACTATTAGCTGGAAAGTTCACACTTCGAGAAAAAGTAGGCCTCTATGTTCTCCAAAAGCAACTTCATAACTAGTTTTGAAATGATTAGAATAAGTTGACTCTCTTCCTTAAGGCCAGTGTTTCTTTAATTCGTATTTCTGAAGTTTTCTGGCTTGGTTTCACTTGAAAGTCAACATTCTTGGCCTCCTCCCCTTGTCTCAGCATGTTTAAGTTGAGATGGTGCTCTTTCTTGTTTCCTTAAAAGCTCTTGCCAAGTCACTGGGCATGTGTCCTTTGTTCATCTTCTGGGAGTCCCCACTAAATACAGGCCCTGATTTTTCCAATTGGCCAAAAAATTAAAAGCTCACTTACTTTACGTGTGAACTGAATTATTTTCATTCACAAAGGTGTCTTATATTGGTACCTTCCCAACGCCTAGAAAAATCAGGCTTCGTAAACTCTATTCTTCTTTACCCCTAGTCAAGACACGGTTAACTAACCCTCAAGTCCACAAGTCAGGTTGTTCCACCCCCACCTCTGTGTGATTACCTGTCACTTCTGTTGCAATAGACTTCTGTATTCAGAGATTTCCATATCCTATTCCCAGGTTTTGCCCACTGACTTTAAGCAAAATTCTCTACAGCCAAATTATGAACTTAAAAAGGTATATGGAGAGCTTCTTGAGAAGTTAATTGAAATAAATTTGGACCTGGATGGGAAAAAAATGTGTTCTCCCTTGGAATATGCAAGATTTTCCCAATGCTCAGAAAGGTGTTTTTATTGCATCTACTTAAATTCGTCTTTTAAGAAAATAGTTCTGGAACACAAATTAGTAAGCCTATTCCCTTTCGCCACTTCTCATCCCACTTAGTGTTTGCTTTGTTCATTTGTAGTCACCATGTACTATTATTTTATTGTTTTCTTTCTCTCTTTTGGATGATATTGCCTATTAAATCCAAGACCCATGCGGGTGCCAAGAGTTACTCCTTTTATATTACCTTTTTGGATTCCCAGTGCCAGTTTGATCATTCCAAGCCTTCTTGGCACTAGATATTGCCAACGTGTATGTGATTGTGCTACTGATACACAGGCCTGGCATGAAGCTCTGGCTTACAATGATGGAAATCAATGAGAAAAAGAACTGCTTACTGATGTATTGCAAACAGTCCCTTAGGAATTCTATCCTGGAGTGATACCATCCAGGAGGAGAAAACACTCCCAGCTTCAGGTAGAGACTTTCTCTGCTTTCCCCAAGCCCAGTCTCCTCAAGCTGAGATATAGCTGGACACTCTGTGTCCACTGGACACTCTGTGCCCAGAAGGGCACTCTGGAATTTTCAGCACAAGCAACTGAAGAAGTGACAAGACATTTCCTTGGATTTCTTTAGAGTCCTAAGAAGAGTAAACCAACGTCAAGGGCTGAAGGACACCTAGATTTTGAAGAGTTAATTTAGTTTCTTCAGTATATACCAAAGTGTCTTTTACTTTCCCGCTGGAGGGAAAGTATTGGTTTTTATAAAATTCCATAGTTTCATAGTCTTTTCACCTCCCCATAATATACTTTTCCTCCTTTCAATGATGCTTTCTCTCCCCCCTTCATCTCTCTATTTTCCTTCTAATTCCAAACACTTTCATTTAAATATTAGATTTTAATTCACACTAAAGACTAAATGACTGATAACATCTGTGTAGAGAATGCAAATTGCATACATGATACTTAAGAGTACAAAAAAAGACTGAAACTACTACTGTGAGTTTTTGGAATTAACAGAGGGGAATATAGTTAGTCGGGAAGAGAAGCTTAACCAAGATCCCTAACACTGAGCAAGGTAGGCAGTACTCTACCCCATCTAAGAGTCTCTGCTTGAGAAAATGGTAACTTTATGGTACTTCCCATGAAGATGTCCCACACCCCTCACCATACACCAACTCTAACCTTGAAGGAGATAACAAATGTGAAAAAAAAAGTATATGATTAACTGTGAGAATCAGAGGCATTCTAATAGAATGGTGCAATCCAAAGAAACATTTTATATTCCAATAACTCCACATTTCATGTCAGACTGCTGGTGTCATCCTCCAAATTCTCTTATTTTAATACACAATTCAGATTTGGTGACTCACAAACCACAATAGGATCATATATCTTGCCTGTAACAAACAATTGTTCATCCATTTTATCAACAAACTGAACGCTTTTTATTAGCTAGAAACTTGGATAGCTCATAGAGCAATGTTTATCAACCAGGGTGTCCTACTGCACTTCAGTGTTTATTCATATATTCAGTAAATATCTTTTGAGCAGGCACTTTATGCCATATTCTGTTCTTTAAAAGAAATTTTTAATGCTTGTTTATTTTTAAAATTTTTAAAAAATTTTTTAACCTTTTTATTTATTTTTGAGACAGAAATAGAGCATGAATGGGGGAGGGTCAGAGAGAGAGGGAGACACAGAATCTGAAACAGGCTCCAGGTTCTGAGCTGTTAGCACAGAGCCCGACACCGGTCTCAAACCCACTAACCATAAGATCATGAACTGAGCCTAAGTTGGGACACTTAACTGACTGAGCCGCCCAGGTGCCCCATGACAGACTCTATTCTTACCACTGTGAACACAGAAGTTATCATGGAAAAGACCTTTTTGGCATTTTTTTTAACAAATAAAAATTTATTTTTAACAAACAAATTTATTTCTAAAAAAGAGTTTTTTGTTTATTTATTTATTTTTAACAAAGAGTTTCCAAAAAGTTTTGTCACAAGGTATAAAAAAAAAAATTCCCAACATGAATGCACCATCACTTATTTGCTTTCCAATACACTTTTCTGAGAAGAAGTTTGAGTTATTTCCCTATGTTCTTCCATGAGTATGTTACATAGGAGACTATGAAAATAAGCATTTTGTGCATGAAACATTTTTGGCAGTTACTTTTTGTGAAACTGAGTAGGTTTTATAATTAATCACCCCCAAACCCATTCAATTTATCACACTTCAATTCAGAAAACAGTCTTTTGAATGATGGGAGCCCCCATCAACATAAGACTGAAAACAATGATTCTCAGTACTTGGTCAGACTTATAATATGTCCTCATCTTTGGCTTCCATTTGATTACTAGAAGCAGATTAAAGTCCTGAGTGCATCTGGTACCATCAAATAATCTTAGGTGTGTATAACTTTGGGAAAAGTATTACCATTAACATCACTCTTACACTCCACTATCAAGAGCTATGCACTGCTGTGAATGCTAAATGAATGAGTGAATGGTCCAGAATATGAACTTATATCTGTCTAAATCCCCCATTCCAGGTTTTGTTTCACTTTGGTGGAGGAAGGAAGGGTTAATGATTGTGTTATTAAAACTTCTCTTTTCACGTCCTAATCCTTGCTCAATTTTCTCCACATCTCAGTTACATTCCTTCCATCTTAGTCTGTAATTACTTGATTCCTCTTTGATAGAAGTTGATCACCAAACACTTGAAATTTGGTAATTTTCCTAGAAAATCCAGACACCTGAAGTTACAGTATTTGAAGAAAATCAGAATTAATAATCTTGTTAGCCTTTGCTAGACCTTGTTTTCCTAACTGCCAAGATCTTCCTTTCTAAAATCAATGTCTCCTGTCCCTCCAAATCTACCTGAAGAAGGACCTGCCAGGTGCTAAACGAAGAGTTAGAGCAGTGATACAATCCCCCAAGTGCCTTTCATCCTGCTTCATTCCTGCAGGACCTCTCTCATTTTGGGCCCTCATTTCCTTTCTTATCCTTCTGTTTATATTGCCAAGATGCAGCCTTTCTTTAATGTGTGTCAATACAACTGTTTGATTCCATCAGTAGACATTTCAGAAATACATTAGTATTAGTCAAATATGTTTAGCATACATGAACAAAATAGGCAACTGGCAATTTTAAAAATTTCAACCAGTGGTGTACGTTTTCATATTAACTTAAGAAGAGAAAAGCTACCTGCTGAGGACAATATACCCCGGGACAGATGGCAAGAGAACCTCACCCCGAAGGATCTATTTTTAAGTTTCAGAATCTCCAAAAAGTGCAAATGCGGCACTTTAGGGATGATTCACCATGCGTCAAAGTTACAGAAAAACATGAAGAGAATGTGAATGCTGCGTAGCTGGGTAGCCCAACACTTCCTACTCAGGAAATTGTTCAGTACATTCCTAATTAGGGCCATATTTTATTTAAAAAAAAAAAGGTGGCAGTAAATACAGCAGGGACATTTCTTATCAGTATCTCTCTACTGGGAGCCCACTACTCCGTGAAGATCTATTACACTGCACTGATAACTTTGAAGACCTTTGCAAGTACCATGTAGCAATTAGAAGGGAAAGTGAGAGCTTAAACAATGCCAGAATTTTAACATAACATCTGTGGGTAACTTCATGAATCCCAGATAAAAACAGGTTTCTCAATATTTCCAGGAATTAAATATAATCTTCAGTAAAAATTGTGGGAACTCAGTGAAGTAGCAACAAAGGGGATTTAACGCATTTTAGAAGGTGAAAAAAAAACATACACTGCCTGAAATTATTAGGTTTAAAAGTGGTGAATTGGAGATCTTTGAATATATATAGACATTGATTTTCCTTTTCCAAGAAATTTACCCTGGCTTAACCACTTCCTATAATTTTTAACTTGTTGTATTCTCAACTTTAATGCACAGAATCCCACATAATTCTGCCCTTGCTTGTAAATTGTGTGTCAGTTGTTGCCTGTGCTTATGTCTCATTTCCTTTATCAAGTTACGAACTAAGCAGCAGCATGTTTCCTTCTCACCCTGTGCCTCTTTTCGCATCGAAGGCTGCTGAGCTGTGCGTGGTGTGCAGTCAGAAATGCCTATTGAATGAACTTCTTGTCTATGTTGATCCTATTAACCAGATAATTGCCTAATCTCCACTTGGCTTTGTGCTCTATAGGCACAACATAACAGGTGAAGTGAATAAAAGCTCTCTTCAAGCAAATACGCTCATGAATGGGGTCTTTTTCTGAGAGGGCATGGTCGCCTGTACCTCTGGAAGACAATGATCATCTCACACCAATGAGCAGATTAGACCCAGAGCAAAGTTGACCCAAAAGATCAGATTTAGTATCAACCAACACAAACATATCTTTAAGGAGGAGAAGGCAGGGGGAGGCTGCACACCCAACAGCACTTTTCCTTCCCATCTCCACTTTTCTCTGAGCAAACATCCGAACCACAGACATTCCAATCACCATCAACACTGTTTACTTGGGCTGAGGCAAAACTCAATAAGATCGATTCCAAGTTACAGAGCCAGATATACTGAGGAGGAGAGCTGTGGTATGAATGCAAAAGAAAAGAGAGAGAGAGAGAGAGAAGAAAGGAACATAAAAAAGGATATATGCTCACACAGATAATAGTCAGGTTGCTAAATATGTCATGAGTCTGTGGGCAATAATCCACCCCTCAACAGATCCATTGTATCTGAGTCAATCAAATACAGTTAACTGGCATTTCAGGGGAATTCTACTATTCCTGAAGGTCAAGAATGTTCACTTGAAGAAAGTTATTTCAAGCAGCTACCTGTATGTCTTATATTGCAACTCTTGATAGATAGATAGATAGATAGATAGATAAATAAATAAATAAATAAAGTGACCCATCATAATATTTTCATATTGGGTAACTACAGAGAATATTTTGGCAAGGGTACTTAATCTAAAATGTTCAATTTTAATCAGTTTGAACTATGGTCTGTCTTTCTGCGAACTGAAAGCCACCAATCAATTTTCCTTTATCTTTTTTTCTGTTTTTCTTACCCAAGGCAATGCCTTTTGTAAAAGGGTATTTATTTTTAATGGATTTTTTAATGAATTTTTCAGTCAAGCTATTAATAATGCCATTAATTATAGGCAGCTTGTATTAAAGTGCACACTGGCCTCTTAATCCTGACCCCCAGCTATTGGCTTGCAGCTAATCCAGCCTGGTGCTTGGCAGAGAAGGGCAGGACTCAGCCAGCGGCTGCTAGGAAACAGGACAGGAAAGGCAGAACCATGGGATAAGAGGGAGGAGGGCTCAAATAGAACGTTTCGTCTCTTCTTTGCCAGAGGGCCTGAAGTTTAAAGCCAGATGATGTGTGAGTGGGGTAGGATAATCCCGTGGATGCCATGCAAGCACTTAGGAAGAACTTCCCAGTGGAAGGGCTTTGCTCTGCCTTCAAGGCCTGGCTGGGTTGATAACCCCACAGGAACACTGCGCTCCCTCACCTGAGGCGGTTATGTGCCACTGACTGGGCTTCAATCTGCTTAAATCGACCAGACAGAAGCCTCAGCCACATAATGGATTCCAATCCCTAGCTTTCTTTCCTTCCCCACCCAGCTTCCCAGGGTTAGGAAAAGTGTTTAATTACCATTTGCTTTCAAGATAATTCAAATGTTCCAGGATTTCATCCATCAGTGAGAATGCTGCTGTGGGTTTATGGTGCTGGGCGTGTTGTGTATTTTTAGGAATGTTGGCAGGTAGCACAAGCAAAGGATCAGGTTTCGGTGAGTAACAGCAAGCTTTTGGGAGTCTTTTGGCGATTGTTACGGTTGACATGAAAGTTCCATTTGAAAGAAGAAAGT
Source organism: Panthera pardus (assembly GCF_024362965.1). Taxonomy (NCBI): domain Eukaryota; kingdom Metazoa; phylum Chordata; class Mammalia; order Carnivora; family Felidae; genus Panthera; species Panthera pardus. The sequence goes on from NW_026526732.1 coordinate 102,133,611, forward strand.
CAGCTTCATCTGAAGTTGTGGGGAAAAGGTTTCAAGGGGCTGTAGCAACCCAAATGGGAGAAAGGAAATGTCAATACTAACAACCAGTAAAGAGTGAAAGGAGACATACAATAGTGAAAACAGCTAAATCTTATTTTTATCATGATCATGAAACAAAAAGGAAAACAGGAACTCATGGGTCTTCCTGACAGCAACTTATATTGTCTCTCAAAAGGAAGTGGTTGCATGTAATTGGTATGAGAGAAAATATTGTTTCTAATAACAAATCCATTCCAATCAAAATAAACAATGATCCTAGTGGCATTAGTCTACAAAGGACAATGTTACAGCTATTTTCTGGTGCCATGATTTTGACATGAGCCAAAGTGAAACCTCACTTTTAATAAATACCCCAAATAAGCCTGGGTTCAATTCTCTAAAGAAATGAGAAATTTTTAAGGGATTTATTTCACATTGTATTGTGATTAATATTTACATTATGTGTAGAAATGGAAGGGTTTCATGAGGAGCTGATTTCAGACCCAATGATTTATTAACGATACTTGACGTTTATTTTTTCAACTATAAACATTTTCAGTTTCTTATCTGCCTAAAAGAATTCCTGCCATTAAAGATAAAACAGTATATTAATGGATTGTTTTGATGAGGACAAATTAGAAAGGTATCATCACATTACATTAAATTGCTTCTTCATGTAACCAGTGTATATTATATGGCTTGCATGGGTCTGGTATTGTGCCACATTTTGTGGATGGAATGATGAACGAAAACAGCATAGTTCCACCCTTACAGAGCTTAAAGTTAACCCAGGTACCTTGGTAATGCTAACATCCACCCTCCTCCCCAAAAGTGTTTCTCCCCTGCCTCTGCCAGAACCATAAAGGAAACAAAAATTAATTTAGGGTTTGATAGTATGCATGCCACCACCAAAATGTCCCTAAAGAATACTAGAGATGTCCACTATCAAGGACATAGAAAATAACTTGTTTCCTCCATTACTTCTGCCTTTAATGAACATAATGTTTTCTGATGAAGCTAAGAGCATGCATCTTGATTCATCTAAGACAATCCTTTCCGATGGTATCGGATGAAGTTATCATATGGGAGAGTTCTATGGGGAATTAGTTCTCCACCACTGGGAACTGATGGGCTCACGGATCTGTGTGTTACATCATCTTCCAGGAAATAAGAAGAAATTCCCTCTCCAGTTCATTACTCTGTGGCCTACGTCCATGCTCTTTTAAGCTCTAGGTACTTGATGGTCAAGCCATACTGTGAACTCTAGACAGAGTAAGGAGAAATGTTCTTCATATGCCCAAAAATTGTTATTCAATTTACCTTATTTTCTTGGTATATGGGAAAATTTGGATTATGATTTCAAGGCTAAGCAGAGTTCTTCCATATATTACCAATGGTGCATGTTTGACTTCCCACCAAACTGGATTTGGCGGGAACAAACACCATAATTTTTTCTTCTCAATCTTTTCAGTGTAGCATGAAAGATAGAGCTGGCACTGAGAGCCCTTGAGTGAATAAAAGAGTCAAGGTAAAAAACTGAAACGAAATTAATATAAAGTAAGATGTGAGGGAATTTACATTTTGTGTTTAGGAAAATTGGTTCCTGGGAAATCATCATTGAACACTTGATCCTTTTATTCTTTATTTGACCCCTAACTTAACCATCAACAAGCTGGAAAAACTTGAACATGTTATTTAATCCTATAACTTACTGTTTACTCATCTTTAAAAAAAAATTAAAGTTTATTTTATTTATTTTGAGAGAGTGCATGAGCCTGGTAGGGGCTGAGGGTAGAGGGAAGGAGGGCGGAGACAGAGAGAGGGAGAAGAAAGGGAGAGAGAGAGAGAGAGAGAGAGAGAGAGAGAGAGAGAGAGAGAGAGAATCCTAAGCAGGCTCCACACCATCAGCATAGAGCCCAACACAGGGCTTGATCCCACAGATTGTGAGATCATGACCTGAGCCAAAATAGAGAGTTAGATGCTTAAATGACTGAGCCACCCAGGCACCCTTATTTACTCACCTTTAAAATGTGAACAAGTCTCTACTTCTCGGTATGAATGCAAAGTCCCCATAAAAGACCATGAACAAGAGCTCAGTATATGGTAATAAGCTTATTATTGCACTTGTAACCTCCTGACACAGTGTAAACTAAAACATATCACATGGAGTTTTTTTTTTTTTTTAAGCATGCCGTTTCCAGGAAAATAACTATGCCCATTCCTTGATTTCACTCCTATGCCTTATTGCATGCACTTGATTTAGCTGGAGATTAGACCTCAATGTCTGTTGTTTGACTATAACAGCTTATAGCTCTTGAAGCCAACTTCACACAATGAAGAGATGTAAAGGCAAACAGAATTCTCAGCTAAACATTACTTTGAGCCTTCTGAGTTCTGTGAATTTTTACATGCTTAAAAATATGTGGATTCATATTTTAATACAAAGGCTTACTGTTACATATGTCTTATCAGAGTTCAGACTCAAAATCCAACTTGTGGAGACAAATCATTCCAATCAGATTACTATTGTTCTGCTACCTGACTAGAGATTAAGAGTATATGTAGCTTTAATGTGATGAGCACTTGACCTGAAATTCACTAAAGGAATACTCTGTACCCACGTTTCTGAGCTAAGCATTCTTTCCACCAGATTCATGGGTTTAAAGCAGATTGAAGATAGACCACTGGTGACAGACTCAAGATGTTTTGCAGGCGAGGGTTATGTGGATGTGGCCATGGTGTCTCTCTCAGAAGATACTACAGCTAGAGCATCATTGTTGGTTTTGTCATACCAAAGTGTTGGTGGCTTTCTATGTTTGGTGTTCTGTATGCACTAAAAATTTCAGGACAAATAAAACCATAAATTTACCTATCAGATTTCAAGTCTGTTGATGGTTTTATCACATATCCAAAATTCTTCCTGTTTTGCCATCAGACTTTTTTCCTGGGAAGCTGGGTTTCCTGTTGCTATAATGGGGCAACATGAAAGTTGACTCAAAATCCAATATTTGATGTTAGCTTCATTATCAATCCAGACCAATCAGAGCCCTCGGAGGTTACTAGATCATTTAAATCTTTGTAGCAGAGATCAGAGCCACGAACAAGACAAAAAGTGGTTCTCTTACATAGCATTCATTTTGGAATAGAGGACTTAGAGGCCTAATCTTTCTGATCAAAAAAAGCAAAATTTAATCAGGCAATGTGTCTCAGAGAATATATATTGTATGTCTCTGTTCATGCCAACTCTTCAATGCCTTATTCCATTTCATCTACAGCTTTCATAATTCTTATATTTTATTGCTTATGTATAAGTTAAATTGCAACTTCTAGGACATTTTTCTAAAGAAAAGTTTTGTAAAGAGAGTGGCATAATCTCTGAATTCAGCTTACTTGTACAGAATTGTGTCATTCTGTCACAGAATTGTGACTGTATTCATCTTCTTTCTCCTGTGTGAGATACTGCAGTTTTATATGCTGTGGAAGCTGTTGCAGAATATAAAGCCTACACTTAAATAAATTTAAAGTAAGTCAGGTACAAGATAAGATAAATATTTCTGAGATAAGATTGAGGAGGATCTAATTGTTTTCCTGAGGGGTACAAAATAAAACACAGAAATTTTTGGTACATCAAGGTTGGAATTATCAGACAAGGCCTTAAGGAACTTAATTTTACAGTGCTTCTGACCCTCTTTTCCTTCCACATACATTCCCAAGTAAAGAGCACAAAATAGTTAGTTTCTATTTGAAAAAGAAAACAATCTGTGTTCATGGATGGTATCCTATGTAAAAGTCATGACTCACTTTCCCCAATTCTTTGTTCAATATGCCATGCCACTCCATAAGATGGAATGGGATAAGCCCTTGCTTTCATATAGCACCCCACCTAGAGTTTACAAATTGCCTTTACATCATTCATTTCTTCATGCTATCCATATAACCATGTGCAGTAGATAGAAAAAAAAGGGGGTTATTACCACTTTATGCATTCAGAAATTCAGGCTCAGAAAATTCAAGTGATGCTTACCATCCTATAGCTTTTTCTTTTAATATGAAATTTATTGTCAATTTGGTTCCATACAACACCCAGTGCTCATCCCAACAGGTGCCATCCTATAACTTTAAGTGTCAGAGTTAGGATTTGATCCCAGATCATCTGAGTCCCCATCCAGTGTGTTTTCCATCACACCAAGCATCACACATGGTTTTTACAGTTGACAAGTTAACTTGACTTCCCATACTGTATGAACAAAGCTATGATTGAGACTGGATTGATAAGTTGAATTATATGAAGTCAAAGTTTCCTTGAAACCCTAGCATTCTAATGTTGTTTTTGGACGACTCTAGAATATTTAGTTTGTGCTGTGAGGAACATGAGGACCCCAACTAGAACCATATTTCTCTCCCCCTTGCAAGGGCTAGAGATATTTCTCACAAGGTTCTCAATCCACATCAAATAAGAGAAGGAGACATAGCATCTTCAGTGAAAGACTGTAAAAATTAAGAAGAAATCTTTGAACAAATCCAGTTTATTAAAATTATAAATTAGTCAATTAAGGAAGATAATTTCCCCAAGATGTCTTAGAAAATCAAATAGCAACCTAAGTATTATTAAGGAAAGATGGGCTAAAATGAGTTCTTGAGCCATTCCATGTCCATCCAATTCAGTCTCTCACCCAGCTGGTGAGAGCTCTTACAATCTCCAATTGTAGGTGAATAATCTGGAGGGGATGACTCCTGTTCAGACACAATCAGGGAAAGGGAATTCATTGTTCTGGACTCCAATTCCTTCCATCTTTCAATTAATTTGTTGGCAGGAAAAACTAGTGTGTGTCCAAACTCTTTACCCTTTGTACATGGTCAGTCAGGTCTCTCTCTCTCTTCCTGTCTTTTAGTAACCCTCAAAGGAAATGTACTTATTAGTAGGGCAGTGTTGCCAAAATTAACTTCCAATAGGTAAATCTATAACTATTTCAAATCCTTGATCTGTTGTTTGTTTCTCCTGTTCATTTTTGCCCTTTCTTTCTCATCCATCCTGATGGTGTGTCTTCAAAAAATATTTTTAAGGCTTTCTGGAAAAGAGTTCAATATTGTTCCCAGTCCCAGTTGCTAGTTGTTTTACTTTGACACAGCTGGGTTATGGATTCAAGGGAAGGAAAGAGTAAAAGAACAAAAGGGGTCCAATTCAATGCTTGAGATTTTCTGTCTTCCCAGTGGGATTGTGTTTTTGTTTGTTCTTCAGAGGAATGATGAATACTGATGCGACTAAATTTCAGACCCACAGGGAAGTTATACGTACTATAAAATTCTTTGGGTCCCTAACAGGGTAACACACTTTAAGATTTCAAAAAGTGCTGATGAATTTCAGTAAAGACCAGGGTAAAAAAAAAATTTTTTTAAGGCAAAGTAAACAGAATACCCAAGGGATTTGAGTTCTCTCTCATTTCTCACTTTCTGTTTTCTTCTTAACTCTTTACAGCCCCACCGGTCCAACATTTCTCCAGGGAGATATACAAACCCTAAGGTTGTAGCAACAACAAAAATGACAATCAGTGAGTTTGCAGAGTAAACAAAGGTTGTCCTTGTGTAGAGAATCTGTTTTATTGGCCTAATTTAACAAACTCCTTCCATTTAGTCCTGTGAATAGTGGAAATCGGAACATGGCCCCTGGAATCCAAGACTGTCTTATGGAATCCTGGCAGGAGAAAGCAATTCAAATATCTGATTTCACCACATGCATATAGATATATATGGTGGTATGATATAACTGTGGAATACCTTGGTAGTAAAAAAGGACATGGATATAAACACATTCCTAAGGTGATTTGTGAATTCCAAGAAATCATGATATGCTTGTCCTTTTTTGCCTTATAGCTTGTCTGGTTATAAAGAAAACTGGAATACTCAACAATAAATTTCAATGTGTACTTGAATATACAGATTTTATAGTCACCTTTAAAGGACAAATTTATAAACATTAATCTTAACTCATTTGAATCATCCACAAGAAAATAAAAAGCTACAAGTTTGACTTCTTGTTTTCTTACATTCTTTTCCTCAATGGCAGCAAGAAATTCTGGCATAGTATAGTATAGTTTATCTAGTTTAGTCTAGCCCATGAGGGGTCAGAAAAGTTTCAGAAAAAGTACAGAGAGTAAGTATTTCAGGATTTGTGGGCTATGTGATATCTGTCTTAACTACTGAACTCTGTTATTGTAGTATATAAGAAGCCATAGACAATGTGTAAACAAATTGATGTTGTTGTATTCCAATAAAACTTTATTTATAAAAAACAGATGGCAGCCTGCCTGAAGGCCCTAATTTTCCAACCCATTCCTACTTCAGGGCCTATTAGGATTGGTGTGGAGAAAAATGCCTCATCAGTTTTGATACTAATACAAAGTACAGTCTACACAATGTTGTAGTTCTTCATCTGTAATATTACTACCTAGAAGGACTATTATTCAATAAGCCCAAATCTATCTTTCTATTCACTAGCAAACCAAGAAAGAGTGTATTGAACATGTATATGAGTAAGGCATCATGCTTGATTCTGTAAAGAAACAAATATATATGAGATCAAATTCTAGATTCCCCAAGAATCTACAATCTGGTTAAGATTTTAAGAGATTAACCCCTAACTGTCTGGTCTATTTATAAGATAGACTATAAAGCATGTCCTATGTACGGGTATTGATAATGCATTATAATGAAATCCAGATAAAGTAGAAGTAATTGGTTTTTTTTTTAATTTTTTTTTATTTTTTTTAATGTTTATTTTATTATTTTTGAGGCAGAGAGAGACAGAGCATGAACGGGGGAGGGGCAGAGAGAGAGGGAGACACAGAATCGGAAGCAGGCTCCAGGCTCTGAGCCATCAGCCCAGAGCCCGACGCGGGGCTCGAACTCACGGACCGCGAGATCGTGACCTGAGCTGAAGTCGGACGCTTAACCGACTGAGCCACCCAGGCGCCCCTAGAAGTAATTGTTAAGGGAGAAATAATACTAACATATTCCTAGGTATTGATCAGCATGCCAAGGGCTTTAGCTTTATATATTTCTCATCTAATCCTGGAAATTAACCTGAGTCAATGGTATTCTTCCTTTCATTTATTTCAGATAGGAAATTGAGACTCAGGAGGGATAGACTGATCCAATCCAAAGCATTCTTTATCCCCAATTGCTTTTTCCCTTAAAATCATGGTAGCTCAGATAGGAGCGTTTGCTCTTCTCTATTCAGTACAATTCAGAGAAGTACATAGGAAATTGTACTTCCTGTCAAGAAGCAGAAGCAGAGAGAGATGAAGTGACTTATCTCTAGTCTCACAGTAACTTTACAAAAGAGTTGGATTGAACTTGATTCTTTACATTTTGAAACTGTGACTAAACACACCACCATTCAAAAGATCAAGATCTAAACCATATTAACCTGGTTTAAAAAATGGTGAATGGTACATGAATTTAACCACTGTTGTAAGACTGGCATTGGACTGTTTTGAATCAAATGCCATAAATACACCAGTAAATATAATAAGGGATTATGAACTGTTAAATTATCATGGGAACCATACTTCTGCAAACCCTCTGCTAGGCTAAACTATAGCAGAATGAATCTCAGATGCCATGAGGATAATTATAGCAGTTACCTGCCAGTCTTTAGATCTCAAAGCTCATAATAAATGTCATTAGCTCATTAGGAGATAAGCCATTTCAACTCTTAGACCCCAGTTTTCTCATCAGGAACAATAAAAAATTGCACCAATATTGATCACTAAGGTTACTTCCAGTTTGAGAAGCCAAATTCAACTGAGGTTCTCTTATATGCTGTGATCTAAACCTCTGAGTTGTAGATATTTGGGTATTAGCCTGCCCATCAGAGTCTAAAATTGAGCACTAAGCCATAAGACACATGGCCTAACACAGAGACAATACCCGTGCGAATGACTGCTAATGTATCCTTTAGAGTAAACAACTGCCCCGGTTTTCTTTTTATTAAATTAGAGATACATTTTTTTAATGTATTCCATGGCTTTCACATTTTTTATGAATACTCTAAAGTCAGAGTTATTAGGATGCTGGAGCTAATGAAAAGGCATTGAGAAGAGAAAGTTCAGATCTGTTTCTTCCTTCTGAGAAATGCTGAATAAATCTGAGACCTAAGAGCAAGGGTCCAGGTAGGTAATCGTAAGTTAACGGTTTCCCATCTTTCCCTTTTAGGAGATGGGATTAAGGAATGTCTGGTTTGTGCCCTGTCCCTTTTTCTTACATTACACATATTATATATCACAGGAAAACCCTGCCTCCACCAGCCAGATACATGGTTGGGCATCTCTGTACGTAGCACAGGGAGCCTGATCAATTAGTCCATTTAACAGGAGCTCCCCAGCCAGCCTCCCTCTGGAAAATAGGTGAGAAATTCTTATATTCCTCTCAATATGTTAATCAGACAACTGGTATCACAGTTCTCTAACTGTGTAATACCAGTCCCCCTTGGCAGATATATTTTATTTGGATAATGATGTGAAATTTAAGATCTACGTTTCAATTGTGCAGAGCCACAGGCAGTTGTCAATTTTAGTGACAGACATAGACCTCGAGCTAAATTCCTGTGCACAAGCAAAAATTCCAACAAGCGTAGCACAATTCTGGTCCCTTAATAGAAATACATTTTCTCCCATAGAGGGGCAGTATTTTTAAACTGTTCATCGCATCTCTTGGTACTGGCAAATCATTAATGCTCTCGAATATTTCCTTTAACATGGGCATTGGTGACTTGAGCCATCAACCAGCCTGACAGGAAATCAGATGGTTATAACCTGATAGCCTACTCCTTCTCTAGGAGAACAGTGCTGAACGTATACCATCCTTTATCCCTCTGCAGTTTCTCGAGCCATGATGCTAGTTAATAGGTCCAAACTCCAAAGCAAAAGGAAGAGCTCGCAAATGCTGAATTTCTGAGACCTTAGGATCTACATACCGGGGAGAATTCCCACTGCTGATCTTGCTGTTGGCAATTACATTAAAGAAACAGCCAGCAAGTGAACTCCACGGCCCGGGGCATTGGTAATGTGATGAGCGGCCTCTCACCTCGAGGTCACTGGTTCAAATCCAACCGTGGCTAATGGGGGCTGAACAGTGTCTGGTATTCTAGGTAAAATTATTTGTTAGACTTATGAAAACACACATCAGATCCTCAGGCAAATGTACCAAAATAAACATCGCAATTAATCCTAACCCATTGGTGTTATGATTTAGCACTTAGTGAGTTTTAACCAGAGAAGTTGAGAAGGAAGGAAAAACAAGTCTTCCAACTATGTGTTTCTCCTACAAAACCCACTGCTTTGTATTGTGTCCTAAAGGTCAATAAACTGGGGCTTTGTCTAAGCTAAGAGCAAGGGAACTCCAGAGAAAAGCCTCCTTTCCCTGCAATGCAAAGCAGGGACATCATGGAAGAAGGCTGGCTGAGTTTTTCTGCTGCAGCATGGACAGGGAGAGAAACTGTCTCTCCACTGACTTGTCTACCCACTCACAGACACTAATCTGGTGGCATAAATAGGAAAGACAAAGGATCTGGGGGTGGGGTGGAATATTCATCATGTATTCCTCCCTGGACCTGATTTTCTTATCTGTAACATGAAAGGTTTAGGAGAATAAGCTCTGAGGCACCTACTAGCTCTATGAGTCTCTAATTCTTTTACTGAGAGCTCTGAGCTCTTCTATAGAAACAGCTCTTTACCCTCTGTTTAGGCCAGTGTCACCACCTCTCCAGGCTCCAGCAAAAGCACATCCAAGATACCTACATGAAACCCACATGGGCTTGGAGTCACCAGGGCAAGATCTGCAATCTGTGTCTGCTCCTCCCAGCTGTGTGTTCCTTTGCAGGGGACGTCCCCTTCCTGAGCCCCAGTCTCCTCACCCACAATAGAAGAAGAGAATATCTACCTCAAAATGTAGTGGGGATTGAAGAAAATAAATAAAAGAACCTAGCACAGTGCCTGGTACATAGTACTTATGCAATAAATGGTAGACATTTATTAGTAATTACCTTTCACTGTCCCCAGGACCATTATGAGCTTGGTATTACTTATTCACTTACTCCATGGTTCCTGAAATTTAAGCTTTTTTTCTTTCATTGGATCTGTATAATCAGTAAAAATGAACTATGTGGGGCCAGCTGTTTATCATCACAACCTCACTTCTAAATAAAGTGAAGATGCCCCCTCTACTTATATGTAGGGATTTCCAAGACTGATGGGGCCAAACAAAGCACTTTCAACATGCTTGAGAAAGCCTTTAGTTAGGACAAAGAAACTGAAGGTAGTTTCAAGACTGACGTCTCTCAACGTCTCCCCTCCACCTCCTCCTCTCCTCCTCCTCCTCCTCCTTTTTCAATAAGAGACTACTGGGGAAAAATCAACTTTGGACAGATGATTGGAGATGGCGTTACAATTCATGTTCAGTTCCTTTCTGGACTCAGCTTGTTTGTCTACCTCTAGCCCATCTCCTCATATATCCCCAAAGTACATACACCCACATTGGTATCTGCAATGACTCTTCAATCAACATTTCATGGACAAAATAAAATCTTATGGAAGATAAATGAAAGTCTCCCTTGACCACCTAACTTCTTATTTGTATGCCTATCGATCTAGAGCAAGATTTTTCAACTTTGGCACTTTTGACACTTTGAGGAGGATAATTCTTTGTTTGGGGGTGTTTCTGTGTGTCTTAGGATGTTCAGCTGAATCCTTGGTCTCTAGATACAATCACCAGATACAAACAGCATATACCAAGTTGTCACAAGAAAATGTCCCCAGACATTGTGAAGTGTCTCCTGGGATGGCCAAATCGGTACAGTTGAGAACCACTGATCTAGAGGCTCCACTGCCCTCTTCAAGCCATCCATGAAGATAACACCAATGGAAAATGAGTATCCGGCACCTTCCCAGAGAGCAAAGGAAATGCAGTCTGTGCTGTGTTTACTCAACTTTCAAATTATCCATAACCACCGTTCGCCTCTCTGGTCTCCAACCCCTGTGTGGAGCGATGGATGTGTACATTGGGTTTTAGTGGTACCTAGAGCTTTAGCAACAGGAACCAAAGTATTAGCATTTGTTTTTATTTGACTTTTTGAAGTTCTATGTCTACTGATCTTTGACATGTTTCAGATGGAACACACCAAACAACATGGATCTCAGTTGTTGATTAAAAAAAATACATATATAGCAATTTTCAAGAAAAATCCAGGGGTAAAAATGGGTATAGCAGAAACCCAGCCACAAGGAACACCACCACAACAGGAAGTACTAACTCAGAGCTGTAGCATAATGGCTGGAGCCATAGAGGAGGAAATCAGAGACATTACAGGATGTCTGTCTCGCAACCAAAGCTGTATGTTCTTGTAACTCTAGGACAATAAATAGAGTCAGTGTTCTTTTATGATTGACTGGCACTTAAACTTTATCATGAGTGAATATGTCAAGATAATAACAGAAAAGTGCTGCAAATATGCAAAGCAAATTATTGCACAACAGCCTCCATAACTCAGGGGAGGAAAAAGATAAAATGGCCCAGCCACACCATCTGAGCAAGAATATGAAACAGGTTAAACTGGACTGGAGAGCTGCCCACACTCTGTACTCACAAGCGCAGGCACTGTTCTGGACTATATGTAAAGGAGATAAATGTAACCCATGTCTTGCAAACACCCTCCATTGCCAGGTGACTTTGTCAGATACTTTGGCATTTTGCCCAAGACTCTTCAGGTGTGTGTTGTTACATGTCAACCACAGAAATATGTTACTGACTTTCCCCCCCACCCCGTTTTTGTGCTATGCACTTAAATAGTACACTCACAATTGTCCTTACCATTAAACATTTTTCTTAAGAACCAGACTTAGATGAGACTGAGGAATAATATATTTGGGGATTCATGCCTTTAAAAAATATTTAGCATTTATTCATTTTTGAGAGGCAGAGAGAGAGAGACAGAGATTGAGTCGGGGAGGGGCAGAGAAAGAGGGAGACACAGAGTCTGAAGCAGGCTCCAGGCTCTGAGCTGTCAGCACAGACCCCGACGCAGGGCTCGAACTCACGGACTGCGAGATCATGACCTGAGCTGAAGTCAGAAGGTTCACTGACTGAGCCACCCAGACACCCCGGGATTCATGCCTTTAGACTTCCTCACTTTGCCTGTGCTCACAGTCTAGGGAGACACAAGCAGAAATAGGATGGTAGAAAGAGGGAACGAAGGACAAGAAAGATGAGCTACATTAAAATATTTTCTACCCATGTTGAAAGATCCCTGAAAGATACCCTTCCTTCTTGTCATTTGCCAGTCATTTATTCCTTGCAAGAGAATGAGGGGTGTTTACCATTTCCGCATCATCTAAAGGGCAACACACTGGTTCCACAATAAGACTTTCCTTCTACACATACTTTTCTGGGATTTGGAACTAATTGATCAGCCATTCCTTTCCAATGCCTTCTCCTTGCTCCCTATTAGGAATCTAGAAATAACCATTTGCCATCCTCCACCCCCCACCATTCCAAATGCCACCAGTACATTTTGCTGTTCACAAACAGTACAAGGTCCTTTTGTGAATCAAAGATAGCCATGTTGCACCTGCAAAGGAGTCCCCAAAGGGTGGCTGGAGCTCTCCCTGTGCAGAGAAGAAAACATGCTATTTGGACTTTCAGCCGCGTATAAGTTATAACCATAGCTAAACTCATCTGCTTCCAAATGAAAAAGCAGCAACACACACTGTAAGCACCTCCAGATTTCACAAAATACTTTCCACTCTAAAAATAGTCTTGACAACTATAAAAGGAAGTTGCACTTGGGATTTAAACAAGGCAAGATGTTTACTCCCAAACTTGCTTTCAAGAGAAGATGAGCGATGTGCTCTTAGTTAATACAACAGCTAGAGAAATTGTGTGGGTTGTTTCTGAGTGATCTGTAAAACAGAGTAACACCAATTATCTTACAGAGTTGCTTTGAGGATCAACTGTGATGGTCTATGAAAGCATTCTGAAACTATAAAATGACACATAGTAACATGTTATTAGCAACAATGGTTGTTTAAACAGCAGCTCAGTATCTGGTGCATTATGTCAGCAGATCATAGATGTGGAATGAAAGTTAACTTTGGTGATGTTCTAAAGTATACGTTCTCTCCACTGTTACTGTCAACGTTGTTAAAGTATATGGTGATATGTTAATTGCATTCTGCTTTTAAGGAGCCTTCATCACCTTAATCACCATTAATACTTGAGGTTATTTGTAGCTCTGGGCTTGTTTTTGTCACGTGAGTAAAGAAAACCAACTGAAGAGGGTGCATGGTATGTGGAATGATCACAAAACTTTGCCCTGCATTCACATCTTAGTTATAACTTTTGCTTACTTTGTGACATTTTTCAGTTGACAACTTTTATGAGCATGATTCCAGTCATTAAGGAACTTAATATTAAAGATAGGCAATTATTACATGGACATTAGCAGGTAAAGTGCAAATATTAAAGAAACAAGTAAATATATAATTCTGTGACAGACAGATCATAGATCATATGCTTAAAACATCTTGGGGACTGGAGCAAGGCTAATGCTTAGGATCAGGAAGAAGAATAAAGAAACGGGAAAATTGCTCTTTATTTAATGTCTCAGTGATCTCTTTGGAAACATTCTTTTTTTTATGTTTATTTTTGAGAGAGAGAGAGAGACAGATAGACAGAGAGAGGCAAAGAGAGAGGGAGACACAGAATCTGAAGCAGGCTCCAGGATCCAAGCTGTCAGCACATAGTCTGACGTGGGGCTTGAACTCACGAACCCTGAGATCATCACCTGAACTGAAATTGTACACTCAACTGACTGAGTCACCCAGGCCTCCCAAGCCATCCAGGTGCCCCTCTTTGTAAACACTCTTAACTAGAAACTGGGATGCCTGGATGGCTAACTCAGTTAAGCATCCGACTCTTGATTTTGGCTCAGGTCATGATCTCACCATTGGTAACTTTGAGCCCCTCATCGGGTTCTGCGTGAGATTCTCTCTCTCTCCCTCTCTCTGCCCCTCCCCTGTTCTCTCTCTCTCATTGTCTCTCTCTCAAAATAAATAAAAACATTAAAAAAAAGAGAAACATTTATTTCTTTGACAGTAAGGACTGAATTTCTACATTTCCCTGGCAATGAGTATCTCTTCTCCAATAGAAAATTTCCACCTTTTAGATACTAAATGCATAATTTCTACATTTTATTTGTTAAACTGTCCAGGGCCTGACCCTTCAGGAGGTGTTTTTTTTTTGTTTTTTTTTTTTTTTTTTTTTTTTTTGTTTGTTTGTTTGTTTGTTTTGGAGAGTGTTACTTGCTTTCTGTTGTTGTCACTTTGGTTACTTTATCTCCCTACTCATAGTGATGGTTTGGACCCTCTACCAGGTTGTGCTTTCATTTGTTCGTTGAAGTACCTACATTTTACTTGTTGAGAGAAGAAGAAAAGAAGGGACTCCTTTCTGATTATACTATTTTATGTTATTACTCTAGGCAAGAAAACATTTGTAGAGGATAAATATCTAAACTACTTAATTAAATAATGAAACAGCATGATACAATTCCTTTCTTTTTAACAGTGACTTATATTTAAAGTTACTAAAACAATGATTTTTAATATAGATCCTTAAAAAGAGGGGACACTATTTTTGCATGAAATCTATGATAGCTGACACTTGAGACAATCCTCATTCTAAGGGGTTCCTGCATATTTTAATAATTTAGAAGGCTGAAAAGCTAAAAAGACTGGCTTTTTCAAATACTGATTATCTTGTCCTCAATTGTGTTTCTTTTATTTTATAAGAGGTTTGTGTTTTTTCCTAAGTATTTTGAGTAATAATTTATAATAAAGAAAAGAAAGCACTTTATAAAAAAAGTTACCAGTAGTAAATTATAGCTAATAAACACAAAGTCTACATAATAGTAGACAAGAAGTCTGCTAATTTATAGCCAATTCATTATAATGCTAAATATTAATACATTTCTGTTCTGCCTTCACTTAGGGCTGGTTGAATCATGAGCTTCATCAAGGAACCATTAAGGGCTCAGGTTAGGCCCCATACAAAGAGAACAACTCAGACCTGTTTCCTACTCCCTTGGGGCTCAGAAACCAATTTATAAAATAACAATGTGGGCCAAAAATTTACAGATAACAGGAAAAAAAAAATGAAATCACCATCTTTAGAGGCAATATTTTACATGATGTGCTTGTCCCGTATGTAAATATTTTCAGAGATAAGGAAGCAGTCTTCTACACATAGTAGACATTCAATTAATGGTTCCTGATCATAATTAAGAACTTTTTACGATTTTATGGCCCAGAGATTCATTCCTAAAGCTCTAAAATAGACCCACTATTTGGTAGGAAATGTACAAGGAATCTGCAAATGGTCAAAAGCCAAGGCACCCTCCAAGCCAGTCAGTATTCTAGGTCCTCCTTAAAAAGACGTGACAGACTGGGGAGTGTTGTATGCCTATCATGGTTCCCCTTACACAGACGCAGAGAACACCAGCACTGTTCTATAAGACAAAGGGAAATGACAATAAGATTAAAAGCAGGGGGTGTTGATCATTACAGCCTGTAGAAAACTTTAATTCTCCCCCAACAACTACCCCCACCCCCAACAAATATCCGAAACCAATGGTACCTCTTTTGCTATTTGTTTCTGGATGCAGAATTCTTCATTAAAGTTGAGGGATTAAATATAGCACTTTAGCTAATTAATTATAGTTTGATCATTTTGACACCTCCAAATGACTCAGCCACATACCTTGAAGCTTTGTCAACTCAATTGCATCTTTATTTTTGTTGCCTTTAACCAACAATGAAGACTAATGCCACTCTTTCTAGTTCTCAATCACCTCTACAGAAGTGCTCCCCTGGCAATGTGCAAGGACAGACCTAATTAATCCCTCATCTGCCCTCCGTGGTGTCTATACATCACACTGGCAGTTGGAACTGCTGCTTGTTTTAAGGCTATTGCTGGAATGAAAAGCTCATCTGTTTTTCAATAATTTTACCACAGGTGGTGATTTGTAATTAGAAAGGGCAGAATCCAAATTTTGGTGTGTGTGTGTGTGTGTGTGTGTGCACGTGCATGTGTATGTGTGTCTGCACTGATACGTGCATGCACTTGCATGTGCTTTCTAGTTTACAAGGGGCACTTATTGTAGAAGAGGAAAAGAATGGAAAGCAGTAGCACAGCAAGAGAAAAGCCTTAACTTTTGCATCAAGCTGAATAACAGGATTTTAAAAGAAATTTTTTGATTGTGTCCATTTTTGTTTTCTCTTTTTTCAAAGTGATATAGTCACATACAGGTTACAGATCAAACAGTCGGAGAAACTGGAAAGACTATAAGATCCAGGAAGGTTAGGACTCATCGGTGTTCCCTGGAGGGGTGTATGCTTGTGGTGAGTGCATGGAAGTAAATCAAGGAGGGTCAAGGTGAAAACCTCCTTTTGGACTTTATTGTCACTGGGCTATCTAGTCTCACTCTGAGGGGAGGCACCTGCGTTCTCAGTTTCATTCCAGGTGAAACCTGCCATAAATGCAAAGAGAGTTGAGCATAAGCAGGCAGACTGGCCAGCTTTAGCAAAGCAGCCAGGAGAGGAGATATGCTTTCAGGTGGATGAAAATGCTGTGATAAAGGTAACTTCATTTCAGGACTTGATCCAGCAGCAGCCACTACTCTGCCATCCCCTGACACTCGCCTTGATCGCTTTCCTTACTCTTCTTTGTGCTACTCTTTATACTTCAAGGCACTTGCATGACGCCTTCCTCCACCATTCTAGCCTGCCATTCATCTTATGCAGACCATGTGGCTTACGGCTCTTTTTTTGGCCTGAAAGATGAACAGCCTGGATTTCCAAATATCAGTGACAGCATAAATGTCTTGCCTCTTCAAGTAGACTGCAAATCCCTAGAGGATTGAGAGGACTTTTTGGGATTGGCTCTTGTGCAGAGCTAGTTTGTGTAAATGTGTTTATATTTATATCATATACGTGTGTATATGTATATATTTATATCATATACGTGTGTATATGTATACACACACATGTATGTGTTTAGTTATATAATACACATATCTCAAAGTGAAATGGTCGTTATAATTCCCTGTGTGAATTATAAGACAGAGCCTGAGACAGTGGCTTTACTCCTGGCTGGAGGAAGGACAGTAATATCTAACTGTGGCAGAAAAGTAAAAAGTAAAATACCTTAGGGGTGCCTGGGTGGCTCAGTCGGTTGAGCATCCGACTTCAGCTCAGGTCATGATATCACGGCTTGTGAGTTTGAGCCCCACGTCAGGCCCTGTGCTGACAGCTCAGAGCCTGGAGCCTGCTTCAGATTCTGTGTCTCCTTCTCTCTCTGCCCCTCCCCCACTTGTGCTCTGTCTCTCTCTGTCTCTAAAAAATAAATAAATGTAAAAAAAAAAAAGTAAAATACCTTAGAATTTTACTCTGACAGAACCTTCCAGGTTGCAAGTATTATGAATTACTGGAAATGAACTATTATATAGACTTCTTCAGATGGTATTTGTTTGTTTTTTAAAATGTAGTCTATTACTTTCTTATGTATAGTTTGCTTCAGGGAAGGTGAACCCAGAAAAACTTTGGTGTAGATTTCTGCTAGTCATAGGCTTCTACAATTATGGGATCTGTTTGTGGGGTAGATGTGCAGAAATGGAATACTGACTCTACATTTGCTTCTGCCAACTTACATTTGTTTGTACAGAAAGACACTTTTTGGTATCACAGAAAGACAATGGCACACCATACTGTAGAAATATGAGATCTATGTCAGAAGTCAGGATGCTTTTTACACATCAAGAGATTTCCCCATTACGGGTGCCTGGGTGGCCCAGTCAGTTGAGTGTCCAACTTCGGCTCAGGTTATGATCTCATGGTTCTTGAGTTCAAGCCCTGCACTGGGCTCTGCACAGATAACTTGGAACTTGCTTGGGATTCTCTCTCCTCTCCCCTCTCTCCTCTCTTCTGTCTCCTCTCTCCTCTCTCTCTCTCTCTCTCAAAATAAATAAACTTTGAAAAAAAATAAAACCCACCAGAGCTGATGTAGACCATTTCCCATTCCACCATGTCTCTATCTTCTTACACCCAGTGATTTGTGGGAGTTAATCCAAACACTTGAAAGTCATCTGGATCCTATAGTATGTTGTCCTCCCATTTAAACAATTATGTGTATTCTGACTCTACCAATATCCTCCCATGCTTAACATTATGAAGAGTATTTTCTGCTATGTTCATTTGAAAAGGGGGAAGTAGATACTGTAAATGCAAAGAATAGCTTGGATCATTTTTTAAGCTACTTTTTTGTCTGTGTTTTATAGTTCAGACCTAGCGGTTTGGGGGGTATTTTTTCATGAATACAGTGAATCACCTTATATTTCTTAGTTCAAACTGCTTACTTACCCTGTTATTAATGCCTCCTCCTATTTTATATGCAATATTTATTTCCAGCCTGATTCCTCAGTGTTTCCCTACGTGAATCTTCCTCTGTAATTAGACTTCTGTTCTCACACCCTGCAGACATGCATATACATTCCCGTTTCTGGGCTTGTACACACAATTCCCTTCACTGGAGATGCCCTCCCCACCTCTTCTCATCATATGAAAATCTTACCTTTTTCAATCAGACTATTCCAGTCAACCATGGTGCCTGCTTTTTGTGACCTCAATGCTCTTAGCATGTGTATGATGCCATAAAGCTCTACTCCCAGTACCAAGGCAGTAAATCATGGTTTGCCCCAAGACATTTCTGTATTTTTATATATATTGTTATTTTATTCTGGTGGCATCATTTTATACATTAATGCTTTATTTCCCTAATTAAGTTACAAGCATGTCTCTTCTTTGCCTTTCACAGTGCACACAACAGACATTCAATAAATGTTTGCTAATTCCCTTTCAAAGAGCACACGTGGTATCACCATTCTATTTCCTGAATCTACTTTAACCAGAGAAAGGAAAAATGGAAGATACTGAACATGTCTACAAAAGGATCAGGAACCTCATCCCTATACTATAGAACCAAAGGTACTGAAAAAAAAATTGTACTTTTGCAGACTTAATAGTTCATACTTAGACCTAGAATGGGCTTCAAAGTATCTCAGAGCTATTTTCCTCTAACTCCTTCTTTCAGTAAATGAGAAAACTGACTCTGTAATAGATCACTTGATTTTATATCTTATTATATTACCTGGACAAAATGTCTCATAATATTAGTACAATTTAATATGCTTCATATTTTTCAAATACTTTTATAAACTTCTGTTTTTACTCCAATCATAGCATTATAAGGCATTTGTTATTTATTATTATAATATTATTGATTATTGTTATAAATCTTTTTTCCAGATTAGCAAACTTTTTGAAATTCATATGCTCAGTTCACAGCAGAGGCAGGACTAAGACCTATGTCCTTGGTCATCTCTCCCTGGGTGATTTCTTCTATTCCCCCAAATGTCAAATATATATTGCCTACTCAGAACTTGTCCTACACATATAGACACACACAAGTAATCCAGGTGAACAGAAGTCATCAGAATAGGGAGCAGTAGAGATTAAAAACAATGAAAAAAAGAAATATCTCCAGGCAGAGGGAAGAATATGTTCAAATACTTGGATTGAGAGGGAGCAGATCAACTGTAAGGAAGGAAATGAAAGCTGAAATGTTGAGGTAGGGTAGTGGAGAAAGAGAGAAGATCTGTGTCTGTGCATGTGTAGAAGAGGGAGATCCTCTTCTTCATATTTCCATTTGGATGTCTCAAAAATATTCCAAACTCAATATAATCAAAGCCAAATTCATTATGTTTACCAAACAGCCCCACATCTGATCTTACTCCAACATTTCCTTGCTTGTTGAAGAATGTCACTATTCACGAAGCTGAAAGTCTGACACTCATCCTGGGCATCTCTCTCACCCATGGTATCAATTTACCACCAAGGAGTGCTGGTGACTTTGCCACTTAAATGTCCTTTCCATTGGACTCACTCTCTCAATGTAAACTATACCTCCATTCTGGCCCATGCTACTGTATCCTCTTGCCTTACTGCACCAATATTTTGGTCGTGGTATTCTGCTCTGTCCACCCACTCCTGTCTATTTCTCCACTTTACAGACAAGGCAACCTTTCAAAAATACATACATTTGATCATTTCACCAACTTGTAAATATCATGCAATAACTTTCCATTGCTCTAAGCAATGACTAATATCTTTTAGACCAGTGTCTCTTGAACTTTAATGTGTATGCAAATCACCTGGAGATCTTTTAAAAATGCTGAGTCTGATTTGGTGTGTCAGGCTAGGCCTGAGATTTTGCATTGACAGTAAGCTCGTTGCCGAGCCAATGATGGTGATCTTCAGATGACATTTTGAGTAGCAAGGGCCTAGAAGACCCTTAATGGCCTGATCCATGCCCTTCAGAAAGTCCCTCCTCTGTCACTCTCTGTATTCTACACACAGTGGATAGAAGTTAGCTTGGTCCCTCTCAGCTCAAGCCTTGAACATGTTCTTTCTTGTACCTAGAGTTTTTCTTCTCTATCCCCATTCCCCCTCACCACAAATTTAAAATTTTCTTGAAGCCATGTCAAAAAATGTAGAAATAGGTAAAGTTAATTTAATATTTTGTTGGACCCCAAATATTACCATTTTAGCACACAATCAATATTTTACATCCTTCTTTCTTTTCATACTAAGTCTTCAAAATCCAGTGTGTTTTATGCCTACAGCACATCTCCGTTCAGATTAACCACGTTTCATGTGGTTCAGTAGACACATATGACTACTGGCTACCATATTGGACAGGACAGCTCTAAACCATTTGGCCGCTCCCTACATATCTCAAATGATACATAACCTGCACATACATGAGATAAGCATCTAGAAAAGAGTGCAGCCAACTACTGCAACTCCACTACATCCCTCAGCCCACACCTCTTTCAACAGAGGGTCATCTTTTTCCCCTTTCCCCACTGATGTGTGCTGTGTGCATAAGTTCCCCTCAGTTGAGAGCCTACAGTGTGAGCAACTCTCACTACTGAGAATGTAAAACAAAAAAGCCCATAGAAACTAAGTGCTTCTACTTCTGTACCAATATGCCTGAAGGGTAGAAACAGTTTTTAAAACATCTTGTACTTGACTTGGAATCTTGAGGAAGGTGATTGAAGGCTTTCTGGTGTTACATCACTTGTATGCTCCTAATGAGCCACTGACAATTGCAGGTAACATACGCAGCCTGTATCTATTTACATGTATTAGCACTGGCTAGTGACAAGGAACAGCTCCCTAATAAAGCATTCAAGACAAATTCTTTTTGACTACTGGGAAAGTCATTCATAAATACATGTGTAATTTTGAAATTAATCAAATGCACTCCTTGCTCTGTGCTGCACATGGTGAAGAGTATCATACAAGCTGTGTGCCGAACATTGTATATTTCCATGTGTAGCTCTAAGGATCTTAACTCTACACATAAACTGAGGGGCTACTTATTCATCTATTCATTCTATTCATTTATTAATTCTTTCAACACATTTATTAAACACTCTGTGTGCATAGTGGTGACTGAGGACACCGTGACCCAAAGGGCCTGGTACCTGCACCTGACAGTCTAGGGACTCTAATCTGGTGACATAACTCTTGCATATTATTTACTCAAGGAATTTTTACGTGTATTTTAGAGATTCTGGAAAATAAGCTGCTAATTAAACACAGCAGGTGTTTTTGTTAGACCTGTAGAGGTTTCCCATGCTAACAATATAAGCCAAATGTTTTCTAGGCCCCACCTCCTAAATTCCAAGGGAAGGTCACTTTCACGGCTTGTCTACAGGTGTGCTGATCAACATTTCCATCAACCATGTGACAAAATCTCAGCAGCTTCCCCCAACATCAGTTGTCCTCAATCTCTGGGCAATTAAAGCGAAAGGGCATGGGAGAGAAGAAATGCCTCATATAGCCTCAGAGCTCCACGGCAGTTCTGTTCCAAGCCATCACTGAAGCCATCTTGCTATGGATTCCTGAGGCTTAACTGCCCACTCTTTCTTAATATTTTTTAATGTTTATTAGTTTTTTGAGAGAGTGAGAGACAGAGCATGAGTCAGGAAGGGGCAGAGAGAGAGAGGAAGACACAGAATCTGCAGCAGGCTCCAGGCTCTGAGCTGTCAGCACAAAGCCCAACACAGGGCTCCAACTCATGAACCATGAGATCATGCCCTGGCCAAAGTCGGACACTTAACCCACTGAGCCACCCAGGCGCCCCTAACTGCCATCCTTTCTGCTCCATTACTGGTGGGCCTAAACTAGGACTCTGATGCTTCATAATCTGCTTGCCAGAATCACTCTTTTCTCTTAGTTTCTCTGCTGTCTACAGAATCCCTTGCCATCTTTTGGCTGTCTCCAGGTCTCCCCAGTGCTCGCATTTTCCTTGGTCAAAAAGAAAAACACCCTCTTCTAGTACTCAGCTCTTTCAGAAGGGATGCTCACAGCAGAAGTTCTAGCATCCCTAGTCATCAGTTCTTTCAGTGTGTGCAGTGTGTTCTACCACACAATCTTAGCAGGGAACATACTTCTAGGGAAAGGACTGGATAAGAAATGGTAAGAAGTCTCACCATATATATCCTGAATCACTTGTCTGTCCCCATTCTCTGACTCTGCTACTGAGTCTAAACCACTTTGCAGACACACATTGCAGAAGAGTGAATATTTTTTCTCTTAATTTCTCTATTACCCCTACTGCACTCTGGATTCTATCAAGCCCTCCCTCCTCCCTCAGATAGGCTGACATGTGTGTACATTTAAACTTCAATGGTAGACAAGATTCAAGTATTTTCTCTCAGAGCTCTTTGGCCCTTGGTTAGACACTTGTTTAAGTGTCTCTGAACACTGTGTGACAAGTGAGGAGTCTGTGTCTGCCCAGAGCACACGAGGGTCTGGCAGGAGGCGTCATCTCTCTCCAAGCCGAGAAACCCTGTTATGCCAGGTACATATATATACTCTAAGTGTTTGGGACCTTGGTGTTTGTAAGGTGTTTAATTAATTACTTGGTGTTTAAATAATCAACATCTAAATTTCCAGCTTCTATTATCATAGAGAATTTAAATTCCCCTTTAGTATATCCCAAAAAAGAAGGTAATAGAATTTGTGTGTGTGTCACAGTCAATTCTTTGTGCACAGTGTGTTGGAACATGCAGATTCTATGATGCCACCCCAAGTAGTTGCCTAGCTGAGAAAAGAGCAATCATTACAAGCATGGAAATTTTACTGTATGTGATCATTAAGCTAAGTAACAAGACCGTGATCCATTCTTTGACAACCTAGCTACTTTCTTAGAAGCTAATAAGTATTCTTTCAATCTAGGCTTTTTATCAGGTTAATTTCTTTGAGATGGTGAATGTATCCTTATATAGATCATGACATTCAAGTATATTTTTCCTATAAAAATAGGTGAGTACAAAGAATATGTTATATATAAGATCACATATTCCCGTTGACTTTCATGATCATTTTAGAGAAACTTTTCTTATATTTGTAAGGAAAAACACAACACAATTTCCAACTTTCTACTCCAAATGCATTCTGCTTTATTAGTATATTACCTTTGAGGCTTTCATTTTCCTAATACATTTACCAGGAATTAGGCAGATGAATGGATAATCCACGTGAACTCAAGATATTCTCTCAGGAGTATACATGTATCACCATGCCACTGGAGATCCCTTGGACTTTGTGGGATCTTCCCATTGAATCTGAAGCTCTGAAAAAAATCAACTGAAAATTTTTATTCTCTAATATCTCAGATATTATAAAGTGTTGCTCTTCCTACCACTGTGGTTCTTGCTTTCTGCAAACCCTGCTAGATATCAACACTTGGTTCATTGATAACAGAGTATTGTTAAAATTGAATTTGATGTAGAGGATAATCTTATGTTTGAGAATTCAGTAGGGGGCAACCTTGGGTGCATCTTCTGATGCTACCCTCCTCTAAGCTGTTGGGATGGATGATTTGGGCTGGCATGCTGTGAGAGACAGAATTTGGCATCCTTCTTAAAGTGAGTCCCAATCTTCCCCAAGTAGTTTCATGCACAATGAGATCACTTCCAAACAGAACGTTAAATGGTACCCTTATAGTCTGTAAATATCCATACTATTTTCCTAATTTCCACTTGTAATCACCTTCCATATGCATTGAGAAAATATAGATGATTAAGTAGAAAAACAATGCCCAGTCATTGCTTACCTTCTTAAACACCTACTTCTCCCACCCCCACTGGAGGGAAACAAGTTTGAGAAAAGGATGCCAGTTTACACGCCTCTGGGCATGGCTTCTCCTCCAACCCTGGGATTTGTTCCCAAGTTCCAGTTTTACTACCTACCTGGGAAAGTAAACAACCAAGGGATTATTCTGAACATTTCTGCAAGGCTACCTTAAAGATTCTCTATCAGCCTTTCTGTTTGTATGCTTTATGCCTGGGAGATGATTTGGCAGAGCCAGGAAAGGCTTATAAATCACCTTTGGGTGACTTGGCCAAAAGTCCAACAGTCTCTCATTCCCCCAAGTGATTTACTTTGCCATTTATTTTTAGGCTAGTGTCAGATGGCATGGTTGATAAGGTGAAATCCTAACAATCAACTGACCATGGTCTGAAGTGGCAGCGGACTGAAGCCGATGTGTGCTAGGCCTGTTGACAGCCGCTATGTGACAGAATTGTCGGAAGTACAGGCAGGGCCTCAGGTTGTAAGTGTAGGCCTAACCCTTCCAGATGAATGGGAGCTGACAGGAGTGATCCCTGCAACATGGAATGGAATGATGGCACGAAAACAATGACATGTTTGGGATTGAAACACAAGGCACAGATATGTCACTTATAATGGCCAGAGAAATGACAGGGGACTCATACTAACTTTATTTGATTTCTTGTTTAAAGATTTCCTTTATGCTAAGAGCCCATGCTAGCTGGGAGTCAGGCATTGGGAAAACCACTCCCTCCCCAGCCATGCCAATCCCAGTTTAATAGGAGCTACAAAATCACTGGCATTTTGTGCCATTGGAACAGTGATCCTTGATCCTGGCTTCACAGTAGGATCACCTGAGGATTTATGGCCTGGGACCCTAGGAGAGAACTTCTGATCTGATACACACAAGTGGATAGGGTGCTGGTGGTGCAGGCACTGACATGGCCTAAAGGCTCCCCCAGGTGATTCTGATATGCAGTAGTGATTGAGAACCACTGCATTTAGAGAACTGAAGATGAACAATAAATGCCCTGGGAAATGGGTATAGTTTTCACCATAACACTATGAATCTCTACTGCCCAAGGAGCTCAAATCCTTACTATTTTACTATCTTATTATTATATTTTTAAATATCGGCACCTGAAGCTAAGCAAGGTTAGAAGAATTATCTTGTCTCATCCAACAAGTCACTTGGTTCTAGGAACACACATTTCACCCCCTTCCTCTCTAATGCCCTTACTTTGAGCTAGAAGTTAATATTAATTGTGAACTCCAAACAAATGTCACTTAGACCCTAGCCCAATTTGAACTTTGAGCATCTGAGAGGAAAAGGTGGACTAGAGTTATTTATTCAATAATACAAATGTGCTGCCCTTTTTAAATGGCAGGTACTTTCTAATTTCCATTTTAGCTGAGGTACTAATTTTCACTTTTTTTTTCTTTTTGCATTTACATATGCTAACTCAGGGGTGGGGAAGGGTGGGGGTGGGCTCCATCAAGATTATGACAAAGATCAAAGTGAGTTAATCCTTTCCTCTTCCACTGCCTTGGCCTCTCTTTTCTGATTGAATCCACACATCAAAACCTGTCTCCCAAAAGGATCCAAGAGATGTCATTCTTTTAGCAAAAGTTTGTTAACCTTAATTTTTCCTAGGGTTACATTTCAAACATTTACCTCTAATATAGACTTAAAATAATGCAGCCATGGGAAATCAGGTTAGAAATACAGATAAGTAGATTAGATAGATATGATAGGTGGTAGAGAAATTAATAAACTGGGAAAAGATAGATCGATAGACTTCTCATTGTTTGGGGTCCCCCATGGAATTCCGCAATGTAGGTAACTATCTTTGAGTAACTCTGAACATAGTGGAATAGGAATGAAAACTAATCCTTACACATTCTTTCTGTGTGGTTTTACAGGCTAGGAGAGAAAATATATATGCATAGGGTAAAGGTGGGTTAAGGGACTTCAAATCACATCACTGTAACTGATTCCTCAAGTAACTCTCCACTTTAAGTTACTTGCCCATAGTAATTGCTACTGGGATACAAAATGAAACTAGGTATTAATGTGTTAAGAATTGAAAGCAAAATTATAATTCAAAAATTATTTTTTACCAATCCATCAAACATAAATAAACCATAATTTCTGCTTTGTACTTTTTAATAATAATAAAAAGGTGAATAAATAGGTTATTCTAGGAAGAATGGACTTCTTATTTCTTGGTTGTGGGGACCAACAAGTTAAGTTGAGAATATGACTGCCATTGAGATATTCTCCAAATGTAAAAGTTTTTACAAATATAAAATTTATTTATTTAAACTATACCCAGGGCATGATTTGAAATATGTACCTTACTCATTTTCACCCACCCATGAAAACAGAAAAATAGGTAAAATCACAAATTTTTTCATCATACAAGTTTTGTGGAAGAATTACCCTCAACTACAGCATGGGTAAAATGAATTGGGAAAATCAGTCACCAACTCATGTCAAAACCTGTAAAGCAAAGTAATTCAGCTAAACAGGTAAGAGACGGTAAAAGATTAAGCAAGTCCACAATAACTTCCCTCCATACTTGTCTGCACGCTCCAAACTGTCTTATGTCAGGGAACCATGCTAAACCATCAATAACTTAGCCTGGGATTAATCCACTGATTCAGGTGTTCAGAGGTATCTGCTCCCTTCTTGAGTCCTCTGTTTGAACCCCATCAGAGTTGTAGTCCCTCTCTGAAGACTCTGATATCTAACCTACACTGTCCAGGAGTAATAGGTCATGAATACTCCTATCTAGCATCCTGAAATGTGCATGAAGATTAGATGGAACAGAAGCAGGAAAGACAAAGGGAGCACTCTAAGATACCTAGCAAAAGGAGACCATGGACTACTTTTTCAATATCCTTGAATCATAATAAACCTCCCCCATTAGAATCTGCATTGTAAAATCACTGATCATGTTCAAGAAAATAGATATATCAGGAAAACTGACTTATCTGGAATAAAGAAAAAAATCTAAGTGCCAGACAAAGGGAAAAAGAAATAAATGAATTTAAGCTAATCTCAGATTTCTTTTCTTGACTGGAAAATTTCACTATTTAAAAATATTCTGCATGAATATTAAACAAAGAGATGAAATCTATAATGAGTTATACTGCCAAAATTGTTTTGAAAACAAAGCTTCTCCAAGTTCAAGGTGGCAATGAGAGAGGTACTCAATATTGTTGGAGACATTGTAAAGTATTTTGGAAAACAATTTGGTTTATATGTCAACACTCTTAAAACTTTAGATTCAACTTTGAGAAAATCTATCCTCAGTGTAGAATCAGAGTTTAAGACGATGATTTGTGTATAAAAAGATTTAGCTCATCATTATTGGTTAAAGGAATAAAAGTGTGACAAGTTAAATAGCCAAAAATTAATAGATGGGATAATTAACTATGGTACTCTTTCTACAAGGTTAGTGTAGTTATTAAAAATGTTCCAAGTAATATTTTATAAAATTATAAAAGCATGTATAAAATATTAATGATAATGCAGAATATGCATGTGTGCATACACACACACACACACACACACACACACACACACACACACATAAAATAACCTTAAGTGTTAAAAAAATCTACATGTAGGGGGCCTGGGTGGCTCAGTCGGTTGAGCATCCAACTTCGGCCCAAGTTATGATCTCATGGTTCATGGGTTCAAGCCCCTCACTGAGCTCTGTGCTGACAGCTGAGAGCGTGGAGCCTGCTTTGGATTCTGTGTCTCCCTCTCTCTCTCTGCCCCTCCTTTGCTTGCACTCTGTCTCTCTCTCGCTTTCAAAAATAAACATTAAAATTATTTTTTAACTTAAAAAATGAAAAAAATGAAACAAAATGAAAAATATACATGGAATATGTATGTAAATAATCTGAGCCTGATCCATTTTGTTTTCCAAACATGGAAAAATCTTGGATGGAATGTAACCAGTATCTGTTATAGTGCTATCAAGCATCATGTCTCTGTGATGGAATTATAGGTCATTTTTATTTTTTATAGCATTCTATATGTTTTAATTTTTCTATCATAAGCTGGTAATATTTTACACTGAAAAAATAATTACATCTATCTTTAAGTAATAGGAAAATTCTTTACCAGCTAAATTCGGTAGCTAGTTTCCTTGCTCTGAGAAGTGAGATAGCAAAAAACTTTTAAATAGAGCCATAAAATGATAAAATGTCAAATGATTAGTATAAGGAATGTGTCCTCTGGAAATTCAGAAGAGAGACAGCTAGTTTCTTGGAGAAAATGGGGTATTTCAAGAAACATAGTTGAAGTCAGTTTCAGAAGAACTTGAATACTAGAGTAAGGAAGATAGACTTTATTCTGATGCAAATAGAAGTGCTTAAAGAGATTTTTGTAGCCCTAATTAGTGAATATCCTTTGTTCTTCGCCATTAAAGCTGGTACCTTAAAAATGTATATGCATATGTGTATTCATATCTGAACGTATGTACACTGAATGTATTCACCCCTGGGCAGGAAATAATGTGTCTATAAAGAAGAAACAGGAAGAACGATTAAGGCATTCGTTAATTAGGGTCCATTTACATTTCCAGAGTCAGCTAAAATCATCCACTTATTTAAACGGAAATCTCCTTAGTTTATTACAGTCATTATTACTTGGCAGTAAGAGATAACTAGTTTGAATTTCACAAGTAGAGAAAATTGCATAGTCCGTTGCTTCTCTCAGGGGTCACTATTAGTCAATGTTTGAATAAAAGAAATTGCAGTTCTTAGCAAATGAAATTAATATTTATTGAGTACCTACTATGTGCAAGACAGTTGGATACATTCCTATATTATCTCATTTATTCCACACAATGACCCCTCAGTTGGTATTTCTAATCCACACATTATAGTAAAGAAGTCTAAGAAAGATATTAAGAAGGCAAAGTAACGGGACAATGGTAACCTAGATCTATAATCATAACTGATCTTCTCTCACCATTCAGTGTAAGCCAATGGATGATAACTTATCACACTAGAACAGACCCATTAACTCATTCATTTCTTAACATTATTGTTGAATTATGTATTTTTGAGAATATGTGTATAGATATGCAATATGTACCTATGTGACTATGTGGGTATTGTGCACACAGATAGCTATTATACACCTATAGGTTTACGTGATATATATATATATATATATATATATATATATATATATACACACACACACACACATATATATATATATATATGCATTATAGCCACAAATGTATACACAAAATTATAGCAACATATTGAATATTTGTGCTATGCTTTTTATATGCATGTGTTACATATAACTATATATAAGCACATATAATACATAAATATAAATTATATATAAATGCATATGCATATATAGTTTACACACAAAATGATACATAAAATAGATTAAGACAGCTATATCATACACACACACATGTATAAAAACATTTTCCCACTATCCTTTCCTAGAAAAGAAACTGCTAGGCAATTAGAGAACCTATGTTACAGCTGAGGAAGCATTACCCCTCACTACAAAGTGAGTCTTGACTCTACCTCCAGGATTGTAGCCCTAAAGAAGAGAGTGGGGTGGCTCCAGTTGGTTGAGTGTATGACTCTTGGTTTCAGCTCAGGTTGTGATCTCCCAGTCTGTGAGTTCAAGCCCTGCATCAGGCTCCTTGCTGCTGGTGCGGAGCCTACTTGGGATTCTCTATCCCCCTATCTCTCTGCCCCTAGCCTACCTCTCCCAAAATAAATGAATACACTTTAAAAATTTTTACTTAAAAAAAGAAGAAGAAGAAAGAAGAAAGAAGAGAGTCTAGAGGCCATGCATCCCTAAGAACGACCTGAAAACTCCCAAGTGTAAATGTGAAGGGCCATCCTTCCTTCTTTCTCCCATCCCTCGTACCCTGCTCACCCAACACCCACCTCTCCGACACTCGCTTGGTGCAAGTCCCCAGTTAGCGGAGGGGTGGCAGCACCCCTTCAGCCTCAACTCTAATTCTATTCTATATACTCAAAGGATCAGTTCTAAATCTGATTCCTGCCGCGAAAGGACAACCACCTACTAGTTAAATTCATTCAGCTCTTTATTCAACGAAACCATGTAGCATTTTCATCAGTGAACGAATTGCACAATCAGCCCTGCAAAAAATAAAGCATCGACGAGGATAGAAAAGAGCCCTTGGTGGGAGTTTTCGGTTCTGCACAAAGGCTGTGGACGCTGAGCTGTCACTCCTTTTCTTCATCCCGGGACCCCATGCACAGCACCAGCTCTAGCGTGAAGGGAGATTTAAAAGCAACTAAGTACATATAAACATTTCTCATTCATTATCTGGGGTTTCTGCTACTGGGTGACATATCATTAGTCCTAGTGTAAGGCAAGCTTTAAAAACGTAATTACTTAATCATGCAGTTAGCTTCCCATCAATCCTAGCAGCATTTGTTCTTAACTAGCTTTTAAGAACAAAATTAGGAGTAATTTGTAAACAAAAGTAATTGAAGAAAGGCAGATATTGCCAAGGTGTTGACAGCATTAGCAGACATTATTGTTTCCCTTAATACCAACACAGCACTGCAGTTAACAATAGGTAGCTGACAAAAGGCAGCACTAGGGAATTAGGTGGCAAGCCTAGGAAGTGTGCACCAGGCAGAGTGGTCCTTCCCCAGCCCTTATAGGGATTCAACTCCTACAGGTAGTGGACCCTCTCCTCTTAAACTGATTTTCATTACAGTTCAATGACTTGGAGATTTATGGAGTGATTTAACATTTTTAGCATGACCATAAAAATACTCATCCTATTTTCCATATCCTCTTATTAAATGTTGAGCCCAAGAATTTTCCCCTGAAAGGGGCAGTGCTATTTACATAAGCCACAGATGTAGTTTCTACCTGGTGAGACCCACTCAGACAAGACTGAGTAATGGCAGAAAAGGCAGAGTCCAGTCCTTTCTCCAAAAGATTTTTGCCTGTTCTTATTTCTGGTTACTTGTAACAGGTGCAGTGAACTTATAGTGCACATTAACTTTGGGCCAGACAGTGTGCTAAGCACTTGAGAAACAACAGTGTGCAAGAACTGGACACTGTTTTCCAGGAGCTCATCATTTTACAGGGAGAGAAAAATGTAAACAAAATGTGATCAGAAAGACTTAAACCAAGTGTATAAAAGCCCAACAGTTAGGTATTTACTGGTATTGAGGCTTACAGGGCCTCCAGCAGAAAGAATTAAGAAATATTAAGTCTTAAGAGTACAAACAGGAGTGTTAAGTCCAGGAATAAGGATATTATTATCTTCAATTTACAGATGATACAACTGAGTCTGAAGTGAATCAACATACTGAAAATCATGCACATAAAGAGTGGCAATTTGGGATTCTGATACAGATGTTTACTTTTATTATCATTGTTGTTATGGTCCAAATGATCATGAATCCAAATATTTTTCCAGGATCCACTAGGATTCAACACAAGGAGTCCTGAATCCAGAGTCAGAACACTCAGCTCCAATTATGCCTCTGAAGACTTCTACTGTGTGACTTTAAGTGAGCCACGAAAACTTTCTAAGTTTTGGCTTAGAAAAGATATCTGAAAAAAATTTTGAGGTCTTGGGACCTTTACCTCACTCTGTGGCTGCAAGGATCGGAAGGAGTAATGAAAGTAAAAGTGCTTTGTGAATTTTAAGCTCAGGAGGAAGGTATTAATAGTGTATGATGCCACTTATATGAAGTCCAGGAACAGGCAAAATGGCCTGTGTTACTCAAAATTAAGTATGACCAATATGGTTGGTCCTGAAGAGTTAAGAATTGACTGGAAAAGGGCACAGGGAACTTTCTAGGTTAATGAAAATAAGTATCAATTTTCAATACACATCTAGCTGAGCACTTAAAATCTGTGTACTCTATTGTTGGTAAATGATGCCTCAAAATAACATCAAAAAATAAGATATGATTATTTCCACTAAATTTTTTTGAAGCTAAATATAGTTCTCACACCAGTTGCTACCATCTCAGAAGTGAATTAAAGTCTAATGTTCAAAATGGACAGGCCAAGGGATTCATCTCATGTACCATTAGAAATCTTGAGAGACAGCACATATCTTTACACCTCTAATTTAATTCAGAATAGCCATCACCTCTTATTTACATCCTTAAAAGCCAAAGCATTATGAGCCATCATGAACTTCCAAGCCTATCAGTAAAAGATGAAAACTCATCTCTCTCTATATTTCCCAAAGGGTGGTAAGGAGAATGTCAAAATTTAAATGTACCAATCAGAGAATAGTAATAATAAGTGTGGTCTAGGGATAGATATCAGGGAGAAATTTTGATCCACTGGCATACAGGACAACAGAAATTGTTACCAAAGCAAGTATGATGTCTTTCAACATTCTGGGAAATAATACTACCTTATTTCATTAAAAAAAATGATCAGAGCAAATTTTAATCTCTATAGGGTTTTTATGATTCTAACATAAACATGGGCAAATAAATAGATTTTTCCTGAATGCTCAAGACATTTGGCCTTAAGAATCATTAGGTCAGAATTTGTGTGTGTGTGTGTGTGTATCTATACACACACACATATAGAACATAAATTAATGTATATATAAATTATGTATGCATATGTATAAATTATTATAAAGATACAGATACAAAAGAGCCTTAAAAAAGAACAAATCTAAGGGCATCTGGGTGGCCAATCAGTTAAGGTTCTGACTCTTGATTTTAGCTCAGGTCATGAGCCCCATGTCTGGTTCTGCACTGACAGCATAGGCTCTCTCTCTCTCTCTGCCCTTCTCTCTCTCTCTCTCTCTCTCTCTCTCTCTCTCTCAAAATAAGTAAATAAACTGAAAAAAAAAAGAAACAAATCCTGCCATTTGCAACAACATGGATGAACCTGGATGAACCTTAGCATTTGCTAAATGAAATAAGCCAAATGCAGGACAATTATTGCATGATCTCACTTACACGTGGAATCTAAAATAGTGGAACTCATAGAAGCAGAGTATAGAATGGTGGTTACCAGGAGCTGGAGGGAGGGAGAAATGAGAGATGTTGGCCAAAGGGTACAAAGTTTCAGTTTTGTAAAATGATTAAGTTGGAGATCTAACATTCAATAATGTGACTATAGTTAACACTACATTTTTGTATACTTGAAATTTGCTAAGGGGTAAACATTTATTTTTACTGAGGTTCTTCACACACACACACACACACACACACACACACACACACACCAAATGGTAACTATCTGAGGTAATGGGTATGTGAATTAGCTTTATTGTGGTGATTATTTTGCAAAGTATATGTATGTCAAATCATCCAATTGTACACCATAAATATATAAAACTTTTAATTGTCACAAATGTTCCTAAATCAAAAGAAAAAGAAGATTCCCATTCAAATATGGGGGGGGGGAAGAATTATTGGGCCAAGTCTTCATAGTCAAAAGCAAATCAACAAGTTTCCACTGAGTGTCTGCTATGATCTCAGAACAGCAGAGTTAAAAGGGTTGAGATAATTATCCAGATAATTATCTAGACCCCAAAGTGACTTTTATTGGTTTACATAGATCATTTAGGCAGAAGGAGGCTTTTCCCTTTTAATTATCTGTAAAGTGAAATCACTATATTACAGGACTGGCCTACTTTTTTTAAAAGATTAAATAAAAATTACTTATAATACATGTAAACACTTTGGCTGGGAAATTATTCTACAAACCTTTAGAGCTTGGGGGGAAAGAAAGTGTATCAGCTTAGGTTTTAATGTCAATGAAGGTAAGACTCGAAGAACTCTCTAATCATGAGAAGTGCTTGACATTCACAAGAAAACCACAGTTTACTGCCTTCTCTTGAAGTTGATCAGCGGTGGTCAAAGTAAAACCCTCTGCACCTGTGGACCGGTTGAGCCCTGGAGTGGGCCAAACATTTATGGGTTACCTATGTGCATTATGAGGAGCTCAGGGCACCCCCTTGTCAAAAATAAAAATCTTGGGGCACCTGGGTGGCTGAGTCAGTAAGTGTCAGACTCTTGATTTCAGCTCAGGTCATGATCTCATGTTTGTGAGTTTGAGCCCCGAATCAGGCTCTGTGCTGACTCTGTGGAGCCTCTTTCTCTCTCCCTCTCTCTCTCTGTCCCTCCTCCACTTGCTCTCTCTCTTGAAAGTAAACAAATAAACTTAAAAAAATAAAAATCTTTTTCCATCTTGATGCCATAGTGAACATCTCCATCCTCCTCCTCATCATGGGCAACCTCCTCTTGGTGTAATGTTGTCCTGTCATGTCCAATGTAGTCTCACATCTCTAAATGCAACACAAATAATATGATGGGAAAGCATGACCATTTGCATTCTGACTGAGGTCTTGGTGCTTTGCCCTATCGCTTCGCTCTCCTCCTTGACAGGCAGTTTATGACCCTGGCAGAGCCCAGGTCTAGCAAAAGACGCGCTGAAAGAGAGGCGACAGACCTGGTGAAAGAGTAATCCTGCAGCAGGACCTCTATGGCTTTTGCTCAAAGACCTCAACCAAGCTTCAGAATCAGAGCCAGGTGGGGAGAAATACAAATGCTGGAAGCTGGTAGCTAATTGTGCATGGCTCTGTGGTAGGGGGAGGAACATGGAGCCGGAGAGATCTGGATTTAATTCTTGACTCTGCTTCTGGTTATTTAGTCAAAGTAATAGTAAGAAGTGCTTTGAATAGATTATTTTATCAATCCTCAACTCAGGCCTAAAAACTCTTTCCTGGCATGTTTGAATTGCCAGCTCCTCAGCAAAAATATCACTTTGTCACCTCTTTAGAGAAAATTTTTTCCTCCCACTTTTGTTTTTTTTTTTCCCCCTCTTCATATCACTTTATCCTCTCTAAAATTCTTTTAAATTTGTTTATGTATTTATTGTCCACCTTCTTCACAAAATAAAAAGAAGGGCAGAAGTCTTGTCTGTCTGGTTGTTTCTGGAACAGTGTCATTGTGCAACATCAATAATTCAATAAACAAATGAAAAGACTATTCTTGTATGGAAGAAGGAACTATTATTATTCCTGTTTTACAGGTGAACAAAGTAAGACTAAGGGAAGATTAAAACAAAACAAAACTTGCCCCAAATTAGTTTCATAGCAAGTAAGGGCATGGCTATGTCTGTCTCCATGGTCCACCCCTCAACACCTGTGCTTAAACTCTCTGAGTGCCTTTTGTCACCTAAGAAAATGTAGATACTTTCTGCATGTTGGGCTTGTCATAAGACAAAAGATAATGTGTGTGAAATTTCTGACACACTATTCAGTCAATAAATGGTGGATATTATCTCTCTGAGGACCTCATAAACCAAGTATAAAACAGTGTCCTGTGTTGGGATGGTGCCTGCAACTGTTGGCCACATTCTTCCTTCAAACCAGGATATTTATCTGTGTGTGATGTGTGGGCCTAACTTACATGGAATTAAGTAGGAAGAAGAAGAATTCGGCATTTATTATCTACTGTATGTTAGACACATGTCAGCATACGTAATTTTCAAAATAGCTCTACAAAGTAAACATATTTAACAGTTAAGGAAATTTAGGGTCAGAGAAGTGAAGTGACATGCACATCACACACAGCATATGATGTAAGTGGACCTATGGAGTCCAGGAAGGTCCTCCTGACTAATTATTTGCCTGCATGCCTCCCCACAGACTGGGTGCTCCTGAGGACAGGCATCTTGTATTGAAATTATCTGTGCATCTCCAAGATCTATCATTACACTGCATACACCAACATATACCTTCCATAAAGTTTGGCCAATGGATGAGAAAAGGAATGAAGTACAATGCTCTACAACCTGAGTTCTAAGATTAACTCCCAGCATTGTGATTATGGGATACAATGCAAAACTCTGGGAAACACATAGAGAAAGCTGCATCAGGTTTAAGGATAGTGTGAATCTTGTGTTTCTATACAGGGAACACACTGTTCAGAAAGCAAAAGGACTGGTCACAAAGGTTTACTCTTAAAATGGAAAGCAAATGATTGGTACTAAATGTTCCAGGGTCCTAGTACATTTTGGGAACTCACTTAACATCGTAAATAAGTTAATCTACTAATATGTATTCTGCTGAGCCAGGAATTGAGGGGAATAATAATAATGATGTACCTTTGGGTCTATACTTACAAATGACTTTTGAGTATATTCTACTCTCTAATTTGCAGTACAACTCTGTGAATCGGGCCTTATTCACCTATTAATGTTACAAAAGAGACAACTGAGGTTTGAAAGTTGTTTGGATTTCACTGGGCCACGTTGTTGGTTTGAACTCATGCTTCAGATCCAAACTTATGCTCAGTCATCATCACAGCTGAGAAAAGGGGCTTAAGATACGGGCTCTGAATTCTAGGAGCCTGTGACCTGGTTGTAATGACACCACAGTGCTTGAGAAACAGGACAACACAGTAAAGAATAATGAACTGATTAGAAGAGAAGACCAACTAATGAAGGTGGCAGTCATTGAGAGATGAGCACACGTTTCCAGAAAGGATGTTCTTAGGCTGCGCTATTGGACAAAACTTGGGAACCGAAAGGATGATGCATTCAAAATCTTATTTTTGTGTGTTTCTGAGATAATTACCAATGTAGAGAATAATCCTAATGAAAAGCAAACACTTGAACGGTGCTTTGCTGTTTTAAGACACAGTAATTTCCTTTAGTCAAGGAGAAGGGCTGGTTTAGACAAAAATGATGAATTTAGACTTGAGCCAGTTGCATTTAAGGAGATGCTAGAACATGCAAGTAAAAACAGTCAGTTGCGGCCCATATTTAGGTAAGAAACCAGAGCTTCAAGCCATTGCACTGTGATGTCTAAGAGGGCAAAAGCCAGTTTTAAAAATACAGCCATTCAATCCTGAACTCCCATCCATTTTCCTGGCATATATCAGAGTTAACCAAGTATGTGTAAATTGTTCAAATGAGAAATGATTGATTTCATAATTACATCTGCTATCTTACCTGCAATCAAAATAACAACAAAAGAGGTTTCTGAAGCCACCCCCCCAATCTCTCTTGAAGAGCGATGATTCCACATAACAAAAAGAAATCTAACACAACTCACTGTAGTTTTCTTATTCTTTTTGCTTTTCATGGGAAATTGTATTTTCAGGCAAGCTACTTGCTGCAAGTCAGATATTCTCATCTTTTGTGGGAAGATGAGAGAAGTAGGGAGAAGCCCAAACACTCTTAAGTGCAGCTGAGGTCAATGCTGATCAAATACAATTCCCTCATGTGCTATGTTTTCTGTTTGGTTGGTTGTCGTTTTGTGTTTATTTCCAGAAAAAATATCTAAGACGCTTCCACCTACTCCAGGACTCCCAAATGCCTTGCAATTTGCAGATCCTTCTGATTTTGGAGGATGGCTCTTGTTTAAAAACTGCACAGTGTAAATGGTATCTGGTATTTAATGAAAAGCACTGAAATTGCTGTATGGTGCCACAGATTCACTGCTGAACATGTCATGAGGCAACATTTTATAGGCGTTGTAAAATCTTTTTACCACACACAGCTGCATTACCCAAAATTACTCAAATCTGCAGGGCATCTGAAACTCACTCTGTAACAGTAATAGGCTTTGCTGCTTAAAAACGGATTATAACTAATGCACAAAAACAATTATCACTAGACTTAATTGCCAAGTGTTTTATATATATATATGTCTATAGACATATATATATAAATATATATATATATAGACATATATATATATATAAATATATATATATATCTATAGACATATATATATATAAATATATATATATTTATATATTCCTTCTCACTGAAATTTGAGCAATCACTAGGAAAAACTAAGTGACTTTCAAAATTTACAGGATTCTGAAGCAGAACTAGGAAAAATGTTTTTAATCTGTCAGTCCATATAAGAAAGATTTTATTGTCATTGTTTTTATAAGTCCTAATATCATATTGTTTTAATAATCTGCACTTTGGATTAATTGGAGAATTTTTTTTATTATTGATAAAACTGTCCCATGGGGCTGGCTCTACACCAAGAGGAGGTAACAGGAGGTATTGGATAGAGAAAACAATAGAATCTGATAGACTAGGTTTCAGCCCTGAGTCATCCTTTCCCTTCCCTAGATCTTTTCTTCTTCTTTCATACAAGGAAACTTTGGGCTAAGCATTGTTGGGGCCTCTTCCTCTGCCAACCTTCTGTGATCTTAGGTGAGCTAAAGTAGAAAGAGTTTGGGGTGCTTAAGTAGCTCAGTTGGTTAAGTGTCCAACTCTTGGTTTCTGCTCAGATCATGATTTCATGGTTCACGGGTTGGAGCCTTACATGGGGCTCCGTACTAACAGTACAGAGCCTGCTTGGTGTTCTTCTCTCCCTCTCTCTATGTCCCTCCCCTGCTCATGTTCTGTCTCTCTCTCTTTCTCTCTCAAAACAAATAAATAAGTTAAAAAAAAAAAACAGAGAGTTTGCTGTCACCTTCATTATCCTTGTGCTAAGAGGAAGGGTGGGAGACTACTAGTGAAAGAGGTGATACTTTGTGCTTTGCCTTAAAAGGTTTTAGTGTGAAAGAAAGTGATCTTGAGACTTTAGGCAGAATGGACAGTCTGGCATGGTAGAGACAGTGCAGTGGGAAACTACAGAAACGGTTCAAGAAAGGGCTGGAAAGGTACACTGCCCTTGTACTAGAGACATTTAAAGTTAATAGTTTTCACTTTCTTCAACTGGTGTGGCAGAAAGTTTCTGGTAGCTCAGAAAAGTTCACATTCTCTTCTCTTGCATATTTGGCCTCCCCACCAGTCTATCTGTTCTAACTATAGAGTGTGGCATGGAGGTGATATTTGTCACTTAGGGGCCTGGCCCACAGAACTCTTCCCTGGCACTCCTTCTAGACTTTTTCTCTTGGTCAACCAAGTGGAAGCCCTAAGTGATGAAAAAGCCCCTGTCAGTTTGGGTTTCTAAATGAAGGTATGAAGCAAAGCCACCCTGCTAACCCTAAACCAGTCAGCACTGTTAGAGAAGCAAGAAATAAACAGAGTTTGAATGTTGCATCCTAGTGGAGCATTGTTGATCACTGTGGTCAGCTGCCATTTACCTAGAGAGTGACTGTTATGTTGTGGTGGTAGCAGAGGCAGACGGTTGTGGGTGAAAAAATGGTTCACAGTGAAAGGCAATAATGATATATTTTCATGAATTCAGCGATGAAAGAAGAGTAAATAAAGGGAATATCTGAGCCATTTGAACATGCTGTTGAGAAGCCAGTGACTAGGAGTTCAGGCTCTGGAATCAGAGGAACTGAATTTGTTTCCTGGACTCACCTTCACTGAGGTATGTGGCCTTATATAGTAATGCTTGGTACACATTTTGCCATTCAGTCCTCATAATGACCCCATTAGGTGGATGCCCTTATTAATCCCATTTTAGAGATGAAGAAACTATAGCTTAGAGAGGTCAAGCATATTGTCCACAGTCATTTATGATAAAAAGTAAAACTGCAATTTAAAACCAGGTCTATCTGACCTTAAAGCATAGAGTATGTGCTTGGCTAAGGTTGATAATTGGTCAGGTTGTGGGACAACTAATGGCCAGGTTGGGGGACACCTTCAAGATTAGGCATGTGCTCAAAACTGTTCCACAGTTGAGCTGGCCTGTGTTATCTGGGAACACTGACGGGAAGGAGAGATAGTCAGAGGCCTCTGAGCACAAAGCACCATTGGCACTTTGATCACTGGGCCCATCACTGACCCACACCACATGAGGTGAAACTAATGTCCCTTGCCACAAAGAAATCCAGAAATAGCTACGGGAGACTGAAAGAACAAATCATCCCTAACTCATATCCCTGTCTCTAGAAGTTAAGGGCAAATAAATCATTGTTGCATTTTATTGCATCTTACTAATTTCTAGCTTAATGTAGAAAGCAAAAGTCCCTATGTAGCTGCTACAGGCTGTAACTGGGTGGTTTTAATGGGCTCTGGCTGGACAGTTCAATTAGGTCTCTTTTGTGGCTTCCATTGTTCTTGAAATCCTTGTCAAGGCAAGGATGTGTCATCTCAGTAAAGGAATTATCCGACCACATGTTAATTG
Organism: Panthera pardus; assembly: GCF_024362965.1. NCBI lineage: Eukaryota > Metazoa > Chordata > Mammalia > Carnivora > Felidae > Panthera > Panthera pardus. Next base: position 102,174,001 of record NW_026526732.1, read on the forward strand.
AATATATACTGTGGACTAGGAGTTGACTGGCAAAGTAGAATCCAGGAAAAACTAAGACATGACTCCTGTATTCAAGGAATTCCCAATCTACTAGAGAAGGTACATAAGTAAAAGACCATTTGATTTTGTTGTAAAGGTTAACAGCATGGAGCTAGAGACAGGATATATTGGTTTGAGTCCTAACTCTCCCAGTTACTAATGGGAGTAAATTTGGCCAAGTTACCTCCCCTCTTAGTGCCTTGGTTCTCTCAACTGTACAATGGGAAAGTGCCTCATAGGGTTTTCAAATTATTAAATGTTTAAAAGATTAAATGAGTGTATATGTTCATTAACCTCAGTATACTTGAGGTTAGCTAGTGTTAGCTTTTTTAAATTAGAGTCTGATGAGTATATGAAAATAGAGAAAATAAACACATCAGGCTAGTTGGCTTTGTCACTCTAGGTTTCCCATTGGAAGTGATAGTTGAGTTCAGCAATGAAGACTGAGTAGGCATTAAGCAGAAAGTCAAAGGTGTGAATGTCTTCTAGGCAGAAGGTGACACAGATGTGGAAATTGTGAAAAAGCCTGTTACAATCTTAGGGAAACTCAAAGAAGTCCCATCAAGTGGAGAGTCATGTTGATACAGACGAGGCTGGAAAGGAAGACAGAAACCAGCTCACAAGGAACCTGTAAGTCAGGCTTAGGGTTCACTCATTCCTAGAGGCAGGTAGAGTCACTGGCAGCCTTTAAGCAGGACAGTGATAGATGGATGCCAGTGGATTGATAATGGATCAACAGCCCTAGCAGTTTACTGAGGTGAGGACATTTGATGATAAAGGGAACAAATTTGTGTTGACTCCCAAAGACTTACTTTTATTTGCCTTATTGGTATGTGCAGATGTCAAAAACCAGAAATATCCACACAACTACTGAGAAAAGTGAAGCCCTATGTGGCCTTTTAGACACTCAGATTTCTGCTAGCTTCTTACAAACCAAAAACAGAAATGAGAGTCTGTCTAGCCTTCTCTGGTAGTACCATGAGGGCAGAATACTGAATTCAGTGCCATGGAGTCAAAAAAGCAAAAGGCCAGGCATTTGATGTTATATTCTAAGTGAAGGAGAGAAAAAAAAAATCACATACATACACACACAGAAACATGTGTGAAAACTGGTTCTTAAGAAGGTGATCTCCACATCTACAGCAGTATCTCTTCAAAGTACAGTCTGCAGGCATCAGCATCAGAATCACCTGGAACACTTGTTTAAAATTCAGGTGCCTACGCCTTGATTATGAAATGAATAAGTCACAAGGATAAAAGGCACAGCATAGGGGATATAGTCAATGACACTGTAATAGTTTTCTATAGTGGCAGATGGGAACTACACTTGTGGTGAGCACAGCATAACATACAATGTTGTCAAATCGCTATACTGTACACCTGAAACTGATGTGACATTGTCAACTATACTTCAGTTTTAAAAATGTAAGATGCCTGAGCTCCACCCAAGAGCTTAATCAGAATTCGTGTTTTTAACAAGTTTTTCAGACACCCTGCAACATACCAAAGAACAACTTCCCTACACATTCCTTATTTTAAATAACTGTAAATGCTTACATGCATCTGCAATCAAAAAAGTAGAATTACTATTTATCTGTTTGATACTATTATGTTCCCTCAAAGTTAGGGAGCAATGACTCTTATCCTTTTAGGAAACTCTCATGCCTCTCATAGGGCACTAAAGCCATTTAATCTTATGGACCAAGGTTAACGACTACTAACAAGAGAAACAAATCAATTGTTGGTTTAAAAGGTACGAAACTTTTGGGTGCCTGGGTGGCTCAGTCAGTTAGGCAACTGACTCTTGATTTTGGCTCAGGTCATAATCTCACATGAGTTTGAGCTCTGTGTCGGGCTCTGCACTTGGGATTCTCTCTCTCCCTCTCTTTCTGCCTCTCCCCACCCCCCTCTCTCAAAAATAAATAAATAAACTTAAAAAAATAAAAATAAATAAAAGGTAAGAAACTTCAATATTTTCCTGGCATAACTTATAATGTTTGAAAGAGAACCCTGCTTTTAAAATGGCATATATTTGGGGACAGCCCTTTGGCTTTTCACCAGCCAGTATCATTTTCTACACATGCCAGGTACTAAGCACCAAATCCCTGGATTACCTTGAAGAATGAGATAGATATGGTCTCCACATGAGGAAAGCCATAGTGGTTTCTTCTTTTCCTTCCTTTTGTGAAAGAAGGAGATGGCATTGGATAAACATATGTAAATACTATCAGATGAATACAATATTAGAGATATGCTACAGGGACTTTTATGAGGCCAGTAGTTGAAAACCTCAACGTATCAGGGAAGGCTTCCAACAGGCAGTTGCTTTTGAGCAGATGCTGACAGACGGGGAGGGATGTTCTTCCCCAAGGGGTCAAGTGAAGGAAGAAAACTGCAGGCAGGGTTTCCTGCAAGGGCTCCCAGGACCCAGCCTTCTCTGTAAAACCTAGATGGTCTGACCAAAATATCTTAACAGATATCAGATTTGTGCCATTTATGCGTAAATAGTAATATGGTTCTTTCAAACATCAAAAAATGAAAATTAGCCCAAATAATTTCATTTGAAATCGATGAGCATCCTCATTTACGTTGTCCTGATAAAGAAAAAGCCTAGATTTTCTTTACATTTACAGACATTACATTTATAAAAAGAGACATCCTGTATAAATTACTAAAAGGAAAAAACATTTTATTGCAATTAGGTTAAATCTATTTCCTCACTCCTCCCTCTGGCCACCTCCTTCCCAAATAGATCACTTTGTAGAAAGTAGCAGTTATTCAAAACAAAACATGTTGGTATATCTTACAGCCAAGTGAAATGGATCAACAAGGTACAATGAGAAGACCCAATCTCAAATTGATAAATTTATCCGGTGGAAAAAAAATGTAGCTTGAGCAGCTTGTTGATCATTTTAAATGTTAATGGTAATATGCTTCTTTACTATTGAGATATTTGTGACTAATGGTGTGATGCAATTTAAATTTATAACATGCATTAATTTCAGCTGTTTTTCATCATTAGGAAAACTATTTCAAAAGAAACTTCAATATTTTCCAAGAGCAACATATGAAACAACACCAGAGTTCTATCAAGCCCAGAAGGCCCCTTCCACAGACTCAGTTCTGTCAAAACCAGGCCCTTGAAAGAAGACTTTCTCTTAGTAATTTCTTGGTTGCACTCAGATTTCCAAAGACTTAAAATAAAAACATCTCTTCTAATTCCTCAATTTAACTTGATATCAGAATATTATTAGTTCCATTGTGGTTATGATGAGTAATATATATATATATATATATATATAAAGGCTACATTTATGCCCCATGTAATGGAGTTCATATGACCAAAGTGATTTTTTCCCCTTGAGTCTATGGATGGTTCAAGAGTATTGTAATGTTCACATTTTACAACAAGAAATAGAAAGTTAATTGATAGCTATTTAGAGCATTAAAAAAAACCCTAGTTAGACAATGAAAAGTTACTTTGTACAAGATTAAAATAATTTCTTAGGACTGACCTCCATATTGGTTGCTGAGCCAACAGACTACTGGCGCTAATTGTTTACTTAAACTAAGTCACTGCAACTCCAAATCAAAGTGTTTTCCATAATTTGGTATTGGCTTCAGCCTTTTACCTCCCTGAATTGATGGACATGAAGGTTCCACAGGATATCTGTTCTATTTTTTCCCTTTGCTCAAAAAAGATTTTAATGTTATGTGATTTTAATGTTATGTGAAGTCAGGCTTTATTTTATTTTTGTTCTGTTCTACATAATCCTGTCTTTATTCATGTTTGTGGATGTTGAAACAGCTACATTCATAGCCATGCTTATCTACCAACTTACTGCCTTGTTCATTCAGAATAAGATTAAAGAACCACAGTTTTTGTTACCAACTACTTAAGCAGTAAGTAATGTACTAATATTGAGTATGTGCTATTGCCAAAATTAATATTTACATAACAAATGGGATAATAAAATTTAGGTCATCATGGCATGTTAAGAGGAAGAGCCCTCACTATGCAATAATCAATCAATCCGTGAACTGTCCTAGTCCTATGTTTTGTAGTCAGGAATAGCTAACTGACCTGGATATAATGTACATATCTACAGAATCATGGTGACTTAAGAAAGCAGTCACCAACTGCCTGTTGATAAAATGAAACTAATTTTCTTGATTAATAATAACAATAAAATACTAAAATTAAAATACCTGAAAACTGCAAAGAAGGAGGGGAAGCATTGACAGTGAGAGCCATAGAAGATAATGCTTAAACAGGTGTTCTTCATGGCTCTTAGGAGAGATCACTGAGCTCAGCTCTGGAGAATCCAGAACTGTATAGGCTGATTTATTCTTGAATTTGAGCCAATTGTCTGTGACAGAACTGTGCCTGCTTTTATTTTGCAAAATACAACAAAAAGGAAAGAAAGAAAGAAAGAAAGAAAGAAAGAAAGAAAGAGAGAGAGAGAGAGAGAGAGAGAGAAAGAAAGAAAGAAAGAAAGAAAGAAAGAAAGAAAGAAAGAAAGAAAGAAAGAAAGAAGGAAGGAAAGAGAGAGGGAGGAAGGAAGGAGGGGAAGGAAGGAAGAAACCTGAAATTTATGAAAAATCAAAGAAAAAAAAATAGGGAGTGAGTGATCAGTAATTCCTAACATACCCAATTTAGCATCAGGAAAATGGTTGTAATAGATAGTAAACATTTTGGCAAAAGGCTATTGTGGCCAACTACTCTAACCTGTAAGCCTCCCAAACTTTGTGGCTTAAAAGAATTAGTTATGTACCATACTTTTGTAAATTGACAGGGCTCATCAACATTCTTCCTTAGGGACTCTCATGAAATTGCAGTTGGATGTTGGCTAGGACTACAGTTACCTCAAGTCTTGACTGGACTGGCCATCGAGGGTGACTCCCTCATGGTTGGAAGCTGATGTTAGCTTTTGGCTGTAACCTTAACTGGAGCTGTCAACAGGGATGCCCCATACATGACTCCTTTATGTAGCTTTGGTTTCACATTGTGTGGTGGCTTGGATTTTAGACAGAGCATTCCAAGATGAAGTATTCTAAGAGATTCAGGGGAAAACTAAGAAATTTAATGACCTAACATCTAAAGTACCAATCATCACTTCTGTCACACTGTATTGCTCAAGCAGGTTACTAAGTCCAGCCTAAATTCAAGGGGAAGGAAAATAAGGTTCTCTTGACAAGAAGTAGCATGTGGATGTAGAGAGGAAAGAAATTAATACTAGTCATCTTTGAGATTCTTACAAAGGCATTGTGTCTGTCTTGAGCATGCTAAATACAGCCTAAAGATCCTTCATGATGGGTGTGGATTCTATGCACATTGATGTGGCCACAAATTTTGATCTCAAAGGGAACATAAAAATGAGATTATGTCACCCATCCATTTAAAGCTAACCAATGCTTCCATTATACTGAGAATAAAATTCACACTTAACATGGTCTGCAAAGCCCTATATGGTTGGCTCTATTCCTATTCCAATTTCTCTGACCTCATTTCCATACACTCTTTTCCTTGCTCACTTTGCTATAGTCATCCTGACTTTGTTTCTCTTCCAACAACCCAAGCTCATTCCCACTTTTCCACGTTGTCAATTTCTACTGCCTATACTTGCCCCCAGATCTTTATGCATCCCATACCTTCACTTCAATCAAGTTTCTGTGCAAATGCCTCTTCGGAGAGGGCATCACTTAGCCACTTTAATCGATCACACACTATTAACCACTCACTGATCACCATGCCATCACTACCTGAAATGACCTTGTCCATCTCTCTGTTTAGTTTTAGGTGTCAGGCACCAGACCATGAGCCCCATTAGAGCAATGGACTTACCTGTCTTATCCACATCCATATTCCCAGAAGAGTGTCTGGTACATAATGACATTTAGTACATACTTGTTGAATATATGAATAAAGGTAGGCCATGATCAAGTTCTCTTTTTAATTGGTTATAATTAGAAATAACCAAAATGTCCTTAAAGATTATGACAGCCTTATATATAATTCATTCAAACTTCAATTTCACCTTTGACCACTCACATGAGATATCTAGATGGAAGAGAGTCATATTCACTGACTTACCTTTACACATCTCATCTGTTGGTTATAGGCTCCTACTGCTGCCACCTTGGCAGGAGTCATCTCTAGCAGCCTGTGGCTTTCTTTGTTTCTGTTATGCTACCTAAGATAAAAAATACAAAATAAAACAAAATATTTTTTTTTTCTAATCCAATACGATCTTTAGGAAACTAAGGACAGGGGGCTTAGAAAGAGAAGACAGGAAAGGTAGCATTTCACTACTTGTCAAAATTAGTTCTCTCTATTCATTTTTTTTTTTTTGGATCCCATATTCCTCTCTCTGCTCATCATTTGGGGTCTGTTGCTTTAAAATCTATTTTACAGCCTCCCTAGACTACTTACACTTCCCTTTGAAAACTAGACTCTCTCCCTCCTGTCTACATTTCTGGAATGTTCTTTCCACCCTTGTTCCTCCAGCTAAGTACCTTTTATCCCTGAAGATTTATTTCATATATCTGCTCATTTGGAAAGACTTATACTAACCACCACCTCCACTTCCCATTTCCCAAACCCTTCTGATTTAGGTTTCTATTAACTACACTACAGTGAATTAAGTGTTGTCTCCTCATCCAGCTGAGTTCTTTGCAGACATGGATGTCGTCTTGTTAACTTCTAGAATTTATTGCCAAGTCCAGTACCTGGAACATAGTATACATTCAGTACTTACTGAATTAGCTCAACTTAAATTGCAACAAAGTTAAAAGAGAACAGTAGGGAATTGGAACATTGGTAGAAAATGTCATGGGGCTAAGAACACACTGGCCTCTTCCTTTTACACACAGTAATTTTATTAGTTCAGGCCCAAATATATGTGCTTTTCCAGAAATGTCACCATTATCTAATATGTTACGAAAAGAAGCTGAAACTTGAGTTATTTAGAGCACTGGCATGAAATCAGGCATTTTTCCACTTCTTCTCTGCCACACCCTCTACTCCTCCTCTTGTTCATTTGCATTTTTCTTGCTCAGTCTGTGGGTTGTAGGTGCAGAAAATAGGCACCAGGAGCAATCTACAGAATTCAATGTGATCTCTGATAAAAGCGGCTATCCATGTTTTTTATAATTGTAAATTCTCTCTTTTTCATATCTATTTAGATATATCAACATTGGTGAAATTATATATCTTTTATGTGTCTTTGGAGGTGTCTTTAATAGGCATATAGAAATTGGATGTGGGGCACCTGGGTGACTCAGTCAGTAAAATGTCTGGCTCTTGGTTTCAGCTCAGGTCATAATCTCATGGCTCATGAGCTGGAGCCCTGCATCAGGCTCTGTGCTGACAGCGCGGGGCCTGCTTGGGATTCTCTCTCTCTCTCTTTCACTCTATTTCAAAATAAATAAATGAAATTAAAAAAAAGAAATTTGATGTGATATTTATGTCCAATACAAAGAGCTATTATTTTCAAGAAAATTGTTTACTTTTTTTTTAAATGTTTATTTTTGAGAGGGGGGGGGAGAGAGAGAGAGAGAGAGAGAGAGAGAGAGAGAGAGAGAACATGAGCAAGGGAGGGGCAGAGAGAGAGGGAGACACAGAATCCAAAACAGGCTCCAGGCTCTGTGCTGACATCTCAGAGCCCAACATGGGGCTTGAACCCACGAACCGTATAATCATGACCTACGTTGAAGTCGGACACTTAACTGACTGAGCCACCCAGGGGCCCCAAGATAATTTTTTACTTTAAAGAGAGGAGACTGATACTACATTTCATCTTCAGAAAAAATATATATCTATATCTCTATCTATCTATTTACCTATATCTTCAAAGACTTTGCTAAAATGGTGCTTTTCCACTTTTTTAAAGAAAATGAAAACATAGGCAGTCAGCTAGCAAGCTAGTTAAGTCTTACCCTGTTCACTGCATACAGAAAGCAATTTGAAATAGTACCTATGTAACCTTCAGTTCAGCACAGCCATTCATCACCCTGTTAGTAATGCTATTATGGGGCCCCCTTTGAAACACCCCTGAAATTGACACTTTCTAGGTGGGAAAGATAGTACAAGCCAAAATAACATATTTTGTGCTGGTACAATGCTTGTACTGCTTGTGAGTATTATGTTAGTTTACAATGTGGCTTGATCAATAATTGTTGAACAAAGTTTTCTGCAAAGACTGAAAGATTTAGGTCGGTTGGTGGTGGAGGATGGTGGATGAATTAAGTTAGTGGAAAGACAAAACTAATTAATAGTGGAGATTGTGATTTTGTGGTAGTTTGGAAAACTGAGGATTGTGCTTTCTGGCCTGAGATTTCCTATGAAATGTGAGTGGCTGATTAAGAAAACACATCTCATTTCCCTGTATGTATGTGTCTTCATTGAAAGAATGGAGCTAGTGTCAAGTTTCTTAAGTACCACAGTGATAGAAGTTTTAATATGTACTGCAGAAGTATCAGACTGAATCTGGCACTAATACTTCCATTTCTGGAAAAAAACACAAATACTCAGTCCCCCCCACTCCTTGAAATGCCCACTACCTCCATTCATGCATGTCTATTAGAGGCCAAGACAAATGTACCACATTTCACTGCTTCTCAGCTGTACAGCTTACTCTGTAATCTAATGCCAACTCCCATAAAATTCAAGCTGTAGCAAGTCACCTTGCACAACAGGTCACTCACATAGCTTTGTCCCTTTGAGTTTATGGGAAACAGGAGGAAAACCAGCAGTACGTATCCAGGCTTAGTGTAGACCATCAAATCACTCTCCTTGACTAATGGTAGACTCTTGGTCATCACTTGTGAAAGCCAGTTCTTAGGCCAGCCAGGCAAAAAGAGCTTCTAATAGATTTCTTGAGGTCTATTTTTTCTTCATATTTGACACTCATGAGAAATATTTTCTTTTTTCCTAAACTTACTTTTAATCTGTGGCTCAATTTTTTCATTTATCACATCCTGCCTCATCTAACTCCCTTTATATCCCCTACTAGACTGAAAGTTCAAAAAGGACAAGGTGTTTGTCTAATTGAGCTTTTTATGCACCTAGAAAATGGGAGGATATGATGCACAATACAGTGACTCCATATTCATTTAACAAACGTATGAATGTATACTTTTGACACACTATATGGCATGCATTCAATTTTGGATATAGGAAACCAAGATATAATCAGGCTTTAAGGCTGAAGTTATATTGAGAAACAGTCTAATTTCAGTCATCTGATTTGTGACCAAAGGCAAATCTTTAAAATATTAGAAGCCAGAACATGTACATTTAGTATTTTACCATACTCATTTAAGATAAGTTCAAAATTATGTGAAAGAAGAGCAAATATTAACAATCATCATACTGCATTGAAAAACTTTCAAATAAGATTTGTGTTCAGCAACCAAAAATAGCAAGATTGATTAGCTGAGTCTGCCATTGGCACAGGAAGGAGTGGAGACATGCCCCTGAAAGTTTGGATCAGATTCTGATAACTTACTTTTTTTAATAATGAGATAGGGATCACAGAGGCAGAGTTATCTTCCTAAAGTCATGTACCAACAGCTAGATGTTACCAAGGCTCTAACAGAGAGCTCAGTTCTCAGTACCTTAGGAAGGGTTCTTGGGAGAAAGAGTTGAATAAAGAATAATCTGTAGGAAGAAGCAAAATTCCTCATCCAACCCAGGAGGAACCAAATTTCTAACCTTCAGCTCCCAGCCTGACCAGAGGTTCCATGGCTGTCACACCCATTGGGTACAAAACTACAGGAGATGTGGGTGAAACAAAAGCACTGGAGTGGAGGAGAAGGACTCATCTTAACAAGCCTGAACCTTCTAATGCAAGGAAGACAATGTTCACAAGCACAAGAATCAACAGGGGAATCTTCAGAGGGTCCTCTAAATACCAGTATATCTCCATGCCCAGCTTCTAGAGAATCACCAGCAGCTACCAGGAGCTCTCCCTGGTGCTGCCGCAGCACAGACCCAACCCCCAAATTCAGCATGGTTTGCTACTTTAGCTCTAACCTCTCTTTGTAAGTCTAGTTTCTCAGAAACAAAAACCAAACCAAACCTTGTTTTAAAATGTTTGATGAGGTACCTGTTAGTACCCTAAAATGCAACTGAGCCAGTATTTTGAATGAGATAATTACTACCCTATTCGTATGACACTGTGTGTGAATGTACTACTCTCTCCACAGGAGAGCAGATAAGTCCTGACTACAATAGAATTGTGGGCAGTGCGGGGGAGTGGGATCTTCATACTACTTCTAATCAGTGAGAGTGATATTGCAGGGAAAAACCTTATGATGAGTCATTGAGAGACAGGAGGTCTAGAATCGCCTCTGCTTATGATTAGGTGATGACCTTTGGCAAGTAACTACTTTTCTCTGGATCTCTTTGGTTTTTTTCTACTGTAAAATAAGGAAGTTGACTTAATAATCTATAAGATTTCTAATAGGCTGTATGACTATACTCTTCTCTGGACTGATCTTAAGGCAGCATAAATGGCTGCCACCACCTCATGGCTGCGATTACCTATGTGTTGTGATTATTCCATTGGACTCCACTTTCTGGTTTCTGACACTAACACATATTATGGGGCTTTCCTCTAAGCACTGCCATGTAATTCCTCATAACTAGATCAGGCACTGGGACTGTCAGAATTCTCTCTCACACTCATGTCTTTCCACTTATACAGCTAGGTGAAGCATCTATTAGTGTTCTCATGATTTTAGAAGAGAAAGTGGGGGCTATGACACCCACTCAGTATCACTTGAAAGGCAATTGTCTTTTCCACTGCTCAAGTGCCTACATAGAAGCTACTTTTCTGAAATAGATGCCAACCAAACACTTCTGGTTTATTTACTCTTTCTTTTTTAAATCTCTTTGTTAGATCTGATGCTGGAAAAGGGTTGGTCAGAGGTATGAATAAGTATAGATGCATCTCATGCTCTGACCAAGGTACAGAATGATTGTATATAAAGAGATATTTTAATCAAATTTTAAATATGCTAAATGCCTATTCAATAGAGAAGACTATTGGACAGTGAATAATTATAACTTATGACACCTCCCACCCCCAATGATTTTTTTCTGCAAACTCACATTTTCTATTATAATGTGTACTGAAGTAGAAGCATAGTTATATTTAATGGGACCCACATGGGCTTTCTGATGAGAACATCACTTCTTTGGTAACATCCTGCTGAATTTGGGGGTTCAGAGACTAAGCACCTTGCTTTATTTAATGTCTCCTTTCTGCTATAGCACCTATTTGGAGGCCCTGTATTTCCTGGCAGCTGTGCTGTTCTTACATCATTTTAAGTCAATTAAAATTATTAGTGTAGTTTTAATAGCCAGGGCTCCCTGAGGCCAAGTAACAAACGGTGCAATTTGAAGAAAATTGAATAAATAAAATAAGGAGGAGATAAATGAAACAATAGTCCAAGAAAGGAATGAGAAAAAAAATTAGTCTATTAGCAAAGCCATCTACATTAAACATAATAATAACAATAATAATAATGATGATGATGATGATAATAATGCATCATTTGAAAATCTAGCCAGTACACAGGACAGAACCAGACTTAAAAGCAGATAAAACTGGTTTTGCCTTATGATGCTTTGATTTCAAGGACACTGGGCCAACCCCCAGTGCCCGCCCCATCTTCACCAGCCTCCCTAGCATTTGAGAGGTTATAATTGATTCCTTTGTCTTCCACTAAGTTCCCCCTTGGGAGAGACAATGCACTGTGCTTTATTTTTAAGTTATACAAGATGGACAGGATTTTTTTTTTAATTTATAAGTTTATCATTTCCATTTCACTTGTAAATAAGGCAATTGTACCAACCTATTCGTATGACCTCTCAAGTGTCTGTAACATCATGATCTCTGCTTCCAGGAAGGAGTCAGCAGGGATATGAAAAAATATACATACATTTTTAGGACATGAAAAGGGGAATGGGAAAAAATATTAGAGCAATGAATTTCAGCAGATTGAAGCAGATTTCAGTAGCAGGGAGGGTAGTTAGGGTCCTGGGATAAGGGGTGTTCCCAAATGCCACCTGAATTACTTGCTAGCTTTTAAACTTTGGGCAAATTGCTTAGCATCTGCGAGCATCAGGCTCTTCATCTAAAAATCGGGGTAGGGGCACCTGGGTGGCTCAGTTGGTTAAGCGTCTGACTCTTGATTTTGGCTCAGGTCATGATCTCACAGTTTGTGAGATTAAGCCCCACATCAGGCTCTACGCTAACAGCAGGGAGCCTGCTTAGGATTCTCTTTCTCCCTCTCTCTCTTTGCCTCTCCCACTCTTTCTCTCTCTCTCTCTCTCTCTCAAATAAACATTTACTAAAAATGTGGTTAAAGGAAGAATCTATTTGAGGAAGATGTTGGGATGATTAAACAATATAATATATGCAAAGGACTAAACACAGGGTCTGAAATATGATAAATGCACAGTAAGAGTCAGTCATTATTATCATTATAACTTTTTACTCAACAATGGAGAGAATTCTCGGGATTAAAGAAAAATGTACAGAAGGATGAGGCCACACTAGTAGTGATTTTCTGCTTTTGCTAAGGTCCTAGAAGACCTTGGTACTCTGCTATACATAAATAGTATCAGCCAACATTTAGTGAGAGCTTCATTTGTACTGAATCCTGTTTTACATGCCTTCTATGAATTTTCTCACTTAATCGTCAAAGTGACTTCTGATAGGTGCTATTACTTATCATAACCATTTCACAAATGAAGCAACCAAGACATACAACATTTACATATCTTGTTCAGGATAACAGAACTGCAAAGCTAACAAATGGTAAACCCAAGATTCAAATTCCCAATACAATCTGTGTATCTCTTGCCCCCTGCCAGGGCATCGCACTACTGTGAACGTTGGCTGATACTCAAATGGCTGATAGAGGGGCTAATGGCCTATTCAAGCTATCTCACACAGTCCTGGATTTAAGCAGTGTGAACCCCAGCGTGGGGATGGAAGGCTATGTCCAATGAGAGGAGACAACTTTTTCTAATCCACTGTCCTGGAGGGGCCAGGGTTCTCCAGTTCTCATAAGAACCCTGCCTGGACCAGCAAAGGCCCTGGGCCTAAGCAGGCCCTTCTTCACACGTCCACCACACATTCAGCCTATAGAGCCGGGCTCAGCCCTCTCATCTACAGCCAGTGTTCTGTTCTCCAGATAGTATGCCCAGGAAAAGACTAATCATCTGAAAACATTGGCCATGGGAACGGATGCCCTAGTGTCACCTGATCAAAGAAGACAGAGCTGTTAACGTACTGGAGCACTCTTGTGGCGGAAATGAATCACTCCACAGAGCCTGGCCGCTGCAGCATCATACAGAAATTGTACCAAAACTCAAGGGCCACTCTCAAGTGGAAGAGAGCTTGGCAGATCGCCAGGAAAAGGTGCAGAGGGTGCCAGACTCTTAATAAAAGAATGGCTTCACAGTCAGGCCTCTTGCTATAACTGTCTCTCCTGCTTTCTCTTTTTAAAGCTATTTTTCCTATTGTAAATAATCCCATTAAATGAGGACCATTGTCTCTGCTTCCACACAAGAGGCCCATTCAGAGCCTTTAGCAGCAATGAAAAGGAAAAGCACACCCAGTCAAAAAGATGAGGGGTGTGGTGTTGTTCCATCAAGAGGGAAGCAGGAGGCGGAGGAGAGGAGGACCTGGGTTGAGTAAGGAAAAGCCCAGTGTGTCAATCTGACCAATCTGACCATTTGGAAAATCTCTTGTGAAATCTCCCCATAGTTAAATGCTGGTTGGAGGGGGATAGTGGGGGCATAAAAAGGGAAGATAGATTTAGGGTGCAAAACTGGTAGTTCCTAATATCTTTGGGAGTCAGACAAACAGGCAGGATCATGAGTGATGCAAACAGCAGACCAGATTGGGTGACTAAAAGAGCACATTTTCTGTAGACTTTAGCACAAAATTATTATGTCACTTAGCTCTACTTTTCCTGGGCAGCATCAGAATGAGCTTCTCTGCTGTTACACAAGGAAGACATTTCATAAGATGGGCAATCAGCTGATCTTAAAAAAAGATTTTTTTAAAGGCTAATGAGAATGTTTGCAGTGTTTTTAAGCATAGATTCTTGACAATCCTTAGTTATCTTTTTTCAATCAGGCATCAACACCAGATTGGCCAATCACCAGATTTTTCTCTTTAATTCTTAAAACACAGCTGATACATTTGAAGGAGAGGAAAGAACGAGTTAAGGAGTCAGCAGAGCATGTTGGTTAAAACAGAAGACTCTGGAAACAGACTGCATGGATTAGGATTATCTCTATCATTCATTAATGTGTAACCTTGAGGAAGTTACTTGAACTCTGTTCCTCTGTTTCTCATATATAACTTGGCAATAATAATACAAAGTACCATAGAAGATTGTTGTGAAGATTAAACGGGTTAAAATAGGTGAAGTACTGAGAAGAGAGGCCGGCACATCATTAGTGCTCAATAAATGATTACTGTTATTGAGTAAAAAAATCACTGTCAAATGGAGGGCCAGCATCTCCCACACATTGTCACCTAAAATAATCCACAAGCAGATAAGACATTCAATGGTTCTGACCAGGAGTTTTCTCTCAATTACTTATGGCCACCATGAATATTTAAGATTTCGTTCAGAACAAAATGCAAATCATACCTGTCTACTGTATGATCTTGGAGCATTTGAATGCAACTTGTCACCCAGGTTGGAAACAAAAGTGCCGGTCATGAATTTTTTATTCACTCTTTCTGTTGTTTAGCCAGAGTTAATCATGAGGAGACACTGAATGAGGATGGTCACTCAAGGCTCAATTTTTAGAAGTTTTGGTAACATCTGGTCAATGACTTCAAGAGAAAGCAAATGAGTCCTAACAAAGGTCTGTGAATCATACACTACTATTCTCCAACATTCACCCCAAAATCACCAAGCTAAAAGACTGTTCTTTGCTGACATCCTTGAGATTATGAATTATGCTCTAGTGACTTTTTCCCTTTGAAAGTCATCCTTTCTTATGTTTTTAATGTAATTTCCCTAGGTATAAATGTTTACCACGCATGGTAAACCACATTAGTCACAAGTTTGAATACTACATGGATGCCACTTATTGAGGCTGCCTTCTGTGCCAGATCTGTATTTACCACTGAGGTCATATTCTCATTGCTCAAGCTCACCAAAGGTAGGGCTAACATGCTGTACTGCTCACGTAGTTTTAGACTGCCCTGAGCAGACCATGCACCAAATGTGTTAAACCCATCTAAATTATTACACATATGAAATGAAAGTTAAAGAAGTCTTGACATAAAGAAACCTATAAAATTGCTTTAAATGTGAATAGAAAAAAACAGATGAATCCCAAAGCAGCAGGTTTAAAATAATATAATATTGCTCATTTAAATCCATTTGCTGGATAGCAAAGATATGAAAAACAATATTTAGTCCAATCCTTAGTAGTGGCTCTTAATTAGAAAGGTCCAGCCCCTGAATGTGTTTGGGAAATTCGCAGAGGTAATTTTGGTTGCCCCAGTGATTGTGTGTGCTATCGGGATTTAGTGGGTGGGAATCCAGGATTGTTAGGGTCCTGCATTTCGTGTACAGTCTGACACAATGAAAAGTTGTCCTACATCCCTCATGACATTTTTTGTATCCCATTAGACGTCCATATGTACAAAGGTCTGTTAATGTGTTTGGCATGTTATTTCTATACCAGTTAGGGTTATTTCCCTCTTCCTGTCATAATATGCTAATAAATCTAGTCTATTATTATGTCATCTAATGCTAGTTTTTAGTTTAGTCTTTGCTTACACCTCTGTTCTTTCATTTTCCTGTGTAGCTTGACTGGAATGGCTTCTGATCTTTTTACAGCTTTAATCCAGAGTTAGTCATTTTAAGTGGGGAAAGAAAAATCTAATTCATCATCACAACTTCTAGTATAGTCATGCCCAAGAGTTTCCAAACTGAAAAACCTGTTATTTTATTATCAATTGCTTTCTTTATATTTGTCCTTCATAAAGGGCATTTTATTAAATATTTAAATTATGGGGCACCTGGGTGGCTCAGTCAGTTGAGCGACTGACTCTGGCTCAGATCATGATCTCATGGTTTGTTAGTTCAAGCCCTATGTTGGGCTCTCTGCTGACAGCTCAGAGCCTGGAGCCTGCTTCAGATTCTGTGTCTCAGTCTCTCTCTCTGCCCCTCCCCTGTTCATGCTCTGTCTCTGTCTCAAAAATAAATAAACATTAAAAAAATTATTTAAAAAATTATATATAAAATCATTATTAAAAGAGTATACTTATAGCATATTATACATATATCATACAAAGTTTTATAAATTGTTATGTGTATTACATACACATTCAAAAATATTTTATGTTTCATATATATATTTATATAAATATGTCTTATATATAAATCATATAGTATATGTTCCTATGTTATATGTTATAGATATATATGCCATATAAGTACACATATTACATGTGCATGGTATAAATATTATTTGTCACATATGTTATATGTTTACCTACTCACACAGACATGCTACATATATGTATATATTTGTTCACCATATACACATGTCTTATAATGCATAAGTACATACATGTCATATACATGCCATGCCTGTTACAGACATTTACATGTGTGTATATGTTAGCATCAAAAATGCATGTATATGCTATACAGATATGTAACACAGATTTTAAATACATACATGGTGTGTACCTCATACATGTACATGTTTATGGGTATAAATGCTTTGTACCTTCATGTTATGTTTTCTATATTATATTCATCTTTTGTATATTATATAACATAAAAGGAAGCATACCTAGAACATATTTTTTTAACTTTTTTTAACATTTATTCATTTTTGAGAGACAGAGCATGAACAGGGGAGGGGCGGAGAGAGAGGGAGACACAGAATCCGAAGCAGGATCCAGGTTCCAAACTGTCAGCAAAGAGCCTGATGCGGGGCTTGAACTCACAAACCGTGAGATGGTGACCTGAGCCAACGCTGGACACTTAATAAGTGAGCCACCCAGGTGCCCCAAGAACATATTTTTTTATGATAAGGAGATACCTCATGAGGATAAAGTAGCTGGAGCAGCATTGCTGTGATATTTATTTAGTCTAATCTCTCTCTCAAATGGGCATTTATGGGTTTGCAACTTTTAGCAAATCCATTGTATTTCCAACATATATTTCAAATGAGATTCTAGAAACAAGTCTAGAAATATTTGAGAAGAAAAAACAGCAATTGTATGAATGAGGTAATATAGTACTTACTGATTCATCAGCATTAATATGACCAAAGCTGTGTTGGAAACTAGAACATTCTAGCCAGTTTGCTTACATCCCATCTTTTCCCATTTGTAGGTCTGAGCCAGAGGCAAAAGGCCCAGAAATATCCATGACTCTCATTTGCATTTTCATATTTTCACATAATTCAATTTCCTATATCCAGCTAAGGCTAGCATTAGAAGTGCCCAAAGACACAGAGAAAGAGCAAGAGTTAGAGAAATTAGAGATATAAATTCATTGAAATATACTGGAGGTGGAACAGGCCCAGAAGCCCTCGTGGGAGTGCCAGCTCATACAGAGTCTGGCCCTCAATCTCCTCAGAAATTCTGTCAGTTGACAGACACCATGTGGATCTTCCACTTCCTTATCTTGGCACGCAAGTCACTGCATTATCATATACAAGAAACTAATTCCTGTTCGTAAGGCTTGATGCTAAGTGTGACTCAGATATTACACTATCCAGTGGACCAGTAATTCTTTTCCATAAGTTAGCCCTGAGGTTGGCAATAAATTGTCCTCTCAGGCTTCACCTGGTAACAGTTAGAAAATAGAAAATTTCTTAGCAGATCACCAAGGCTGAGGAAGTCTTTCACTGAGTCTAGTTGTAACCTCCTCAAATCTATGACATACATTCGGACCTAGACTTATACTTTTGCCTTGGCTTTTAGCCTTAACTAAGTAGAGATTTTGTTTCCCAAAGGCTTAGGAAGGGCTTGTGAGTTGTATTTTGTCCTCCAGTTGCCCTGGTTCTCAAAGGTATCCTTGCCTAGAGGTGACCATAGTGAGGACCCTGAAGAGAAATACATTATTAAGAGATGCTGAAGCTGGATGATTAATCATTAACAAAGAGTGATCAAACTTTTAGAGGATACCAAATCCTTAGATCACCCACATTTAGTCTTTCAGGTGATCAAATAGGTAATGAGGGGCCCACAGGGAAAGAATACAGCAAAAGGTATCAACAACTTCTTTGATATTTTACAGAAGGCCTGAGATCTTACCCTTATGAGCACATCATGACCATTTTAAAGTCCTAGCATTGACCTGCACAGTCCAAACTGTCCATGACTCTGCATTAATATAAATACTTTTCACAGATGACTTCGACCCACTGGAAATGGCTGCCTGTAACTCGGCCGAGAAGGATTAGAAGGCTGAACCTAGACTCAGGCTGTGTAGCAGTGTGTGCATGAGGGCGTGTACATGTGTGTGCGTGCATGTGTGTGTGAACATGCATGTGTATGTGTGTTGACAGGATACGTAGTATATGATCCATTAGAAACATTCATATCCATGTGGTTGAAAAGGTCTGAGCTACAAAATTTCCATTAATTCAAAGCATCAGAATATCATTGCACCTACCTTTCCTCTTCCTTCACTCAGAAAGAGGATATAAATTAAAAAAAAAAAAAGGGAAATACAATCCATCTTCTGTCATATGTGTCACTCTCTGGATTCTGACTCTCAGTGAGCTAGAGTTCCCAGTTAACATAGCAACGTGTGCCTGTGGAAGACACTCTTACTGCCAGTGGTGAACACGGCCAGGAGAGCCACAGGCAGGGGCAGGGGGCTCTCCATGTGGTGAGAGCACGAAACCAGGATGGGCTTTCAAGTACATATTTCCTCCTTGTGTTCCATGTTTTATAGAAATTATCTGTTAAAGCATTTCCTTATGCTTAAGAGAGAACAGAAACCGAGACTGTGCCTTAATTAACCTTCTATCCAAAAACTTCATGTATTACCTGTCACTCCATAGGCCTTCACTCAATAAACAGTCCTTTTCTGAATGAACACATAAGTAGATGATTGAATGTCACTGAGCCTCAATTTCTTCATCAGTTAAAAGGGGATAATAATACCTGCCTCTGAGTTTATGTAAGCATTTTGTATTATACCCAAAGTGCCAAACTCATAGAAGGTGCTCAATAAATATCAGTGTCCATCCAGTGCCCCATCAATACAGGACCTGATGAAAACTAGGGAAATGGTTGCACCTAGACAAAGAAATATGCAGATTTCAGCGCAGTATTCATCAAGCAGCACTACTGTCTGGAATGACTTTATGTTCCTAAGGACATGCTTTTCCCTTCTGAATTAGAGACATATGTGATTTAAGTGAGTGTGGTCACTGATGTTGGACTAAGTGCCCATAAAGATTTTTTTTTTTACTATTTGTACATAAATCTTTGTTTTTGCCTCTTGGATATCCTCATCTTCTCTAGTTGTGCCTAAATATACCAACATATTTTCCCGCTTTCCATTTGCCATTCTAAATCTGCTTTTTACTCCTATCCATCCTCCCTGCCCAAAGACTACATCAGTGGGCTCCTTTGCTGGCTTCTGCTGGTTGGATTCAGCCAACAGTGGTTTGGGGGGGAATGGATCGGGGTGGCACTGGCTGGAGACTGAAGATTGATGGGAATGTGGAGGAGAGTGGGATTTGGTTATTTGTTTCCCAAATTCTCTTCCTGCTGAATCACCCCAGGTTGACTATCTGTATATACCAAAAGCTACAATGTCTGTCATGCTGTCTTCTATACAGGCTCTGGTTACTGCTCACTCCCTTTGCGCATTCTCCTGAAGGTTGGTAATGGCTCCCCTGCTTTCACTTGGGCATAAAGAGAGCACTATCCTTATGGCATCTCTACACTTCTTCTCATCTTTGTAAATAGTCTGTGTTAAATTAACCTCCATTTACAGCTTGTGTGCACCATCTCTCCCTGTTTCAACCCTAATGGTGTAATATCTATGCTTCTGATCTTCTATCTTTTTTAGACAATATTCTCTTTCTGAAATATTTTATCACTATAATGAATATGGTGGGCACAGCAATGGCCCCCAAGCATGTCTAGCTCTATTCCATAGAATCTGTGAACATGTTACCTTAAATGGCAAAAGGGGCTTTGCAGATGTGATTAAGGATATAGACACTGAGATGAGGAGATATCAGGGATAATGTGGATTGGTGCAATATAACCACCCTTAAAGAGCAGAGAACGTTTCCTGGCTGTTTTTAGAGGGAGATGGAACTATGGAAGAAAGACCATAGATACATAGCAATGCTGGCTTTGAAAATAGAGGAAGGAGGCCATGAGCCAAGGAATCTGAGTGGCCCCTAGAAGCTGGAAAATTCAAGGGAATATATTCTCCCCTAATACCTTCAGAAAGTAATGTAGCTGTTGACACTTTGACTTAAGCCCAGTGACAATTATGTTGATCTGTGACCTACAGAACTGTAAGATAATAAAGTTGTATTGTTTTAAGCTACTAAGTTTGTGACAATACTCATGATAGCAATAGGAAACTAGTAAAACAATAAAAATCCTTTTTGGGATCCAGTCCAAGGATCTTTTATTCACTCAGGAAGTGATGATCACACAGGTACCTAAAAAATACTAAGTACCACTAAAGAAGGGACCAAGAAAAAACCAATATGTGCAAAATTTGAGAGACAGTGAAAGCTCCCCTGTCAAAAAAAATTCCCCCCACTATGTATGAAAGAACACTATTACACAGTTAATTTTCAGGGAGGTAATACTCCCTATTAAAAGGCAAATGCCTCTGAGAAAGTTAGTGCATTAACACTTAGCAGTTATAGCACCACAGAGAGAGGTCGATGAATGTATAAATGTAAGCTATTACTTTTATTAATAAGATTCACTACAAGAGTAGTAAACATCTTTTTCAGAGAGGTAAACGCTTTGGAGTAGGCTCCTGGAGAAATGTGATCTAGAACATGCACGACTGCATAGAATGAGGAATCAGGTCATCTTAGGGAAAGCAGAGCATGGTCATGGCAGGGGGAGACAAAGGATGGCAATAGAAGAGATGCCCAAGTTATGAGAACAGAAAACCTAGAAGCTGGGAAGGGGTGAGCAAGTAATTTAAAGAATAGAACACAAAATGAGGGCATTGGGGTCAGAAATAAAATGCACTTGATTTAAAATTTTGTCTGGGTCTGTCCTTGGCAAGGGTAATATCTTTAAAAATTTTTTTTAATGTTTATTTACTGTTGAGAGAGAGAGAGAGAGAGAGGCAGAGGCATGAGCAGGGTAGGGCAGAGAGGGAGGCACAGAATCTGAAGCAGTCTCACAGAGCCTGATGCGGGGCACAAACTCAGGGACTGTGAGATCATGACCTGAGCCAATGTCAGATGCTTAACTGACAGCCACCCAGGTGCCCCAGGGGTAATATCTTCTTAATAGTCCATAAAATCCCCTCTGTTGCACCCACATGTTCCTGTGCTATATTGTTTATTAGGCTTGATTTGACCCATTTATTCAACAACAAAAATTTACTGTTACATGCTCATCAATATGTTAAATGTGGACATTTTAGAAATAAAATGAGACACAGTCCCTGCTGTCCAGATTTGCTCTAGCAGAGCAAAGGGCATGTGTGTCTGTGGTAAGGAGATAGAAAAAAAAAGTGAGGAGAGGGTGGGGGGAAGGAGCTGAGGTAGGTAGAAGATTCACCCCCATTCATACTCATGGGGCAGTGGGGGGAAATCCAAACAGTGGAGCTTTGCTTCCTGTCAACCCTCTGCTTACAGTAACATAGAGGTTAAGAAAACAACATATATAGAGTATTTAGCTTTGAGAATAGTAAGGGGAATGTCCTTTAAAGAGCAGATTGGTGACAAAATTTGAAGGCCAATGTTAATATCCTTCAAGGTTTTCAAACATGCTTCTCAACAGAGAATTCTAAACTGTACCACGTTTTCATTTCTAAGTTCCATTATAATTTTCTAAATCTGCAAATAGGATTCAGAACTGGCTTTCTGGCAACACTTGGTAAAGTTTTTTTAATGTTTATTTTGAAAGGGAGAGAGAGAGAGAGAGAGAGAGAGAGCGCGCATGTGCATGCAAGTGGGTGAGGGTCAGAGAAAGAGGGGAACAGAGGATCTGAGGCAGGCTGTGCACTGACAGCAGTGAGCCCAATGCAGGACTCAAACCCACGAACCATGAGATCATGACCTGAGCTGGAGTCGGACGCTCAACCGACTGAGCCACACAGGCACCCTGGTAAAGTTTTAATGGATGAATGAAATGATGAAAAGACTATCATCATGAATTCTAATTAATATTAGTAACTGGCTTAGATAAAAAAGACAGTGACTCTTAAAAGCTCACTTCATGTTTTCAACCGTTTGTATGTACTAACCTCTTGCTTTGATTTTTATAGAAAAACTCAGCGGGCTTGCACAGATATTGCCATATAGGCTGGTAAGTTCATGATAGAAGCCTGGGAAGAATTTTAAGAGATCACCTAGTCCCTTCTCTTCACAAAGCTGGAGCTAACAATTATCTATATATAAGAATGTAAACAAACATTAAACTATAGCATAGAATACTGGCATTTTTCTCTTGATGTTAACATGGCTCACATATGCTGCAGGATCTGTGTACTTTTGAAAGCCAACACATTTGAGGACCAGATCTCATCTAGTGAATCAGGGGGTAGGATGGAAAAAAGAACAAGAGTTAAAGATAGGAAACCAAAATAGATAGAGTAGGCAAAGTTATGACAAGTCCTCAAATACTTAATTTCTTTCTCTACTTTTCAGAGCTTCAAATCTTCTAAATAGCATACATGAAAATGAATATCTCATCATATTATTGGGAAACACACATTTTTTTTCATTGTACTTCAGACGTTATTAATTACTCTGGTGCAATGTTATTATAAACTGTTGTTGATTATCTGACTTTTCTGGGCATGTGAGTGATGCCAGAATGTCAGTTTTATATTAAAAGGATGTCGTTTGTGAAAACTAAATACAGAAATAAAGTATGTGTTTAATTAAGGCTTTAATCTTCCCTGAGTTCATTTTTAAGAAAGGGGGGGTGAATTCCTGGATGCCTATGGGCTTGATAATATTTTCCTAAAATGATTCATATTCCTATAATAAGTATTAGTAAACATCCGTTTGTGTTAGTAATTAGCTTTATGTTATTTGATATTATATTGATATTATTTTACCTTTCCTGATTGTATGTTCTAGTCCAGATACTTATAATGGTGCCATCTATATATTTTGCTGAGTTTAAAAAAAAAGCCATATATAACTGCCCATTTAGCAGACATCTTTGAGCTGAGAAGAGAAGGAAAAGAACTTAAAAAAGTGAGAAAGAAAAGCAAGTCTGGGTGGCTCAGTCCAAGAGTTAAGCATCCAACTCTTGATTTTGGTTTAGGTCATGATCTCACAGTTCATGAGTTCGAGCCCCACATCAGGTCTAAGCTGACAGTGAGAAGCCTGCTTGGGATTCTATCTGTCTGTCTCTCTCTCTCTGCCCCTCCCCTGCCTGCTGTATCTCAAAATAAATAAAAATAAATCTTAAAAACAAAAAGTGAGAAAGAAAGTAAAATGAAACAAAACAAAATCCCATCAGAGCCAGGGAGCTAGGAAAGAAGAGGAAAGCCAGAGAGTGTTAGACCAAGCCAGGGTCCAATAACAGCAGGCTCATGTCCCCCAGTGACTGATGGCCTTAAGCAGAGTGGTTGAGCCAGGCTAAAGCTCGAAGCTGGGTTCTTTGTGTGGAGAGGGTGAAGGCAAAAGAAAATGTCAGAAAATTAAGCCTGCTACTGAAGGGTATTTTCTTTCACAGATTTCCAGGGAAAGCTTTATTTCCACTTAGCAGGATCCATTAGTAATGAAAACGTACTCTGCATTTCCCCTTTGGCCTCCCAGGGTTCAGTCCTGTGACGTTTCCTACTCTATGTCTATGCCATCCATCACCTGGACTAAATGCTACTCAATTAAAGAGTGGAGTGGCTCCTGATCCCTCAAAAGCAGGTCACTATTGCTAGGTAGGGATCCACTTCCCCTCCTGTTTGTGGAAGGGGCAAGAGAGTAGGAGGGAAAAAAATGGTGGGATGGGCCCTAGTGACTTTGAAGGACTGAATGCTGCTGGTTTCAGGAAAACAAGTTCCTCTATCTTTTGGGAGAATAATCAGCAGGTATTAAAAAAAAAAAAAAAAGTAATCTCCAAAATAGGTCAAATGTTGAAACGGTATAAAAAATTCTATTTTATTCACTTTTTTGTTCCATCCATGGTCCTGGAATGCTTGCTGACATAGCCCCACTTAGGTTTCAGATTCCAGAGAGTGCCCTTGAGTTCTAATGATAACTGTAATGATATTTTGTGGGTTCCCCACTGCTTAAACAAAGACAGAATTTATAATGCGCCTCAGAGCATCAAAAATGGATGTTAGAAAACATTAATATTACTATTTTTATCACTATTTAGTGAACAGTGCTGGAAGATATTAATATTACCATGATCATTATTACAGTGAGATAACGAAGGAGTGGAACTCCATGTGGCAAAGAGATTGTTGAGGGGGAAGGAAATGGATGAGCCTATTTTTCTCTAAGTTCTTTAAATCAGGCTTAACTGGAAAAATAATCGCAGTGGCTAACGGAGTCAGGAGTCAGGGTAATTAAGTGGGTAAATGAGGCCCGTGTCATTTGAATTTATGCATTTTCCTTCATCCCTTTGTTTGCTCTGCCTTTCTCTTCACTGGGTCTCCACCGAAATGTTGTTTATTCATGGAGGGCATGCCACAGTTTTTAATACTGGGGGGAAAATCTGAAACCCTTCATCCGACTGGCCAATGTGTAGACTGGAGAGAACACAAGGGGATCAAAGTGATATGAAGACAACAGGGGTTTCATTAAAATGTTCCGTACTCTGCCTGAGGACAGAGCAGTGAGAAAAGGGTGAAAAAAAAATCATCTAGCCCAAACAAGTTTAACTTAAAAAAAAAAGCAACGAACCACCTGTGGTCTCCTTGGAAACAGGCAAGCACACCCTCCAGCCACCTTTTAATGAAACCCCAGAGCCCCTTTATTAATTTATTAAAGAATCTATTTTCTGAAGATTCATAAACCACATATAACTCATATTCCAACACATCTCTACTATGCTAATGGAATGTGCCTCTATGAATAATTAATTATTTAATTAGTAATAATTAGAGGTTGTTGTATAGGTCAAACCATTGGACTGACAGCATGCTATTGTCAAAATGTCACTTAAATTAACGGAACAGCATTGAAACACAGAGTGATTCATCGTTTAGGGTGGTTACTTGCCTACCCACTCCCTTCTCCACAGAGGGAAAATGGCATTTTAAGATGTGTAGAACATGTAAAAGGGAGCATTTAACATTGAGCATTCTACAGAAAGTGTGTAGCCTTCAATACTTTGTTAGACGCACAGGACAGGGTGAGTTAAGTAACTGAATTCATGACATTCAGACACCACAGCAACAGTACATAAGTTTATACCATCTACATATAATTTCTAAGTCTCTTTATACCACTGGGCTCATAAAGATCAATACATTCAAAGTGAATAACTGTTCAAATCCATTTAAGTACATTTGATGGGTAGCTCTGGTGAAATAAATCCTTAAAGATGATTTTTCTGGGGCACCTGGGTGGCTCAGTCCATTAAGGCTCAGGTCATGTTCTCACAGTTTCTGAGTTCAAGCCCCACATCAGGCTCTCTGCTGTCAGTGTAGAACCCACTTTAGATCCTGTCTGCCTCTCTGTCTGCCCCTCCCCCACACCTGCACGCAGTGTGTATGTGCTCTTTCTCTCTCAAAAATAAACAGTAAAAAAAAAAAAAAAAGATGATTTATCATTATGTCACTGCTCTGCGCTGGGCCAGGCAGGCCTTCATGCTGGCTTTCACATGGCATTCAGGCTGTCCTCCAGCCCTGTTCAAAGAGATACGTGATCCTCACCAGACAGATTAAGGGAACTGAGAAAGAATCTTCCTGAGCTGTGGAGTCAGGCTTTGCACTTACTGGCAGTGCCACTCTAGCCATGTCAACCAAGCTCTTGATGTCCCAGTTTCCTCATTTATCCCAAAATCCATGATAGGGGGCTATTTTGTAAGGATTCAATGGTTAGCTTAGCCAACCACCTGATTCATGATGAGTTCTCAATAAATGACAGCAACTGTTATTTCATATCTTAAATACCACTTTTCTACACACAGAAGAATGTCAGAAATAGAACAAGGTAGACATTTATGTCCTCATTATTCAGATCAGGAAACTAAGCCAGGGATAATATCTTTGATTCTCTAAGTCAGAGGCCACAAGCATTTTCTGTACAGCCAGTTAGTGAATATTTTTGGCTTTGTGGCCCATGCAGCCTCTAGTGAAAAAGATAGCCACACACAATATGTAAACAAATTGGCATGACTGTGTTCCAATAAAACTTTATATAGAAAAGCAGGTAGCAGACTGGATTTGGCCTGTGAACTGTAGTTTGCAAACCCCTGGTCTAAGTCATATTGGTAGCAGGTGGCAGATAGGAAGCACTCAATGAATAGCAGTTGGATTAATGAAATAAATAATGAACAAACAATCCAGGAGAAGACCCAGGTCTTAATGTTAATGCAATACTTGGCCCAGACAGCACCCCATTAATTAAATTTATAGTAAATAAAACAGTGAAATTTACTTTTTGATTTTTATATGCAAAAAATTACTTATGAGTATGCTAATATACTCTTTTTTCATATTTATTTATTTATTTATTTATTTATTTTGAGAGAGAAAAAGAGTGAGCGAGCATGGGGGAGGGGCAGAGAGACAGTGAGAGAGAGTGAGCATGGGGGAGGGACAGAGAAAGAGAGAGCATCCCAAGCAGGCTCTGTGTGATCAGAACAGAGCCCAACATGGGGCTCGATCTCATGAACCATGAGATCATGACCTGAGCCGAAATCAATAGTCAGACCCTTAACCGACTGAACCACCCAGGCACTTTTTAAGGGAATCTTATAATGGAAATTTTAACAAAGGAAACAGACCGTTAAAATATCTATATCTATATCTATATCTATATCTATATCTATATCTATATCTATATCTATATCTATATCTAATCTATATCTGTATCTGTATCTGTATCTATATCTATATCATCTATCTATATGTATATCTATAGATAGATATGTATGTTTATAGACTTTTAAACAAATATGTACAGCCTCAGTACTGGTATCAGCTTAGAGCTGATTGATGACAGAAAATAGAAGACTCTGCCTTCTATCTTAAAAGAGTATAGTTAATTTCATTCATCCTTCTCTTGGACTTCTTCCTAGTTGTAGCAAAATATTCAGAGTAGGCTGGAGGGAAAGAAAGAGCATAAAGCCAGGGTATGCCCCTTTTCCTCTTATTCTAGCTGGAGCCCCAAACTCTCCTTCCTTCCTTTCCCTCCCCTTGTCTTCCATGGTCCTGCCCTTCTTCATGATGTCTTCACATCCTCCAAGATGAATAGGCAATGATGAGCTTCTTACATTGGGAAAGTCTCTGAAGATGGGAGCAAAGCCCTGATACTTGAGTTATTCAGTCAAAAGGATTCTGTCAAAGCTTTACAATAATAACAGGAGGAGCTAAGATGGCAGAACAGCATGGAAGCTTTTTATGTGTCTCGTGTCCATGAAATACAGCCAGACCAATAGTAAATCATCCTACATACCTAGAAAACTGATTGGAGGATTAACACAACAATCTGCACAACCTGAACCACAGAATTCAGCAGGTACATGGCACAGAGAGCTGAACTTGGGGAGCGAGAAGCCTCTCGGTAGGGAACCACTTTTGCGGGCAGAGAGACAAGGGAGACTGGGGAGGGGGAGAGAATACAGGAAAAGCACCTCTCCCCAAAAGCAGCTGGAGAGAAAGTGGAAAATTGGAAACAGCCGCAGGGACTAAACTAAAAAGGGAGAAAGGAGAAAGGAGAGGGTTTAAATTCCATTAAGACTGTAAACAAGGGGAGGGCAAAGGCTTCAACTCTGCAGCTCAATACCTGGCAGTGCTCTGGTGGGAAGGACGAATCCCCAGGAACAGAGTGGAGTCTGGGAGGTTCTCGGGCCACATGGGGAAAAGCGGTTCCACTGCTAGAAGGACATTTGGTAGAGACTGTTTAAGCCACCTGGTCCCAGCAGACCCCGGAAGGTGGCCACATTCGCTGGTGCTGGGGCAAGGTCATTAAGGGTGAAGACTGGTGCCAGATGTATGTTGTGATTTTCCATAATCCATGAAATGCTGCTGCTACACTATCTTGCGATCTTTTTGGGGGGCGGGCTGGCACCTGGCTACAGTCTTGAGGCACCAGCAACAGCAGGGTCCAGCGGGCATTCCTGGGTGCAGCCAATATTCAGCCATTGCTCATTCGGCCATTGCTCAGTGAGACACTCCTGCAGAGGGGCAGAAGGGGTCAAAGTCACAGTCCTTCAGAAGTAAGGGGCCAAGGAAAACAGACGCATCTGAGACAAAACTTGGGAGAGAGGTACTGCCTGGGGCCTGGTCACAGAGAGTGAAAAAGTGGGGAGTTGATGAGAGCTAAAGACAGAGGACAGGTGTACAATTGCTGATTGGGGAGAACAGACTGGGTAGCTGGGTGGCGCCATTTTCACTGCTCCTGCACATGAGGATACGCACCTACGAGCACCACAACAATCCACCCCAGTAGGATAGCAGCGCCATCTAGTGGAGAGCAGAGCTGTTACACTGAGCCCCACCCAACTGGGCCAACTTCACTCTTCAAGAACACAAGTCTCACTGCCAGCTTAATTTATGGACTATAAAGAGCTACATAGTCTGACTTCTAGGGGAAAACGAAGCAATTCCAGTCCTACTTCAATCTGTTAGCAGGTTCATCTATTCAATTTTTTTTCTTTTTCCTTTTTCTCTTTTACAATGCTTTTCTTTTTCTTGAATACAGAAAGAGAAAAAATTCATTTTTATTTTCAATTTTTCTTAAAAATATCTTTCTTTAATTTTTATTACTACATTTTTTACTTTTGTGTAATTTTTTTCAAATTCTACTTTACTTCCATCACTGTATTTTAGTCTACTTCTGTGTACTCATCTTTTCAAATTTTCAATTTCCTTTTTTTTCTTTCTCTTTTTCAATTCTTTTCTTTTTCTTTAATGCAGAAAGATAAAAACTTCATTTTTACTTTCAATGTCTATTAAAAATATTTTTAACTTTTATTACTATATTTTTTGCTTTTATGTAATTTTTTTTTCAAGTTCTATTTTACTTCCATCATATTTTAGTCTACTACAGTGTACTCAGTTTTTCAAATTTTCAAGCGATTTCTTTTTTTAATCTTTTTCTCTTTTTCATCTTTCTTTTTTCTTAAAAATAGAAAATGAAAAAATTCATAATTATTTTTAATTTTTATTAAAAATATTTTTCTTTAATTCTTTTTCTACCATATTCTTTACTTTTGTGTATATTTTTTTTAAATTTTTTTTTAACTTTTATTTATTTTTGAGACAGAGAGAGACAGATCATGAACGGGGGAGGGGCAGAGAGAGAGGGAGACACAGAATTGGAAGCAGGCTCCGGGCTCTGAGCCATCAGCCCAGAGCCCGACATGGGGCTTGAACTCACGGACCGCGAGATGGTGACCTGAGCTGAAGTTGGCCGCCCAACCAACTGAGCCACCCAGGCGCCCCTGTGTATATTTTTTAAAATTCTATTTTACCCCATCATCTCATTTTAGTCTACTTCAGTGTATTCTTTTTTTCAAATTCTCAAACTATTTCCTCCTCTCCCTTTTTTTCTCTAATCTGTCAAACCACTTTCAACACCCAGACCAAAACACACCTAAGATCTAGCATCATCTATTCGAATTTTGTGTGTGTGTTTTTAATTTTTAATTTTAATATTTTTTAATTTTAATTTTTTTAATTTCAATTTTTCTACCTCATTAATTCCTTTTCTCCCTTCAAAATGACAAAACGAAGGAATTCACACAGTCAGAGATTTAACCAACACAGATACAATCAAGATGTCTGAACCAGAATTTAGAATCACGATAATAAGAATACTAGCTGCAGTCGAAAATAGATTAGAATCCCTTTCTGCAGAGATAAAAGAAGTTAAAAATAGCCATTATGAAATTAAAAATGCTATAGCTGACCTGCAATCATGTATGGATGCAGTGGCGGCAAGATTGGACGAGGCAGAACAGATTATCAGTGATAGAGAGGACAAACTTATAGAGAATAATGAAGCAGAAAAAAAGAGGGAGATGAAGGCAAAAGAGCACGATTTAAGAATTAGAGAAATCAGTGACTCATTAAAAAGGAACAACATCAGAATCATAGGGGTCCCAGAAGAGGAAGACAGAGAAACAGGGGTAGAAGGGTTATGTGAGCAAATCATAGCAGAAAACTTTCCTAACCTGAGGGAAGACTCAGACATCAAAATCCAGGAAGCACAGAGGACCCCCATTAGACTCAACAAAAACCAATCATCGACAAGGCATATCATAGTCAAATGCACAGAATTCTCAGGCAAGGAGAGAATCATGAAAGCAGCAAGGGAAAAAAGTCCCTAACCTACAAGAGAAGACAGATCAGGTTTGCAGCAGACCTATCCACAGAAACATGGCAGGCCAGAAAGGAGTGGCAGGATATATTCAGTGTACTGAATCAGAAAAATATGCAACCAAGAATTCTTTATCCAGCAAGACTGTTATTCGAAACAGAAGGAGAGATAAAAATTTCCCAGACAAACAAAAATTAAAGGTGTTTGTGACCATTAAACCAGCCCTGCAAGAAATTTTAAGGGGGACTTTCTGAGGGGTGAAAAGATGAAAAGGTAGGTAAATAAATAAATAAATAAATAAATACATACCAAAAGCAACAAAAGATTAGAAAGGACCAGGGAACACCACCAGAAACTCCAACTCTACAAGCATAATAATGTCAATAAATTCATATCCTTCAGTACTCACTCTAAATGTCAATGGACTCAATGCTCCAATCAAAAGACATAGGGTAACAGATGGATAAGAAAACAAGATCCATCTATATGCTGTTTACAAGAGACCCACTTTAGACCTAAAGACACCTTCAGATTGAAAATAAGGGTATGGAGAACCATCCATCATGCTAATGGTCAACAAAAGAAAGCCAGAGTAGCCATACTTACATTAGACAATCTAGACCTTAAAATAAAGACTGTATCAAGAAATGCAGAAGGACATTATATCATAATCAAGAGGTCTATGGACCAAGAAGACCTAACAATTGTAAACATTTATAAGCCAAATGTGAGAGCACACAAATATATAAATCAATTAGTCACAAACATAAAGAAACTC
The DNA here is from genome assembly GCF_024362965.1 of Panthera pardus. Lineage (NCBI taxonomy): Eukaryota > Metazoa > Chordata > Mammalia > Carnivora > Felidae > Panthera > Panthera pardus. The sequence goes on from NW_026526732.1 coordinate 102,205,512, forward strand.
ATCGATAGTAATACCATAATAGTAGGAGACTTCAACACCCCACTCACAGCAATGGACAGATCATCTAATCAAAAAATCAACAAGGAAACAATGGCTTTAAATGACACACTGGACCAGATGGACTTAACAGATATATTCAGAACATTTCATCCTAAAGCAGCTGAATATACATTCTTCCCCAGTGCACATGGAACATTCTCCAGAATAGACCATATACTGGGACACAAATCAGCCCTAAGTAAGTACAAAAAGATCGAGATCATACTGTGCATATTTTCAGACCACAATGCTATGAAACTCGAAATCAACCACAAGAAAAAATTTGGAAAGGTAACAAATACTTGGAGACTGAACAACATCCTACTAAAGAATGAATGGGCTAACGAAGCAGTTAAAGAGGAAATTAAAAAGTATATGGAAGTCAATGAAAATGATAACACCACGACCCAAAACCTCTTGGATGCAGCAAAGGCGGTCATAAGAGGAAAGTATACAGCAATCCAGGCCTTCCTAAAGAAGGAAGAAAGATCTCAGATACATAACCTAAACTGATGCCTTAAGGAGCTGGAAAAAGAACAGCAAATAAAACCCAAAAACAGCAGAAGACAGGAAATAATAAAGATTAGGGCAGAAATTAATGCTATTGAAACCAAAAAAACACTAGAACAAAGCAATGAAACCAGAATGTGGTTCTTTGAAAGAATTAACAAAATTGATAAACCACTAGCCAGTTTGATCAAAAAGAAAAAGGAAAGGACCCAAATAATAAAATAAAAAATGAAAGAGGAGAGATCACAACCAACACAACAACAACAAAAAAAATAGTAATAAGAGAATGTTATGAGCAATTATATGCCAATAAAATGGGCAATCTGGAAGAAATGGACAAATTCCTAGAAACATATACACTACCAAAACTGAAATGGGAAGAAACAGAAAATTTGAACAGACCCATAACCAGTAAGGAAATTGAATTGGGAATCAAAAATCTGCCAAAAAACAGAGTCCAGGGCCAGATGGCTTTCCAGGGGAATTCTACCAAACATTGAAGGAAGAGTTAACACCTATTATCTTGAAACTGTTCCAAAAAAATAGAAATGGAAGGAAAACTTCCAAATTCTTTCTATAAAGCCAGCATTACCTCGATTCCAGAACCAGACAGAGACCACACTAAAAAGGAGAACTACAGACCAATTTCCCTGATGAACTTGGATGCAAAAATCGTCAACAAGATATTAGTCAACCAGATCCAACAATACATTAAAAAAATTATTCACCATGACCAAGTGGGATTTATACCTAGGATGCAGGGCTGGTTCCATATCCGCAAAACAATTAACGTGATTCATCACATCAATAAAAGAAAGGACAAGAACCATATGATCCTCTCAATAGATGCAGAGAAAGCGTTTGACAAAATATAGCATCCTTTCTTGATAAAAACCCTCAAGAAAGTAGGGATAGAAGGAGCATACCTTGAGACCATAAAAGCCATATATGAATGACCCAATGCTAATATCATCCTCAATGGGGAAAAACTGAGAGCTTTCCCCCTAAGGAACAAGACAGGGATGTCCACTCTCGCCACTGTTATTCAACATAGTATTGGAAGTCTTAGCCTAGGCAATCAAACAACAAATTGGCCAGGAGGAGGTCAAACTTTCACTCTTCCCAGATGACATGATACTCTATATGGAAAACCCAAAAGATTCCACCAAAAAACTGCTAGAATTGATTCATGAATTCAGCAAAGTTGCAGGATATAAAATCAATGCACAGAAATCGGTTGCATTCCTATACACCAACAATGAAGTGACAGAAAGAGAAATCAAGGAATTGATTCCATTTATAGTTGCACCAAAAAACCATAAAATACCTAGGAATAAATCTCACCAAAGAGGTGAAACATCTATACACTGAAAACTATAGAAAGCTTATGAAAGAAATTGAAGAAGACACCAAAAAATGGAAAAATATTCCATGCTCCTGGATAGGAAGAACAAATGTTGTTAAAATGTCTATAGTACCCAAAGCAATCTACATATTCAATGCAATCTCTATCAAAGTAACACCAGCATTCTTCACAGAGCTAGAACAAACAATCCTAAAATTTGTATGGAGTCAGAAAAGACCCCGAATAGCCAAAGCAATGTTGAAAAAGAAAACCAAAGCAGGAGGCATCATAATCCCAGACTTCAAGCTATACTACAAAGTTGTAATCATCAAGACAGTATGGTACTGGCACAAGAACAGACACTCAGATCAATGGAACAGAATAGAGAACCCAGAAATGGACCCACAAACATATGGCCAACTAATCTTTGACAAAGCAGGAAAGAATATCCAATGGAATAAAGACAGTGTCTTCAGCAAGTGGTGCTGGGAAAACTGGACAGTGACATGCAGAAGAATGAACCTGGACCACTTTCTTACACCATACACAAAAATAAACTCAAAATGGATGAAAGACCTCAATGTAAGACAGGAAGCCATCAAAATCCTTGAGGAGAAAGCAGGCAAAAACCTCTTTGATCCTGGCTGCAGCAACTTCTTACTCAACATGATTCTGGAGGCAAGGGGAACCAAAGCAAAAATGAACTACTGGGACCTCATCAAAATAAAAAGCTTCTGCACAGTGCAGGAAACAACCAGGAAAACTAAAAGGCAACCAGTGAAATGGGAGAAGATATTTGCAAATGACATATCAGATAAAGGGTTAGCAGCCAAAATCTATAAAGAACTTATCAAACTCAACACCCAAAAAACAAATAATCCTGTGAATAAAATGGCAAAAGACATGAATAGGTATTTTTCCAAGGAAGACATTCAGATGGCCAACCAACACATGAAAAAATGCTCAACATCACTCATCATCAGGGAAATACAAATCAAAACCACAACAAGATAACACCTTACACCTGTCACAATGGCTAACATTAACAACTCAGGCATCAACAGATGTTGCCAAGGATGCGGAGAAAGAGGATCTCTTTTGCATTGTTGGTGGGAATGCAAGCTGGTGCAGCCACTCTGGAAAACAGTATGGAGGTTCCTCAAAAAACTAAAAATAGAACTACCCTACGACCCAGCAATTGCACTACTAGGCATTTATCCATGGGATACAGGTGTGCTGATTCAAAGGGACACATGCACCGCCATGTTTATAGCAGCACTATCAACAATAGCCAAAGTATGGAAAGAGCCCAAATGTTCATTGATGGATGAATGGATAAAGAAGATGTGGTGTGTGTGTGTGTGTGTGTGTGTGTGTGTGTGTGTATACAGAGACACACACACACACACACACACACACAATGGAGTATTACTCGGCTATCAAAAAATAATGAAATCTTGCCATTTGCAACTACATGGATGGAACTGGAGGGTACCATGCTAAGTGAAATTAGTCAGAGAAAGACAAAAATCACATGACTTCACTCATATGAAGTGAGACAAAACAGATTAACATAAGGGAAGGGAAACAAAAATAATATACAAACAGGGAGGGGGACAAAACAGAAGAGACTCTTAAATATGGAGAACAAACTGAGGGCTTCTGGAGGGGTTGTAGGAGGGGGGATGGGCTAAATGGGTAAGGGGCATTAAGGAATCTACTCCTGAAATCATTGTTTCACTATATGCTAATTTGGATGTAAATTTTAAAAAAATAAAATTAAATTAAAAAAAATAACAGAGCATACAGGGAATGACCCATAATATTTTATGGAATTTCATAAACACAAAGATGCAGCTGCTACATTAGCTGCTATAAATGAGAGACTATTTCTGGTAAAAGAAGTCAAATGAAGTGGACAATAGCATCTAGGAGTCAGAATGCACTATCAGAAGATACAATCAGTAATTTCCATGTGTTTGCTGGAAATTTGAGCCAAGAAGTTATAACAAAGGATATCAAATCATCCTTTTCCCCTATTGAAGGAATGCCAGATACCTGGGTTATTAGAGGTATAGCAACGGGAGAAATCTATTGAGCTATCTACTACTGAGCTATCATTTTGTATGTTTAACAAATAAATGGATGAAAAGATGCAATTGTATATACCCAGTATCAGTGATGAAAGAATTGTCAGGTCAGTTAATTGGGCCATACAAAAGCCACATGCACCATAAGTACATAAAAATACAACCAAAAGTAGTTGAAAGTTGAAAATCACAAAGGTAGTGGCTTAAATAACCTCACACTTATTACTTCACAGTTTTTGTGGTTCAGGAGTCCTGGCACAGCTAAGTTGCGTCCTCTGCTTAGTCATATAAGGCAGCTGAGTCTGGGTTCTCATCAGAGGCTCGGTTGGAGAAGAACCCATCATGCTCCCTGAGTTCCCTGGCAGATTCCATTTCCTCTGCCTGTGGGATGCATGGCAGCTTGCTTCTTCAAAGCCAGCAATGGAGAGAGAGAGAGACACTCTCTAGCAAATCTGCCAGCAAGACAGTCTATGTAACATATTACAATCCCATCACCTTTGCTATTTTCTATTGGTTAGAAGTAAATTACAAGCCCTGCTCACACTGAAGCAGAGGGATTTATACAAGGGTGCAAATATCAAGAGTCAGGGATGATGGAGGACATATTCAAGTCTCTCATGACTGTGTCATGTTTCACAATAGAAATATACTTTGAATATGAAAGCCTTAGATATACCAACTTTGTGACCCCAGAAAAGTTTCTTAACCTCTCCAGGACTCATTTCCTTTTATGAAAATTATAGACAAAAACACTAAAATATAATAAATGTGAACGTGCTTTGTAAACACTAATTTCAGTGAACATTAATTGGTCGACCAGGTCTCCCCTTTTCTTGGCAATTTCCTCTATCCTACATATTCTCTACCTACATTTTCATTGTATCTAAATCTCTATGATAACTAGTTTCTGAATCCAATATCTAAGAAGACTTAAACTTAAAAACCATGGGAGGGCATCTATAATCAATACCAAAACATGAGTAATTCTAAGGGACAGGGTTGTCCCCTCCAAAGTGATTTTGGGTAAGTGGGATCAGCCCCATGTCTCTTTCCCTATGTGGTCAGTTTCAGGACCCGTAATGTGGCAAAGACTGGTAACTAATTGCCACAGATCCATGCTTTCCTTGCATGGGACAGAGGTGTTGCTGGGTAGCAGCTGCCTGGCTTGGCATTATATTTGGCAGCCCTTATATCTGCCTTATATCTGGGCAGAACTATGTGGCTGGTTGCTGACCAATGGAATGTGGGGAGAAATGATACACATCACTTCCAGGACAGGACCAAGAATATCCCAAAGAAATCCCGCTCTCTCCTCCCCCCTTTTCCAATGGACGGTAACACACATTCAGAGTGACTTTGGAAACCCAGTTTGAAAACAACAGTCTGTCATCTCCACACTGACTGTGTAGAACATAGCTCCCCCCTTGCCACTGATTAAGTTGGACAGGAAATAAATTTGCATTATGTTAAGCCACAGGTTTCTGAATTTATCAGTCCTAATGGCCAGTGTTGCCTTCACATATATATATCTTGAAGAGAGATCAGTGGAATTTTTAAAAATACACAAACTTCCTCTAACACAGTGTTTCTCAAACTTTAGTATGTATAAAAATGATCAGGGGTCCTGTTAAAATGCTGGTTCTCATTTGGTAACTCTAGAGGAGGGTCTGACAGCTGCATTTCTAAACAGGCTCTGACATGATGCCGAGATTGGAACACACAAGGAGTAATAAAGCTCCAACACAATGGTTCTCAAACTTCACTGGGTATCAGAATGCCCTGCAGGGCTTGTTAAGATATGGATTGCTGGGTACCTTCCCAGAGCTCTGGGGTCAGGCCCAAGAATTTGTATGTCTAACAAGTTCCCAGACAATGCTGATGCTATTGGTCCAGGACCACATTTGAGAATCGCTGAGCTAAGCAATTCTGGTCCACACCCTTTCCTGGCTTCTATGAAACTCATTAGTCCTCAGGTCAGTGTGTCATTTATCACAGGTATGTTGGATAAGAAGAAAAGAATACTATGGACCAATACCTTAAAGCAGTTGTAATCATCTAGAGTATTTTTTATTGTTTTCTGCTTTTGATTTGTTTTTTAAAATACTGATACCCAAGTCCCAGTCCAGACTAATTTAATCTAAATCTTGGAAGGGAGGGCAAGTATTGGGCATTAATGTTTTTTTTAAAGCACTTCATGTGATTCTATTAAGCAACTAGGGTTTAGAACCACTGCCTTAAAGAAATGCCAAGTGTCAGCAATCTGAGAGGCAAGACTCTTGCTGTTTCTTAAACTGTTAACTATTGATATGAAGACTAGCCTTATCTAATTCTCTTTCTAACCAGTGGGAGAAAACTCAACTTCTGGAACATATGGTTGGTATCAACACTATTTGATTAGGCAACTTTCCTCCTGCTTTGACAAGAGGTTATGGGAGGCTGAATTAATGCAAAAAACAAAACAAAACAAAACAAAACAAAAAAACGTTCAAGGTGGTTCTCTCATTAAAAAAAAAAAAATGCAGGTGAAAGCCAATAATACCAGGAAAGAAAGAAGAGGGAGGGAGGGAGGGAGGGAGGAAGGAAGGAAGGAAGGAAGGAGGGATGGAGACACACCAAGAGAGCAACAGAGGGAAGGGAAGGACACAACAGTTTTTCCTGGGGAAATGGAAGTTATTTTGCTCCAAGTCAAGAATTATTCCCTGATTCTGTCAGAAATCATTTAGCAGTTATGCACATTGGTGACCAGAGTTGGACCTCATAGTGTTTACTATTTACAAAACCAGGCAAGAAAGATGCAGCAGTAGATTCCTTTGAAACTGACACCAAGGGGGATGTTTTCCTCCAAAGACAATGACCAGAGGTGACTGAAATGCATTTACATTTGTTCATTATCAGTTGTAGAAACCACTAACTTTCTGGCATACAATAGCTACCCAAATTATTCAATGTTGTAGGAAGACATCATCTTCTGAGAAGCCCATACATTTTTCCTCATGGAGAGTTTGGATAATGTGATTGGTGTGATTGGTCTCATCATATATTTGAGGTCACTAGCTATGCACTCTTCTGGATAAAGAAGGCAGTAATCCAATTGTCATTTCAATGCCTCACCATTGACCCCTAACCCTGACAAGACTTCATCTTCCCAGGAACGTCCTATGTAACCAGTACATGTGTCCAATAACTAGTCATATGGTGGCTCTTTCCAATATAGCTTTATGAAATAAAAAGGAGGTGGAGACAGGACAGCATTGTGGCCAAGAGCATGGGCATTGAGTTTATTCTCACCAGGGTTTCAGTTGCAATTATGTGACTTATCTGTGAGACCGCTAGGCAGTTTCCTTGACCAAATTTCTACCTCTTCCCATGACTATAAACTTAGCAGCTAGACATTAGGTTTCAAATTATTTGAATAAAAATTAAAAGAGATGACTCATACTTGCAACGTTTCTGGATACACCTAGATAAAGGACTATTCCCTAGATGAAGGTATTGACAAATAACTCCCACAAATTATGTTTTAAATACATAACATAACATAACATAACATAACATAACATAACATAACATAACAATATCATAATAGTAGTATGAACAAAACTTGGGGAAAACATAAAAAGGGTGGTTCTGGGAAGACAGCAGAGTAGGGATTCCCAGTGGATGTCACACTGTGGCCCTCAGACCAGCAGCATCAGCATAAGCCAAAACTTGTTACAATGAAAGTTCTTGGACCCCACCCCAGATTTACTAAAATCTGGAACTCCAGGATGTAGCCTCGCAATCTATTTTAACAATCCACCCATGGGATTCTGATGTGTCCTAAATATGAAAACTATTGCCCTAAACCAACAAGAACAAGGGGAGATGGTGTGGCAGAGAGATGAATATACAGAGTCTCAGGTATTATAACTGAGCCATTTGAGATGCTAGTGCCCACTCTGGAATAACAGGCAACAAATAGGAAGGAATCAAGACTGACCTGTGGATTTGAGGGGAAGAGGGCTGGAGAAAGTGGGGGTGGGGCAGTTAAGCATGAAAAAAGTGAAACCAGGTGGGAATGAACCAAGGCCAGCATCTGGGTGTGAGCAAATACATGGTCCAAACCAAATAGGCAAAATACCAAGAACCAAAGTTCCAGAGGTTACCGGCAACTAAGACTGGCATGGCATGGATAAGAGCCAAGATGGGATGTACAATGTTATAAAGACTGTTTTGTCATATAAAGTCTTACTGATCCAGGACCCAGAGCAGAGAATATGACATGGGGTCCCTTCCTCATAGAGGGACAACTCAAAGGGAAGTAAAGAGATCAGAAGCCTGATCACTGAGACCTCCAGCCAATGAGCATTTATTGCACATCAAGGCTTAAAAATTGACCTTTCAAAATTAATAATCCTCCTGAAATTGAAGGATAACCCTTGCAGGATTAACTGAGCTCCCTGTGCCCTCAGTGTACAAACCCTCTCCTCTGGTAAATGGAGGCTGACCTACAGTTCTCCCTATGCCCAGAGCCCTTTCTGTCCACCAGTGTCATATCTCAGGTAAGACAGACATCTGGTTCACTGCTTATCAGTTCCTGGTTTAGCATTGCTTCTTGATTTCTCTCCTTCTGGGTTTAATTTCCTTCTTACCTACTTTAGATTATCTCATTCAGCAACATTCTATGAATGGGCACCACCCAGTTTTGTCTAAATGGATTTCTAAAGGGCGCCTGGGTGGCTCAGTTGATTAAGCATTAGACTCTTGGTTTTGGCTCAGGTCACAATCTCCCAGTTCATGAGATTTAGCCTCACGTCCAGCTCTGTGCTGACAGCAGGGAGACTGCTTGGGATTCTCTCTGTCTCTCCCTGCTCCATCCCCACTAGTGCACACTCTCTCCCTCAAAATAAATAAACATTAAAAATACAAATGGATTTGTAAAAATGCATTTTTTTTCACTCAGCTCTGTGAAGACATCCCTCTTATTATTTTCTTGCCTTCATTTTGTTGATGAGTAATCCTTTTTACATAGAAATGTTCCTTCCTAGGTCCTTCTTTACTTCATAGTTGGCATTTTGCCATTTTTCCAAGGTAAGTCTTTTTGTGGATGTATTTTTATTTATCCTGCTTGGTACTCATTGTGCTTCTTAAGGGTCACTTTGTCATTTGCTTTAGTAAATTTTCAGTCACTATTGATTCAACTAAATATGATCTGATCACCACTACCTTTATTTCCTGTTTCTGATTCTTCTCATTTTATGCCTCAGCCTTCTACTTCATTCATTTTTTTTCTCTCCATGCTGCATTTTGAATAATTACCAAAATGGGGCTTTCTGTTCATTAATGCCTTCTCTAAGTTTAATCCAGATGTTTAACACATCAAATTAGGTTTTATATGATTTCAATGACTATACTTTTTGTTTCTAGAAATTCCATTTAGATCTTTTTCAAATCTGCCTCTTCTAGTTCATAATGGGTTCTTTTCCTTATGGTTTCCATGCTATTTCACTTATTTAAAATATTCTTATTTAAAGTATCTTTGGATTTTCCCACTATCTTGATATTTAGGATCCATCATTTCCTCGTGTGGTTTATAATTTTTATTGTGAGCTTACCTTACCACGTTTTTTCCCTCCTGGGGAGCTGGAAATCGTGGTAATCTTGCTACAAGGAACTTTGCATTTGTTTCTTGCTTGGCACTCTAGGAATTTCTCTGGTCTGGGAACCATTTTACATTAATTTATAGCCCTGAGGAAAGTCCTGTAGTGAAAATGCATGTAGTGAAAATTACAGTCCACACCCACAGCTTGTATAGGCAAGCCTAGTTTTTAAATTTCTCATATAAGACATTTTGTCCACCCATAGCCTAGGGCAGAAAAGTACATTCAGGTCACTTCTCTGTGCTAGTAGGAAGAATCTTTCTAGTTCTATCACTTAAGGGTTCTGACTTTATGTAAGTTCAAGTTCTCTACCTCACACAGGCCTAAAGCCGCATCTCAGCCTTATTTGGGTGTTCAAGCCCAATTCCTTAGCCTTTAAAGCCTATATCCAATCTGATATCCCTCTTCATACTGATGACATCAGTTCATGAGATTTGTGTTCTGGCTTTAATTTCCCTTCCCATTTCTGAAGGGAAGGGATTTCCAGGGGGATTTCTTTCTTTTCTTTTCCTTTTCTTTTCTTTTTCCTTCCTTTCCCTTCCCTTCTCTTGTTTTCAGCTCAGTTATATATTTAAAGGTTTAGCTAAGTCTGACCCAATGGAGAAAATGAGAGGTAAGACATTCAATGGTCTCTCTTACATAACACTGGCTCCTTTGACACTCTTAAGTATTCTGCAACTACTTGAGATCAATCTTTTGGGAAGAGTGACTTGAAGCAATTCTATCCTGTCTCTCTTTTGCTGTGGCCCAGACTGAAATAAGCCATGTTTTCCATTGTTGTGTCCTCACTGTCCACCACATGCCCTGCATTCTTCCAAATGAATTACTGTGCTACTAGCAGAAAGTGGGGAAGCAAGAAAATAGGCAGCTTCTGTGGAAAAGTACCTAGCTGTGTATAAAATGCAAATGCTTATCAAAGAAACAGGCACCTCATTTCAAGCCAGGGTGGCCACTACAAACCTGACTGGGTGTCATGGAATATTTTACTTCCTATGTTCTCTCTTTTCCATTTTCCTGTCTCCAACCACTTCTACAGCCTGAACCAGCATAGCAGATCTCAAAAGTAACTACTCTGATATTACAAAACTTCCAGGGAAACCTAATTGAAGAATTCATTTCCCACTTGCATCAGTCAGGATAGGTTAGGTTAAGCTGTCCTAACAGAAACCCAAAAATGAATGGCCTGAAACAACAATTTCTGGCTCATCCACATAAGCTTCATGGTGGTGACATGTATCACTTTTCATAGTCCGAAGCAAGCCACATGACCACATCTAACCTCAAGAGTGCAGGTACTAATCCCACCACATGCCAGAGAGGAGGACTGGAAATATATGGGAAACAGAACTATGATTACCACACCACTCTCTCCCATACCAATTTTCTTTGCTTAAGAGCAGAATTCCTTTGGGGGCTACCATTATGATCACTGCAGAAAAGCCAACAGTAGTGCTATAGGAGAGGGAGCTGCCAAAGATGAACACCATGGCAGCCTTTAGCAACTAACTGGAAACTAACCTGCTGACCACTGGGGGCTGGAAAGGGCATTTACTATGTATTACACGTATCTTCTATATGTACTACTGTTGTAGCTTATTTGAATCGGAGACCCTAGACTAACTTTTCATATAAAACAGTGATATTTACTCCTCAGAACTTTAAAATCATAGGATTTCATGGCTTACGAGTCACTTTAAATTTTTTTTTTAACTTTTTTTTTTTTTTTTTTTTGAGAGACAGAGACAGAGCATGCGTTGGGGAGTGGACAGAGAGAGTGGGGGGGAGTCACAGATTCTGAAACAGGCTCCAGTCTCCGAGCTGTCAGCACAGAGCCTGGCGCAGGGCTCGAACTCACTAACAACGATATTATGACCTGAGCCAAAGTTGGATGCTTAACAACTGAGCCACCCAGGCGCCCTGGTTTATGAGTCACTTTAGTTGGACATTCTGAGAAGGAAGTATCCGTGTCCTCATTTTATATATGCTCAAACTAAGACTAGGAGAAGAGGTAAAATTAGGTTTTCCTCAGTTTTCTTATCTGTCATATGGAACTAATCATATACACCTTGTAGATTCATTGTGAAAGAGACAGTTATAACATATATAAAATTTAAGCACTTTGTGAGTACTCAGCAAATATTCATTCCCTTTCCAGTTTGGGGATATGGGAGATCAGTTAGGGATAGATTGGCTGAGAACTTCTTTACAAATGACATGAGACTTGAGCTAAAGGCATATCACTTAGTATAAAACATTGATTTAAAATCAGCAACAATATGGGGCACCTGGGTGGCTCAGTCAGTTAAGCATCCAACTTTGGCTCAGGTCATGATCTCACAGTTCAAGGGTTTGAACCCTATGTCAGGTTCTGTGCTGACAGCTCAGAGCCTGGAGCTTGCTTTGGATTCTGTGTCTCCCTCTCTTTCTGCCCCTCCTCTACTTGCACTCTGTCTCTCCCTCCCTCAAAAATAAACATTAAAAATTTTTAAAAATAAAATCAGCAACAACAACAACAGAAACAATATATACCTAGATCTTAAAGGGTATTAAAATAGTATAAAAAATAAAAAGTATAAAAAATAGCATTACTATGTGTAAGTTTCCTTACAAATATCAACTCATTTAATCCACATGGTAAGTGTATAAGATAGCTGTCATTTCTATCATGATTTTATAGATGACGATGGTGGGGCACAGAGAGGTTAAGCTATTGGCCCAAGGTCACACACGGATGGAACTGGGATTTGAACCAGTCAGTCTGGCTCCAAAACCCATGCCCTTCACCAACAGAGTTTCCTAGTGCAGCAAACAAAGTGTATTTGGAACTACAGCTCCACTTGAAGAATTTGTCATTTCTACTACTCAGAAGCAATAAGTGGTGTGCAGAGTCCCTAATAAAGCTGGGATGTGGCACACTCTTTCTTCTTGCCATCAGCCCCTGATGCAGCGGAAGGCGTGGCTTGGGCACACTGTGATCCTGGTGGCTGATGAACTGGAAAGCAGCAGTGTTGTTTTAAAACCCATATGTCACTTTTCTTTCAACATCTGAGTTTCTAAAAGTTCTTATCTACAGATGGCTATGAAATTTACAGACTTTTTAGTACCTATTAAGTATTTTATGCAATCTTTAATACGTTGCATCACAATTGGACCAAACAGTGCAATCCTATTTATTGGTTTAGCAGCCTAAGTACACTGTAATAACTACGCTGGAATTTTAATTTATTTCACTATTTAGATATGGCCTCAGTCTTCCTTTTAACTCTACAAATGCTACAGAGAAAACTTGTAGACCTAATTTCAATGAACTGCACAAGTAAATATATCATTAAAATAATTAAAATTATCTAGAGATTGGCCAGATAATTCAGTGTCCAATTCTCTGTTAGGTCTTTGTCAAAGGCAAAGAGCCCTTTGTTAATTTCCTTGTGTACTTGATTTTATTTCTGAAATCATTGCTAAACGGTTCTAGATAGATGTTTTGTGTGGTGATTGGAGAAGTAAACATCTAAACAATAACTTCTCAGAAATCACATAAAAACCAAGAAGTTTTTGACTGAGCTAAATTGCCCAGGTAGAGAGAACTTCCAATGAGAATTTCTACCTAAGGAGATCACTAAATAAGTAGTCTGTGATTACTATTCCTTTATTTGCATAAGCACTTAACCCCAATACAGGTGACTATTCTAAAAGAAATTAAAAGTGAAAGCAATATATGGTAAGAGAACTAGAGGGTATTTACTACTGCCTAAAGAGGAAATGTAAAATAAAGAAAACACAGCCAGCCCCTCCAAAGAAACAAACCTCAAAGACCTCCTCCTTAATTGGCATGTAACCAATTAATTTTAATTAGATGGCAAGCCCCTCCTGGTTACCACCCAGTAGTTGAGGGGTTAAAGGAATTAGGGAGGGCTACCAGGATAGCTGATGAGTGATTTTTGCATGAATAAGAATTCCTGAGTGGGAGTGAGATCTACCACCTCCCTTCCCATCTCAAGGTACTTCAGGCTCAACTGGATATAAAAATTAGACAGTGTTCTTTCTGCTTCATACATCACCCAACAGAACACAGCTGGCTGTTTGGCCCTGGAGCAAACACATTTGAATAGACAAAAATACAGGCTACGTTAGGGTAACTTGACTGAATTGCCCTTCAACCTGAATTTTTTCTTATTCATTTACTGATTTATTCATTCATTTATTTGACAAGCTAGGAGGACTTTGAAAATTTCCCCAATTCCTAAAACACCCCTTCTTTCAATAAGGAATGTTTCTACCCTGAAAACTTATTTTATCGTTTATCATATACTCACAGTCAGCATCATCTCCAGCGATATGAATCTCAAAATGACAAGGGAGCTTCTGGGCTCTGAATTTAAGAAGGCTTAATTCAAAGTGGCAAAAATCCAGGCTTATTCAACGTACCTCCCCATTCTTCTCTTCCAACTTTTGGGAATCATCATTGCTTTACAGGCTTAATGCCAATCTATAAAGTTATAATCTCTGGTAAAGCCTATGAAAAGTGTCCCTGTAACAGCCACCTGTGCACCTCTTGGGGGTGTGGGGAGCTGTCCTGCTCATTTAGGGACAGCTTGATCTGCTGACAAGTTGAAGATTTTACTGGCTGATCAATGCTCAAAAGTAAACATGGGGTTTTCAGAGGGAGGGGGAGATGAATGCTGGAAGATAAAATATCAGGAGAAATGGGGGCATATAAAAGAAAAAAGTGGGTTCTTGGAATTTCTGTGCTCCTGCTTTTCCTTTCTGTAGCCAGGATGAGTAAAGGAACAAATCTCTCATTTTAATCAAATCACAACACAACTCAATGGAAAATTAAAAAAAAAAAAATTATCACAGCCCTACTCCCAGGACTTTGTAGGAGAGAACACTAATGGATTGGCCTTGCAGACTTCACTAGAGTCAGATTCAAGAGATGAAAGAAAGAACAGGGGGCAGACTCTACCAAAACAAAAAAATTCTTTTGCCCAACTATGATGAAATTGACTCTTGTCTTATGCAAAAATGTATTGGATAACAGCTCTGATGCTTCAGGGCATGTGAACAATTGCTTAAATACACAAGAGAGAAACTGCAGTTTACTCCCACAAATAGAATCCTACTATAAGAGATACATAATTAAATTTAGATATATATTAAGATGAAATTTTTAACAATCTTGAAAACGACCAATTTTTTTCTTTTTAAAAATAATCTATGCATGATTTGTAAAGCCCACATGATGTTTCTGTACCTTGAATGTCACCTTATATTGGAAGAGTTTGTTCATTTTTTTTTACTCCAGGATATGCATGCGTGTTTATGTCTATGTTATGCATACATACACTTTAATGAATACTTTCTGTACACAAAAAATGACATTATCTTTGCATAAAAAAATATACTTCCAATAAAATTACCAGTATCATGAAATCCACTTTTATTTTCTTCCCTCCCTGCAACTGTAAAAACTTTACTCTTTTGGGGCACCTGGGTGGCTCAGTTGGTTGAGCGTCCAACTTCAGCTCAGGTCATGATCTCACGGTTTGTGGGTTTGAGACTGGCATCTGTCTCTGTGCTGACACCTTGGAGCCTGGAACTTGCTTCAGATTCTGTGTCTCCCTCTCTCTGCCCCTCCCCTGCTTATGCTCTGTCCCTCTCTCTTTCTCAAAAATAAACATTAAAACAAAAATTTTTTTAACTTTACTTAAAAATTTGTTTTTTTAATTTATTTATTTTGAGAGAGAGAAAAAGAGAGACCATGTGCATGTGTGTGCGAGTGGGGGCAGGGAGAAGACAGAGGAAGAGACAGAATCCCAGGTAGGCTTCCTGCGGCCAGTGTGCAGAGCCCATGGAAATGGTGAGATCATGATTGAGCCAAAATCAAGAGTCAGAGCTTAACTGATTGAGTCACCCAGGCACTCCTAAAACTTTACTCTTAAATAAACTAGCATTAACACCTCAAAGTAAGCAGGAAAAACCTTTCAAAAACCAATGAGCATTGTGATTACATGACTATTTTGCTCCTTCTGGTCCTGGCAGTTAGTATAAAAACCTTAAAAAAATCTGTTTTATGTCCATGAATGAGTTTTTGCATGACACAAAAGTGCAGGGATTTGGGCCAGAGAATATGTGGCCAATAAAAACAAGAGGTTTTACCTGGTGCCAGCAGAGTGGAGATTTTAAGAACTGGAAGGTGGACAAGAGAGTAGATCCAGGAGATTGAAGGGGGTGTCCATTGACTCTTGAAAAGAGATAACCTCTGTTTGCCTGGGGGATGTGGATCTATTCAGTAACTGGTTTTGAAGACAGAGGGGGATGAATCCTTGAACCTCAGTTTATCGTAGTGATTCTTAATGGAGAGAATAACAACATGATGCTTTCAAAACTGCACATGCTTCTACCCATCCCAGAGATTCTAATAGTCTCTATTCAGGAGAACATGTCTCTCAACAACAAAATCCCTAGGAACTTTGTCGGTGGAATCAGAATCACAGACACTTCTGGTTAAGAAGGAGTTAAGGAATCACAGAGCCCAGGCCTTTGGGGTAGTCATTGCCATGAGGTTCTAGTAAGGGTTATTATTTTTTTTTAGCAGCATTCATAGGCACTCGACAAAGCTCTCAATGGTCTCTGGGCTTTTGCTTCCACTATTTCTTTGCTGTCAATGCCTACCTTGCCTTAGCTCTCTTTCTTCACCATTATGATCTCTCCATTTTACTGCACTTACTCTACCTTCATAAATCTAACCCTCTTTTAAGACTAGGCTCACAGATTCCGCCCCCCCCCATCCTCCAAGTCAGAGTTAAAGTTCTTCTAAAACCTTGGGTTTCTGTCTATGCATGTTAGCACCTCCTATAATTATATTGTTTATTTACTTGCTTATGTTATTATGCACTGAATTTTGCAAGGTCAGGGAGCAAGTTTCATTTGCTTTTGAAATCCTCATCCTGATAGGGTCCACTGCAAAATAGACATCTAAGTCTTTGTTGAAATGAACTAAACTGAAATTCCAAGACAGCTTTTTAAAGATTTATTCAAAATGACAATTTTAAAAGACACAGCAAAGGAAAGAGAGGAGAGGGATAAACTTGGAATTATTCAATCATCTTAAGTGATGGCATCTAGGGAATATCATAACTATGAGATATAGATTATTGTCAAAGCTATACTTAAAAATGGAGTATAAGTGGCTACCAGAGAATATTCAAGCAAACATGAAAGGAAGTCTAAAGAGATACTACTGAATTGGAAATTTTGCCTTTGGATACATTTAACTTGGCATGACTTTCATTGTTTAAACAGGTGCACTGTCTGCTATCTCTTGCATCACCAAAACCACAATCTAAAGCGTGGGAAGATTTATGGAGTCTCTATGATCCTCTGTCTTTTCATATTTTTTTCCTGGCTACGTCAAGCCTGAATGATATGGCATGGCATACCCCAATCTGTGAATTTTATTTGCAAAGATGTATTAGGTGAGTCTAGAAGACAGACACAGAGAAACAAACAGTTGATATTCACTGAATGCCCGCTATGTGCTGCCAGAAATTTACAAAGAATTCTACATAAACCAACAAATATAATCCTCATGATGACTGTTCAAGATCAATATTTGAGGGCCACCTGGATGCCTCAGTCGGTTAAGCACCTGACTTCGGCCCCGGTCATGAACTCATGGCTTGTGGGTTAGAACCCCACATCAGGCTCTGTGCTGACAGCTCAGAGCCTGGAGCCTGCTTTGGATTCTGTGTCCTCCTATCTCTGTCCCTCCCAGGCTTGGCCTCTCTCTCTCAAAAATAAATAAATAAACACAAAAAAAAAGGAATGCCAGATCAATATTTGCATCACAAAGGTGAGGAAAGTGAACCTCTCACTGAGATGAAGTCACTGTTCTAGAACTACACAGCAGGTGAAGGGCAGAGACAGAATTGGAATTGAGGCCTACCTCTGCCCACAATTCATGGGTGATTTCTGTGCCCCATGGTTCACATTCCCACCTGTGAGGTGGTTCAGGGAGAGCAAGGTCCACCACAAAGGGCTGACACAGGGATCCCTTGCTACAGAGATGACACACAACAGAAATATTTAGCTACACTCACAAAAGGGGTTGTATGGCATAGTGGACATATTAATCTGAGGTGATAAATCTAGAAAATCACGCATATAAATTCACTCAGGCAACAAAATATTTATGTCTTTGTCTTCACTGTAGGAGATCAATATCAGTATTATTTGACCACCCTTCATGCATCCTGTACTTGGAAAGAGGACTTCATTCCATTTGTATTTAATGGAATAACTAAATGAGGCATTTTACTCCTTCCATGTTGTTTAATGTGTATCATGGTTTGTAATCATTTCCTCTTTTCCCTTTCTTAATATTTTTTGGGTTTCTTTTCTTTTCATTTCCTTTCTCTGTATTAATAATTTGGAAATTCTACTATGCTTTTTATTGTCTTTTATTCTTCTATTATTATATATGAGTTTGAGAAGTAGTTTTCCAACTCTTCCTCATTGCACTTCAGCTCAACAAGATCAAATATTATTTGCAGAGTCACTGTCCTATGTTCCATTCTTATTCCCAACTCTTAGATTTTGTTTAGATAAACTTCAGTTCCAGGTTATTGGCTTTATTTTCTCCCACAACAGAATGCCTCTTCTGTTTCAAAAAATCATTATTTAACAAATACACTTTTCTGACACTTCTCCACCCTTTATACTAACTTTTGTATTGCATGATTTGCTGCTTAACAAAAATTTTTACTTTTCTTCATTTCTGCCTTGTGATCATGAATTAATCATTAATTATTTAAACTATGTTTGTGAATTTTCCCCTAGATAAATGGCATCTTCTTTCATTTCTCTCCTTTTGTCCTAAGTGGTCACTGATATTTCATGATTTTTGGATTTCCAGAATTGTAAATGAGAACTCTCATGCTAATCTGATGATCCCCTCTTCTTTGTAAGTGAATTGTTCTTTCTGGGTACAGGCTTATGATACATTCTCTTTATTCTTAGATTAAGTAATATCCTGGATGTGTGTCTTTTATTTAATTCTGCCTGAGACTAAGTCAGCTCAGTTAATCTCACTCAAGTTCCTCTGAGATCAGAGACATTTTCTTCTATCATCTACATAAGTATCCCCTTTCCTGTCTCTGGAACTCCCACTGATTGCACCTTAATCCTGAACCTGCCCTCTCAGCCTCCTGCTTTCCTCTCTTGGTTTTTGTACCTTTGCCTGTTTGCGTGATGAGCTATTTCTTCTGATGATCTTCCATTCCCCATTTCTGTTTCCAACAGGTCTCTCTTCTTTTTCAAAAGAAAAATGTTCTATTGGAGTTTTTAAGTCATTGACCATGTTTCCTACATTCAAAATAGAAGTCCTTTTTTTGTGCTCCAAGTTTACTCACTTTGGAGCTCTAGTAGTTTTTATGAAAGAGCTTAATTGACATTTTTATTACCTTTACTTCAATGGGGGCTGCCTGTTACAGACTATCAGACAATCAGATAGGTTTTCCCCTCTCAGATTGCTAGTGTCCTTGAGTTGTAACTTGTCTTTGCATCATTATAAGCTTTGGGGAGTCCAGTTAAACTATACAGTCTTTTGAACAATGCAGCCTCCATCCTTATGGGTCATCAGAGAACAAGTTGTCAAATTCTCCACCCCCTGCCAAGTTTTCTACTCCTGGACCTCCTAGGTACATGTAACAGCTCTCTCCCAATCTGAGGAACTGGGAATAACTCTGTGAACCCACATAACTACCCCTACCCATGTCCTCTAGGGTTGGCTAAACCAGGCAAGCCTTCTCAAGATGACAAAAATTGGCTGGCACAACGTTTGTTGAAGAAACTTATGTCAGCTGACCATTCTGGCTGGTATAAAATTCCGGACTTCTCCTCAGTCTTCAGGGACAAGCAAAACCTCCTCTCTATAACTAGTGTCCTGACTTTTACCAAATATAACCAAATACTGGACCTGCTCTTTCCCTATAAATGAAATCTAAGATCCCTCCAGGGTCTACCAGTTTGCCTCCCCTCATTGATGCCTCAAGCTGCAGACTAAGATAGGAAGGAATGAGAGCCAGGGCCATATGCTCTAGTTGCTGTCTTTCCAGAATTTCCTCAGAACATATTTACTGAGCACTCATTATGTGCTGCCAGTGGAACATGTTGAAATGGAACCATCAGAGACCTCCATAGCTTTATCATGGAACACAATATTTAATGTTTGTTTGTTTAAAAAGGTTATTAAAATTACAGCTTAAAGAACTGAATGGTTCTAGACAATCTGTGAAGATAAATAACACAGGAGGAACCAAGCTACAAACATTTTTATTTTGTAATGCATGAAGTGTGCAAAACTTAATTGATATTACTCACTTAAGGGGTACAAAATCACTGAGGACAATTTAGAATCTGCTAACAAAGCAAATTCACTAGTACCTCACAGATTCCCAAGAAAACTCATGATATAAGACTTATTATTATCATCCCCCTACCTCTGATGAGTCCACAGTTCAAGTTAAGTGAAATGACTCGCCAAACAACAAATAAATAAATAGCGGAACTTAAATCTTCTTATGCCAAAAGTCAGCTCCAACATACCATGAAAATTCTTACCATAGGATCCCCAATAACACTGAATAGTGATAGCATGGCAAAATGCTAGCTTTAATTTCCTAAAGCAATGGTTCAGTTTCTACAGTGTAACAAATTGATAAATATACTTTAGCAAAGAATGCATTAATTTTCTAGTCCAGAGACAAATTTACAAGCAGATTCTTTTTCCTTTGAATAACTGTGACTGTATACAAAGTTAGACAATGTAAGCGCAGGAAACACACAAGCTTTAATGTCACCTTCCAGCAACTAGGATTTAGTAGGAAAGAACAGGGAGGGATCACCACCATGGAAGAAAATTGGGATTTACTGTCGCTTGTCTTTCTGATCAGGAAAGCATACTTGAAGATGGCAGGGGAAGATATAGAGTTCCTCTGGAATCTTATTTGTCCTAAGAGATTGGATTTTTTTTTCTCTTCCAGCAGGGGAGGAATAATGCTTTCATCAACAGGTGTCAGCTAAATAGAATTTTTTTTTAATTTTTTAATGTTTATTTTTGAGAGAGAGAGAGAGGAAGAGAGAGAGCATGAATAGGGGAGGGGCAAAGAGAGAGGGAGACACAGAATCTGAAGCAAGCTCCAGGCTCCAAGCTTGACTTACAGAGCCTGATGTGAGGCTCGAACACGCCGACCACAAGATCATGACCTGAACCAAAGTCAAATGCTCAAATAACTGAGCCACCCAGGTACCCCATCAGCCAAATAGTATTAGCACACAGATGGAGGAAGGGTCCTGTTGACATTAGATCCTCCCTATGTATAGGGCCAGTTGGCAAGAGTACTGACACCTATCAAGAGTTGCCAGACATTTAACAGTGGAGCTGCCAACACATGAGTAATTCAACCATCCTTTAAGTATGCACAAGTAACCATGTTAAGTGTGTATAGCTAACCTATCAGTATACATAGTCAATTCATTGTAAAGACGGTGCCATTAGCAAATTGTATCAGTACATATTATATTTAAATCCAATAAGCTTACCCAATTAAAGGACAATCCCATCAACCAGGTCATAGTGCTATTTAATTGAGGGTCTTGGTCCACAAAAAGCTTCTGTTTCAGAAAGCTAATATACGTGTTAATTATACATAAATACACATTCAGCCTAGGTTCTGCAACAGGGGTGTTTCACACAGTTACTACTTTTCTTTAATTCCTATCTTCCTTATGCTGTCAGCTTCATCATTCCGTAGGTACTTGTCTTATTTGAATGCTTCATTCTAGAAGTGCATTATTATTTTCGCAATTCCAGATACCAAATTTATAGTAGATTATTTCTAATTCTAATTCTAATTTCAATTAATTTCAATTCAATTAAGTCTTTAAAAATATCATACTTATGCTTTTAATTGCCTTCGTTTTTTTCAAAAGAAAAACTCCTTGCACACATCCTATTTTACATAAGTCTCTCATTTCCGAGGGAACTTCTCTAAAATGTTCACATGATCCCTGAGAGCCAGCAAGCTGAGGATAATATGAGGTGGGTTAAATCACTGCCCCTCTGACTACATCTAAAGGAACCATTTTTTCCATATTTGATAATACACTGACCCTGCAGTAAGGAACAGATTACAGTGGGGAAAATGGAAGTGGTTTCTCATATTTTGTTGGTGAGGCAGTTTTTCTACAGACTTAACAAAAGGGCCTAGAATCTACAGAAAAGCTATTCCATAGGTTGACCAAATTATTTTCTGTACACACCCATTATAGGAAGTTAAGTGAGAAAAAGCTTTCCTAAGTTGTCTGCCCTAAAACCTCCAAAGTAAATACCTTATAAGGTATTTACTGAGGTTTTCAGTTCCTTATTTTTTAGTATAAACATAATTTATTTAAACTTTTTTCTTAATTAAAAATTTTTTTTCATTTTAATTTCTGTATGATTAACATAACAGTGTTACATTAGTTTCAGGTGTACAATATAGCGATTCAACAATTCTATACATTACTCAGTGCCCAGGCCATCACAGTAAGTGTGCTCTTAATCCCTTTCACCTATTTCATGCATCCCCACCACCCTTCTGGCAACCACCAGTTTGTTCTCTATAGTTGAGAGTCTAGTTTTTTATTTATTTGTTTTCTTTCTTAAATTCCACATATGAGTGAAATCACATGGTATTTGTCTTTCTCTGATTGACTTATCTCACTTAGCATTTAAACCTTCTAGATCCAGCCATGTTGTTGCAAATAGCAAGATTTCATTCTTTTTTATGGTCGAGTAATATTCCATTATATAAACATATATCACATCATGTTCATCCATTCATCTATGGATGGACACTTGGGCTGCTTCCATATCTTGACTATAGCAAATATTGATGCAATAAACACAGGGTGCATATATCTTTTCAAGTCAGTGTCTTCATATTCTTTGGGTAAATACCCAGAGTGGAATAATTCGATTATGTGGTAATTTTATTTTGAATTTTTTGAGGAACCTCCATACTGTTTTCCACAGTGGATGCACCAGTTTACATTCCTACCATCAGTGCACAAGGGTTTTGTTTTCTCCACATCCTCCCCAACACTTGTTCTTGTGTTTTTTATTTTGGCCATTCTAACTGGTGTAAGGTAATATCTTCGCATTTCCCTGATGATGAGTGATGTTGAGCATCTTTTCATGTGTCTGTTGGCCATCTGTATGTCTTCTTTGGAGAAGTGTGTGTTCATGTCTTCTGTCCATTTTTCCATTAGGATGTTTAATTGTATAAGTTTTTTATATATTTTGGATATTAACCCTTTACTGAATATGTCACTTGCAAATATCTTCTCCCATTCAGTGGGTTATCTTCTTTTCTGTTGATTGTTTCCTTTGCTGTGCAGAAGCTTTTTATATGTCACAACAGTCTATTTTTGCTTTTGTTTCTTTTGCCGCAGTAGGCATACCTACAAAAACTTTGCTATAGCTGAAGTCAGAGAGATTATGCCTGTGTACTGTTCTAGGATTTTTATGGTTTCAGGTCTCATGTTTAGGTCTTTAATCCATTTTGAGTTTATTTTCATGTGTGTTGTAAGAAAGTGGTCCAGTCTCATTCTCTTGCATGTAGCTGTCTAGTTTTCTCAGAACCAGTTATTGAAGAGACTTGTCTTTTTCTTTTTGCATATTCTTGCTTCCTTTGTTGATGATTAATTGACATCTAGTCTTGGGTTAATTTCTGGGTTCTCTATTCTGTTTTATTGACCTATATGCCTAATTTTTAATTTTTTTTTAACGTTTATTTATTTTTGAGACAGAGAGAGACAGAGCATCAACAGGGGAGGGGCAGAGAGAGAGGGAGACACAGAATCGGAAGCAGGCTCCAGGCTCTGAGCCATCAGCCCAGAGCCCGACACGGGGCTCGAACTCACGGACCGCGAGATCGTGACCTGAGCTGAAGTCAGACGCTTAACCGACTGAGCCACCCAGGCGCCCCCTTATATGCTTAATTTTGTGCCAAGACCGTACTCTTTTGATGACTACAGCTTTATAGTATATCTTAAAATCTGGGATTGTGATACTTACAGTTTTGTTCTTCTTTTTCAAGAATTATTTTGGCTATTCAGGGTCTTTTGTGGTTCTGTACAAATTTTAGGATTATTTGTTCTATTTCTGTGAAAAATGCTATTGGTTTTGGATTACATTGAATCTGTATATTGCTTTGGGTAGCATGGACATTTTAACATTTTTTCCCCCAATCTTCCAATTATTGTCTATTTTATTTTCATACATTATCTTTTTACTTTTTTACATCTTGTTATTTACTTAACCTCTTAGAAAATGTTTTTCTTTCTTTTTCTATCAGTTGGTAACAGTGATTTATTAAGTGAGGAGAAAGAGGAAACTAAATGCATATGTAGGTCTGTATTCAGATGCATATATGCAGATAATATGCACATCTGTATGAAAATAGAAATCTATGTATGGTGATCATATAGTCCTAAGTAAATAATAAGAGATTTTGAAAAAGAATTTTTTACCATACCTATTCTTACACTGATCTAACATTTTGTATTTCTCAAAGTCACTTAAAAATCTTCCACTGCAATAGTGAGGTAGGGCAGATGTAAACCTTAATTTAAAAAAGTGCAGGCAGAGACAGTGATCAAACTCAAAGTCCTCGAGTTAGTGACAGAAATAAAACAGCACTTGAGTTCTTGTCTCTTTATGTCAACCTCCTTGTACAAATATGTAATATGGAGGGGTGCCTGGGTGGCTCAGTCAGTTGAGCGCCCAACTTCAGCTCAGAACATGATTTCATTGTTCATGAGTTCGAGCCCTGCACCAGGCTCTGTGCTGATAGCTCAGAGCCTGGAGCCTGCTTCAGATTCTGTGTCTCCCTCTCTCTCTGCCCCTCCCTTGCCCATGCTCTCTCTCTCTCTCTCAAAAATAAATAAACATTAATATTTTAAAAAATCAAATACATAATATGGAATAAAGAAGCATACTTGTAGTCATAAATTACTACAGGCCACACTGCCCTTATAGACAGATCTGACCAAAAGGTAAACTGGCAAATAGGAAAAAAAAGTTCACTTATTTGTTGAGGATCTTCCCACATCTGGTCATACTCCAAGATCTTTTATTAATTCATTCCCTTTCAATTTTCTAACCTGATGAAAAGCCCTCATGCCTGCAGCCACTACTCTTGTTCCTTGGTCTGAAGGCTTTGCCCAGCCTCAGCTCTCTCCTCAGTGGTTTCTCCTTGTCTCTGTCAAGGCAGACCCAAGCCCCCAGTCAAGGACTCTGTCCTACTCCCAAGCTCCGAGGCCTGAAGCACCACACATCAATCTGAAAAAAAAGACAGCTCATATTTGCTGACAGACCACTTATCCATCTTTCTTTCCCAGGTAACACAGCATTATCTGGAAATAATGCCTCTGATTTTACAAATTCCCAAAGGTGAACTCTCAGGTAACACAAGAAGCAGCACCAAGGCAGACCAGTAGGCCCAATGTCAAAGCCAAATGATGCCCTTATCTTAGATTGCCTCATACTTTCCCGACAGGCAGAGGGGGCTGTGCCTCAATGTACGTATCTAGGAAGGTGGTAGGAATGTGAAGGTTATTTCCCTCTCTGCCAGCATTTCCCGGTGAGGTTAGATCTTTTGTAGGTTGTCCATTTGCCCTCCCACCCCTCTTATGTGAGTGTGGTAAATAATTGTGTACCATAATCCACGATACAGTACATGCCTCTACATACATCACCAATAGCAATCATATATATCTCAAAGAAAAGAAGGGCGGGAGAAAGGGACAAACTTAACATGCCACTTTATTGGCCCAGAAATCCTTTCTGTATTAATAAGTGTTTTTCAATATACAAATATAGAAATTAAATGGGAAACTAATCAAGGCCAATTGTTATAAAAAGGATTATGTGAGCATGCAAACATTTACCTCATGAAGTGACTACCTCACTGAGGGCTTTGTATATGCCTGACTTATTTACCTAATCCCAGAACGGCAGATATAAGAAGCTCCTAGTTTAGGCAACATCAATAAATGTAAATACACAAATCTCAAGAGATGTTTTAGTCTGAAAATCTAATTGACTTAGCACATATTTTACCTGTGCCAATTGACTGAACACAAATCTACTAAATTTAATAAACATTTTTAGCAGTATCAGTTGATTGATAACTATTTTTTAAGAACAGGTATACCAGGGAATATTACCAACCTATGATGCTGTTAGTCCGTGGGACAAACATAGATCCCACTTCACAAAATTCCGGAGGCACCTTTCTCCAAAACACAACAGAGGCCAAGGTCAGCCTTGGACTAATCATGGCTGTTGATATATTCTTTGTGTGTGTGAGTGTGTGCGTGTGTATATATGTATATATGCATATGTATGTATATGTATACATACATATATAAATACTCTGTGCTTTGTCCTAGCTTTGGTATCTTAACAGCTCTAAAGTTCTAAAGTGGTTCTGAGCTCTACTCAGGAAATGTAAGTTCAGAAATATAGTAAAGAAAGACACTGTACATCCACCCACAGAGGTGACAGGTAATTGGCTCTCTTTTCAAGTTCACCAGATATTCTAATCAATTAACTCAAATCATTGGAAACCAGTATGTCTATGGAAGTGTTACCTTGCCATTTCTTCTTTTCTTTTTTTTTTTTTAAACAAAACTATGCTGACCTATAGAATTAAGAAGTTCTGACTTTATGGCTCAACTAAGTCATTTATCGGCATAAAACCTTGAAAAGGTCATTTAGCCTCTACAACTCTTAGTTTATTTGTATGTAAAATGAACCTAATAATAAAACTTACCTTATAGAGAGAGGATTAAATAGGTATACTTATTACAGTGTCTGGGCAAATACAAATGTTAATAATTATTACTAAATAGCTCAATTATCTTAACCCTGCTCAGTTTCTCCATAGGGGAAGGTATTCCATCTTCCTTGGTGGTAGCACTGTAATTCTCTTCCTAGATTATTTGCACAAGTGAACATTAACAGGTAAGCTCATATTATTTACAGATTTCAACTGGAATATTCTTCCTTCCTTTTTATCCAGCTCACTTTTTTGCTTGCATATTATGTTCCAAAATTCCGTCCTTTGGGGTTGATTTTTTCCATGCATGATCTCAGCCAAAAGGTGATTTTTTTTATAATGTTGAATCAAATTCACTCTGTCTACTTTTGAATTAGAAGCAGATGAAAGTAACTTATTTTATTTTTCTGCCTGAAAGAAACATAGGGCTGTTTTTGTGCCCAGATAATTCACTAATAGCTACAAGTATCCAAATATCTCATCTTCACTCAGGAAGTCTCCTGGCTAATTATGAAAATATTAATTAAGTTAGGGGCAATTGAAAAAAGTTACTTTTGAACCTGCTGAATGTGAGCTGGTATTAAGTTACTACTGTATTGGTATGGGGTCAGGTTTCAGAAACATCTGGGAAAAGATCCCCATCAAATATAACTATGGCTTTATGATCTTCTTTCTCTAGGGAAAGAGATAGGTTTTCTACTGTCAGTCAGCAGTAGATCCAAACTTGGTATTTGGAAATTACTCAAAAGTTAAGTTTGTACAAAACCGTTCAAAAGTATGTCAAAACTCTTTCATAGTGTATTGGCTCTGTGTTCTAGAGATTGTCCATTTGCCCCTCCAGATCCACTGTCCAATGTTCCTGTCCTGTTCTGTACCCAGAGAGGCTGACCATTTCGGACAGTGTCTATGGATTCATTGGCCCTAGGGCTTTTAGCTGGTTTCAGCCAATGTGCAGCACAAGTAGAAGCCTAGAATATGAGAAGAGCATGGATTTGGGGATGTATTCCCTGCTCCCTTTATGCTAGGTTGCTGTAGACTGGCTGCATTCCTCTACCAAAGGCTCCTGTCCTGATCCTATTTCCATACAGTTACTCTTTGTGGTCCTGGAGAGTCACACCTTCACCTCACTCCTTTGCCCCTTTAGGCCTTGAGGTGGAAATAACTTTCTAATGTTAATAGCTCTGGGACTTCACACCCCTTAGTGGTATCCTTAAATCCCACTCACACTATTAAATTAGTCTCTATGTTAAACTTCCTGACATTATCCATTTGCACTGTGTGATAGCAGACTTAGTGTTAAAAGCTTTTAAATCTGTTCAGATTCTATTCCCTCTGCCTAGCATAACCACTCCCTGCCATACTTGCCTGGAGAATACCCATTCATCTTTTGAGACATAACATCAAGATGCCATTCTGTGAAGTTTTTTCCTCTAGTCCTCCAGACAGCGAGGCATGCCCTTCTCTGGGCTAGAGTTTTGAACCAGGTAGCCTGGTTTCACCCTTGGCTCCACCATTTGCTGGTTGTATTGACAACAGTCTTCTGGGCCTCAAATTTCTCATTTGTAAAAAAGAAACAATAGTGACTTTGTCATAGGATTATCACGAGAGTTAAATTAGTTAATATTTTTGATGTTCTGAAACACTACCCAGAACATTTGAATCATTATTATTACAGTCATTGTTTTTATTATTACTCTTAATCTATGTATTAGGCTGTCCATACAACTCATCTTAGTCTCCATGGCCTTGTCCTAACACTAGTGGATTTTCACTTAAGTGTTTACTGAATCTTGGAAACAATGGGTCTTGTAGTGAACATTCTCTTCTCTGGGCTGCTGTCCATTTTCAGGGAGGGAGACACCAAAAGCTGGGTGTGGTGTAAAATTCCACTTTGACTATTTTATAGAGTTTGCATTTCAAGAGAAATAAAGGATTCCGACACTGGAATTACACTGGAAGCCAACTTTTCAGGAAAATGACTGGCACCTATTCAGTCTGTTTGTTTATTTGTTTGTTTGTTTTTTCCTATCCCAAAAAACATTGTCTGAAATGAGAAAATCTGAGAGTCACATCTACTCCTTGGAGGTTACTTGCTGGTCACAAGCTGGTCTGCAACAGATAAAACACATTCATAGGAAACTGATTTGCTGGACAATATGACAAATTGATGATTGATGTCAAAGTTAAATGTTCAGGTAAGTGAACTGTGCATGTAGGATGGAACCAAGTGAGATTCTCAAATCTACACTAGACACCATGTTCCATTGCTGGAATATATACACTCCTGAACAGATTTTCTGAGGCCCTCTGTTTCATGTCTGGACACATCCACCACAATAGCCCTGCTTGTCCAGAAGTCAAGTCCAGCCCTTCCTACGAAAGGAAAATTTTAAATGAAGAAGAGAAAGAATGAATAGAAGTTAATTACATACTGTTTGCCTACCAATCATGAGGTGATTCACTAGGAACTTTATGTGCATTATTATATTCATTAATTATAATCACATTGACAATAATCTTATGAGGATACTTATTATTATTCTCATTACACAAATGAAGAAACTGAGGCCCAGGGATAAGTAATTTGCTCTGGGCCACACAACTAATAAGCTCTACATTCTTTTTATCACCATTTTTATTATCTTTATCTGATCAGAAGTTTCCAACCACAGGCAACACCTCCTCTCCTATCCACAAGGAGCATTTGGAAATGTGTGGAGCATTTCTGTTTTACATACATTTTCCTGAGTTCCTCTGGTTTTTAGAGTATGTCCAGGGATGCCACACAACCTGCAAAGCATAGGACTTCTCTGCACAGAAAAAGTTTATCTTCCCCAAGTGCCTATACACACCCTTTGAACAACATGGCGATTAGACTCTAGAGGTTGGATGATTTCTAACAAATAAACTATTAATTAAGGAATAGCTCATTACTGGGTGTTGTATGGAAACCAATTTGACAATAAATTTCATATATTAAAAAAAAAAGGAAATAGTTCATTTATCTGAGTTTATTTTAATCAAATTATCTGTCCACACTGTTAAGAATATCTGAACCCAGGGGTCCCTGGTGGCTTAGTTGGTTGAGCATCTGACTCGATTTCAGCTCAGGTTGTGATCTCGTGTTTCAAGGGATCAAGTCCCGTTCTGTGCTTATAGCACAGAGCCTGCTTTGGATTCTCTGTCTCTCTCTCTCTCTCTCTGCCCCTCCCCTGTTTATGCTTGCTCTCTTTCTAGGTTTTTTTCCTCAAAATAAATAAATTAACATTAAAAAATAAGAATATCTGCACCCAGACACAGTGATTGAATATAATTCCATATCAAAGAGATATTTGATCAACTAGACAGCCTGGTCTCAGACCAAACTCCAATTTTCATTGAATTGTTTTAAAACAATTGAAAACAAAAACATCTAACAAAAAAAAATTTTAACATTCATTTATTTTTTGAGAGAGTGAGGAAGGGGTAGAGAGAGGGGGACAGAGGATCTGAAGTTGGCTCTGTGCTGACAGCAGAGAGCCCAATGCAGGACTTGAACTCATGAAATGTGAGATCATGACCCGAGCCAAAGTTGGACGCTTAACCAACTGAGTCACCCAAGTGCCTCTCATATCTTTAGTTAGTAGTAGCAGTCATTTCTAAAATTGTTCCAATGAGCCTGGTGAGGCTGATAAGTTTTAACATGTTTTCTAACTCTGTTAACAAAACTATCATATTTAAATACAAACAACTGATAAATGATCTTGTATAGAAACTACAATTTGAGGTTTCACCAAATACAAAAGAACCTTTGCATCACAAAATGCTACCCTCAAAATCAGCACTCTGAAGTTGACACATGCATTCCAGTAACATGTCCCTATTATTTCAAATAACATTTGCCACACCTATCTGCAAATGTTTCCAGGACCTATGTACATTCCTTTTAATACCTTCAAATGTACCCTTTGTGAGGAGTTGTCTGGAGTCAACTCTTAGTCCATAACATTCAATTTGATTGAATAAGACAAAAATACATTGGTCACATCTTGTGACAGGATAGAGATGACAAGCAGAAAAAATCTGCAATAAGATGGATGACTCTAGTGGATAACGGTTTTCTTTGGTAAAATATAGGTGACTATATTTCTTAAACTGACAGCCCCACACAGTTCAAAACAACAACAACAACAACAATAACAACAACAACAACAACAACAACAACAACAACAACAAAGGATCCATTCTAAAGTGGAGCTCCAAAAAGGTGCCAAACTTCATTAGAATGGGTATACAGGATAATGCTCATCTAAGCACTTACCTCTTACCTTCTGTTATATCTTTCTTAGAAATCAATTTTATTATGTTACAATCACACTTTGTATCTGTTCACACAGTTTGCTTCAGAGCCTTATTTGCTTCTTATTTGGGGGAACACCTTTTATTCCCCAATGCCCCTGAAGAACAAAGTAATTCCCCTCACTCTGAGATCAGATGAGATGACTTAAGCATTGGCAGAGGCATCAAGAACTGACAGACTAGAGAGGCAGAGCCATTGGGTTGAGCACTGCTGGGGACTCCAACCTAGAACAGGAAACATGTAGGACAGATGACTTATCTTCTTTTTAGTTCACCAGCCTGCCACAATTACTTGTATAAGCTCACACCACCACACGGTGAGGGGAAAATACCTCCTAAATGTAGCAAATGAGCCAGAGGAAAGGAGCAGTGAGCAAGCACAGAACAAGGAGGCAAGAAGCCTGTATTCTGGCTTACTCTCCAAGTTCCCAGTTGTGTAGCTTTGGGCAAATCCTTTGACAGTTCTGAGCCTAAGCATCCTCAGCTGTAAAATAAAGACATTCCGCTTGTTAATACCCATGGTTCTTTTCACTTACATGTTGTATTGTTTTAAAGAATCAGAAGGAAAATGATCTCATATAACAGAGATAAAAGCTAGCAAGTTCAGCTGCCTGACTGAAAGAAGCTTGATTAGAGATGCTGGCCAGCTTCAGGAGTCTAGAGTCACAACAGAAACTGATTCAAGACATCATCACCCTTACAAATGGGGTCACTCTCTCCTCTTCCCATAAGCATCCCATCCCTACCTACTTCACAGTTCACCTTCCAAACTTTATCATTCATTATGACGTGGGTTGGAAGTATTCCAAAAACAACCTAGTTACACATTGCCTCCAATCAAGGTTTCCACTTAAGGGGATTCCTCAACTTATAAGAATAAGTCCCAGCATCCCCCAACCATTAAACCAGGAAGCCCTTCCTTCTGTCTACTGTGGATGTCCTGTACCATGATTGTAAACCATCTCCCTTTTGTTCCCTGACTCAGTTTGAATAGAAACACATCAGTGTCTAGGCCAACCTCTCAGAGTTTATGATTCACTTTATAGCTAAGCTGTCTTGGGAGGAAACCAGAGGTCATTCTTGCTGTCGACCAAAATCTTGGTCGATATTGAAATGAGAACTAACTTGACTTAATCAAAGTTGACAGGGGTTAAAAAGAGCTCAGGACTGGAATAAATTCACCAATGATATCAAAATCGGCAGACCTCAACAACAAAAATACATACACAGTCTGAGAGTAGTTTTCTAAAGCATTTGGTAACTATATAGCACACCATAAAAGAAGTGACAGAAATAAGAATTCTGTGTGGCTGTTTTCTATTTATGACCGAAGAGAGTACCATTTCTTCAAATGCTACATTTTATAATCAATTCCTGTTCTGGTGAAAGACCCTTTTCTGTTTTGGGATTAACAAAAGTGTACTTAAAGGACTTAACAATAAAAAAAAATTATCACATCAGTTTATAAATAATTCTATAGAGTTTATTTTATGTGGTCCTTTTCTAGAACAAAGGCAACATCCCTGCACTCCATCGTGGGTGGTTTATTATATTGTTGGCTTGGTTCCCATACTGTAAGCAAGGAAATGCTATTTAATGATAATTGACATTGTTATGGCAAATGTTTTGATTAGTATCATAATCAAGATCTTGGTTACACAATTATCATTATTATTCCTGTTTCATCTTGATAACAAGATGGGTCACTTAGTGATCCCAGAGACCTGTTGACTTAACCATTGATTGCCTGGTGGTAAAATCAGAATGGGGACAGTATGTGTTCGAACTTAGGCAGTGTGATGGTAGGGGGACCAACTTTATGCCAGTTTGCCTGAAAATTTCAGTTTGAGCACTGAAAATTTCACACACTAGGAAATCTATCAGGCTCAAGCAAACTGGGACGGTGGGTCACCCTATGCAGTGGAGTGGGACTAGGGTCTAGGACTCAGAAAACCTGGATCTGATCTGATTCTGTTGCTCTCTATCAGTAGGCATCTGTCTGACCTTCAGTTTTCCATCTTTAATAATTTAATTTGTTTTTAAAAACATATTTCTATAGTAAAACACATCTTTTGAAAACTATAAAGTTATATGCATATATTAGATCTTTTCATTTTTATCTTACAAACCCAGGAGGCTGAACAGATATGCCCATCTTCCTGAGAGCCATGGATTGTCATAGCTTCTGTTTAACGTCATTAGATACTATGGTTCATTGAGGTGATGCTTGGGGTGAGATTTTGGTTTCACAGTTGTTAAGCTTACTTTATACCCACAGAAAAGTTATTTTCTCTATTTAAATATGAGCAGTTGTGTGGATTGAGGGAAAGACTACTGAATTAAGTCCTGTCTCTGTCATGTGTTAGCAGTGTGGCTTGGGATGAATCATCTAACTTTCTTAGCTTCTGTGTCCTCATTTCAAAAATAGACAATAATCCCTACACAACATGTTTCAGAGGGTTTTTTTGATCATGAAATAGTGTATGTAAAAATTTAAAAACTGTAAAGTGATATATAAATATGATGCAAAAATTAATTATTATTTATTATAACACTATATATAAAATTATAGATATCAATTCCAGGATATATACTAGGAATGTGTCCTTCAACCAGAATACCATGACACTTAAATCTCAGAATGTTCTAGGGAGGAATTATAAACTTATACAAACAAAGAATAATAAAGCTGGAAAGAATATTAGATACTATCTGGTCCAATTCCTGAAGTATGGACATGAAATTCGGATGCCCTGAAATGCAAAGTGAATTCAATCAAATTCCAGCTAATTGGAGGAGAAGCCACACTTGAACTCTTGACTGATTCAAATCTCTTTTACCACGACTCTTGGTTTCCCCTCCCAAGGCCTTAGAAGTTGGTATCTTTGATTTTGTCCCTGTAGCTATTTATTTTACACATTTTACTTCATTGTCCCAGAAATATCAACACCTCTCAATCTAAGAATCCATGACAGTTGTGAAATAATTTATCTACAAAATGACTGGACATAAATCTTAATTATGTGGTCAATAAACAGTCCCTAATACAGAAAGGGTCAACTGTAAGGCTATAATGGTCAGCATCTAGCCAGCTTTTCCATATCCATGACTTACTATACTTCTTCAGATAAGACTATGGGGTGGCAGGGGAGTCGAGAGAGGGATTAAGAAATGAGAAATAGATATGGGTTAAGGTGGCCGCATAAGTGTGAGAAACAAGGCAGAATATCTACTGTGTACATATCTGAAATCTCACTCAGACTGACCTGTAGTAGAAGATGAAAAAGTACTCATGGAAAACTGCATGACATTAGAAATGGAGTCAGCAGGTAGTTCTGGTGAGGCGCTAGAGGGGAAAAGGAACTCCAGAATTTTGGGGAAACCTCGAGCAGAGAGTTCTCAGCAGACTGGAGCTAAATCAACATATGAAGGGATTTCCATACTCTAGTGGGTAAACACATCACCCCAGAAAGCCTATAAAATATAGACACTGAGACCTATCTCCAGTAAGTAGATGCAACGGTGGCTCCATGAATCTGCATTTGAACAAGTTATTCATGAATATGAGGTCTAGGGCCTACACTTTAAACACCATGCTCTGTGGCATCCTTGTGTGTCTTAGTGTCTCCTTCACACCAGCACCTGCAACCTCCTTCCATACCCTTTACAAAACTATGACACTAGCCATGCTTTATTTGGATCATGAGGGGGAAGGGACAACTGGATGCTTCTCTGAAGACAGAATGAAACCCCAACTCAGATCTCTGTTTGGATGATTATAACAATGACAGCGATCACATAAATGCTAACAATGTAAGCAGGCACTATGCTAAGGGCTTTACACCCAAAATATCAGGTGAGCCTTATGACAACACTCTAAGGGGGAGAGAGCAACATTACCTTCATTTTATCTCACAGGAAACCTTGGTTTTCAGAGGTAAAGCAATTTGCCCAAGGTTACACATCTATGAAGCAACAGAAATATGAGTCAAACCCAGCTCTCTTTGACTGCAAACCCCATGTTCTTAATCCCTGTATTTATTGCTTTTCACCAGTTATTTTTTAGACAAGGCTTCCTCTTACTTTAAAATTCAAGTGTCTGTTCAATACTGCGGGTTTCATGAATTCCTGTCTCTCAGGAGCAATCTCTCCCCCAACTGTGTTGCCATCCATAACGTTTTACATAACTCAGTTGAGTGTGCATTATATTCTCCAGTTTATACTCCTGGTCTCTCTGGCTCAGTTGCGAGTTCCTGGAAGACAGGAGCTACATTTTACTCTACTTTGCCTCTCCTTGCCTAGCTGCCAGTATCAACACCATAAGTAATGGCTGAATTGAGCACTTAGATAATGCTATCTTTTAGGGCAAAGTTTCTACAAAATATTGCTGCCATTGTTGTTTTCAATGCCAAGCTGGCTTTGAAGATTATAAAGCTACAGTTTGAAAGTGATGGAAATTAAGATGAGATAATGATTAGAGGCATCTTTCCCCCCTATCCCACGAGAGCAAATTTAGAGGAACATTCTTGAAGTTTGAAAGGAAGTTCTTAACTGCAAATGAAGTAACATATGGAATTTATTATGCCAATTATTTATATGAGCTGAAAGTAAAAATAGGAGCAGGAAGGGCTTAAATAAATTCAAAGATGAGAGCTGCATAACAAATTGTTAATAACAAATTAGACTGGTTCAGGGCACGTCTATAATTTTTTCATGAAGGAAAACTGTCCTCTTCCTCCTAAAAGCTCCCTTAGTCCTGATATTGAGAGCTGAATGAGGGGTTAAGAGGGATTAGTCAGAGTTAATTGTTGCTTCCATGTATACACACACACACACACACACACACACACACACACACACACACACAATTTTACTTTTGTACTTGTATTTTGATCTCCTCATATGTTGGAGCAAAAATTGGGCGCCAGGACTAAGACTTTGAGATTAGTAACAGTAAATCAAGCTGTCCCTAGCACACAAGTGGCACTGTAAATATTACAGAACAATAAACTGGATGACAGAAAACGTGGTTACTTTTACCGTGGGCCACAAAGGACACTTTCAAAAACCTAGTGGGACTTACATGATTGAACACCAGTGCTATAAATCACTGGAGTTGTTTGTTCAAAACCTCTTGATCAAACTAAGGTATCCAAGGTGATTAAAAAAGAAAACACTAGTCTTAGGAATCAAGTTCAGTTTACCAATACCACGGGATCATTCCCTGAGAGTTTCCTAGTATTGACATGATTGGGTACAAGTCACTAGGAAGACTGTGAGACTTGAAGGTCTGCAAAGGTATTTTGAGTGTTCCTTCTCCCTCCCATCTCAGTCTCTATGAAACCTCCACCAAAGATACACTAAAGGGAAAGACATCATTTTAATTCAGAATGAAGTAGGGGCAAAGCACACTCTCCCTGGATGGTCCTTCCTCATTACTTTGTTATTGACTATTGAACAAATTATCCTTAATAAAAAACTTATTTATTAGACTTCCATATGTGTACTTAGTATTAGCTATTTCATCAAGAAAGGCTCTTGTGTTATGTATCATATCCATTTCTTCAAAAATCTTATTATTGCATGTAATTTCACTTCCCTCCAGAACTAGCAGTAAAGCTGGTTAAGTTGCAATTACCAATACAACTGCAATATAAAATCAGATGTGTATTTCCACAGGCCCTTCTCATTTTGTCCAACTCTCTGTGGGCATGGATAGCACAAAGTTAAAATGCTTAAGATCAAGGTAATCAGATCACCACTAAGTAAGTAAAATGTAGTTGCCCATACGAGGTAATTCTGCTCCACCTGTGAAGAATGAAGAACCTGCAAGCAGCACCACTGCCTGCTGTCCCTGTTGAGTTATTAGGAGCAAAAGAAAGAACCCTTGCCCTTGGCACATAAGCTATCACACTTGAAATAGATTTTTCCAAAAGTGCAATCTGATCATCCTTGCTGAATGTCTGTAAACTCAGAATTATCGCTGGAGTTCCGAGGCGGACTGAGACTTCTAGAAATAAAAGGCCCGTGAAAATGGGTAAGTGCATGTATGTGTGCACGCACACACACGCTGAAGATTTTCACTGAACCCAGAGAAAGGGGCAGGCTGTCTGCTTTCCAGTGAGTGGTTTACAAGTATTTACAGAGCCTTTAGGATGTAACTTGTGCTATCCTGGGCACTGTGGAAGAAGGGCAATAGTAGAAAAATGGACAGTACCATTCCTAACCCAAAAAGATGCACAGAATTTGTAAGGGATTCAAGACAAGGAGCAATTATTAAATAAGGTGACTGGCAACAAATACCATGTTATGAGTCATGCTCATACAAATTCAATTCAGCAAACCTTTATTGAGTACCTTCTAAATTTGGGGCCCTCTGCCAGCTGTCTCAGGAGATAAAAGGAGTAAGGTTCAGGTCATACTGTAAAGAAGGGAAGGAAGATGGGGAAATATCTCATGTAGCGCCTGAGACAAAGCCTTCTGCTGAGCACTTCAGCCCACTGACTGATCGAACAAGCAGAACAGTTTCCCACGGCAAATAGCACTTCAGTTTGCAGATGAGGGAACTGAGGTTCAGAGTAACATCCAAGATTTCATCTGCTGCTAGACTCAATATTCTATCTAGGAGGACCTGTGTAGAGTTGTTCCTAATACTGGGCTGCCTTCTTAGAGACCAGTAAACTGTGGGGTTACCACAGGCTGGCCTAGGGCTGGTCTGTGATGCCCCATCACCGGTTCCCTGGCAAAATGAAAAACACACAGCCAATATTGTGAGTGTTCCTAAAACAGAACTTGATTAAACAGAAGGGACTATGTATATATATGAAGTTGTTTCCTTTCTCCTTTTGTGACATTAAACATCCATTTGCAAAATGATCATGCC
The DNA here is from genome assembly GCF_024362965.1 of Panthera pardus. Taxonomy (NCBI): domain Eukaryota; kingdom Metazoa; phylum Chordata; class Mammalia; order Carnivora; family Felidae; genus Panthera; species Panthera pardus. The sequence goes on from NW_026526732.1 coordinate 102,243,242, forward strand.
AGTGGATAGCAGCTGTTGTTACTTTCCAAACTCTTTTTGTTCTAGAAAAGTAAACTCAGAATTGGTACTCTGTGTCAGTTCCTTGTGTACTCATTTGAATTTTTCTTTTAAATGGTGTTTGAAATCTAACAGACCATTTTGAAGTCAGTCTGTGTGCAAAGTTTGGTGATATGAAGAATCTACAAACTTTCAACACATTTTTAAAAGGAAAAAAAAAATTCTGAAAGCTCTAGACCATTTTTTTTAGCTTATACCATTTCCCCAGCTTTAGCTTTCGACCATTTTCAAACTCTCCTCCATCCACATTTTTTAAACAAATTGCTCAAGCCACAGGAAAATGCCCCACTTTGTGACCTCCCTGGAACCTCATCCTCTTTAGACATCTTACATGATGTGAGAAATGAAAGCCACTTAAATGAAAACAAGACAAAAGTGTTGGTGAAGTGCATCAAAGGCAAAGGACTGATCTTCCAAGTGCATTTATTTTTCTGCTTTAAATGATCAACATGGCCCCCTCCACTTCAGTTTGCCTTTCCTGATGATATAAGGCTACACTGCCTCCTGCTCAGTGTCCACAGTAGCTCAGCCCTCCCTTCTCCAGAAACACGTATCAGGGGGAGGGAGAGAGAAGAAGCTTGGTATCTCAAGAGTGGGGAAGAAATGAATCTCATTGTAGCCGCATTCACCATGTGGGTCTGGCTAACAATAGAGACAGAGCTGTGAGGGGAATGGTGGCGGCAAGTTGCAGATGAGAATAGTTTATTGCTCAGTCGGAGTGGCAACAATCTGGACTTGTGTGCCTTTGTGTCTTCTATGCCAATGGCATGTTTCCCTCTCCCAAACTCAAAGCTATGGATAGGTCCTAACAAGGACAAAGAGTCACAAACTATCATCTGACTTGAGGTTATGTGTTGTCTTGTTAGTGACAATGAAGTGGCAGAACTGGTACTCCCAGGTCCCAGCCCTCCTGGAGACGAGGCGACACCAGCACAGCTGGGTCCAACATTTGCCAAACACCTCGGATGCACAGCCCTAGTGGGGCAAAGGCTCTGAGCTAGTTAAGGGGAAAGATCTTGCTTATCTACCTTTGTATATCTCACTTCCAGCACAGTTCTGGCACCTAGTAGGCATACAATAGATTCTTGGTGAATAACTAAATGGAGGGATACGATAAGTTTTCAATAAGTATGCATGAAACAGAGAACTGAGCATACTGTCCAGTCCAGTACATTATTTGAGGGCTAAGACTGAGTCAATAGAAGTGGCCCCTTCTTTAGGAAAAGTTATAATAGTGTCATGATTAATCAAGGTTCATTTTTGTTTGTGTGTCTGTCTCTGTCATCTTTCTCTGCATCTGTCTATGTTTGTATGTTTGTATCTACCTACCTACCTACTTATCTGTCTCTAGGTCTTTCTCACTGTCTCACTCCCTTCTTCCTTTCCTCCTGTCTTTCTTTCTTGCCTACTTTCTCAGTGGCTTGAAGGAGTCCTAACAGAAGAGTTTCAGAGGAAAAGCAAATTCTAACTTAGTGCTTCTTTTAGTCACACAAAGGATCATACCCATTTAGCTTTTCTGTACCTTCCATTTCTCTTCTAGCATGCATCCCCTGCCCTTTAGTCCCCCCTGGAAGTAGGGCCATGGCCTTTTAAGCACTGAGAACTCTCTGTGGTCCCTGTCATTTATTCTGTTCCTGAGACTCTCTGGGAAGCCACCAGGAACAGAACACAGGAAAGGTGGTAAGGGTTTACTCTGGAGGGCTTGAGAAATTGTCGAGCATAAAAGCAAAACTCTAGGCAAAAATCACCCACGTCCTCTATTAAATGAGGCTTGTCATCACGTTCAAAGGACAAAAAAAGCCCTGTTTCATTCGCTACAGTTTCTTCAATTTTTTTTTTTTTTTATTTTACATGCTGCTTTTTAGGTTGGTCAGGGTTGTTGAAGGAAAGAGAAGGTGCCACAGTTCAGCAACCTCTAATATGAAAGTGAAGGATTTTTTATTTTCCCTTATGTGACACTCCTTACTGACTCCCGGGAGCACACCCTGTCACAGCCTGCTCACACTTCCCACACCAGCCTCCCACTGATCTGTAACCACATCCATACACAGAAGAAGCTGGGACTCCCCTCCTGCAGCCTCACGACACATGCAGGCAAGCATTGCCACTTCCTGCCAGCACAGGGCCAGAGCCACGACCCTGGTTCCCAGATCCTGTCCTTGCTGCACAGTGGCACAGATACAGACCCACCCTGGCTTTACCACTTGCTCCTGGCAAGCTTCCTTTTGATATACCTTCTGCACCAGGAGTAGCTCTTTTCTGGCAGCCTAATCTTCACTCTCTGTATAGGACCTGTCATCCTCAAATAAGCCCCACACTTGGCTCACAATGTGAGCAGAGTTTCCCGGGAACACCTGCCTGCTTTTGTCCATCTCTCAACCCCTCGATCAAACACCACCACCCTCATGAAGACTTGTGCAATTTGCACGAGTTGCAAATTCTCCCTCTCCATTTCCTATGGTGTTTTTTTGCTGTGAGCAGTTGACAAACAAGCAATCCACCTCAATTTTGTCATTTGTAAAACATATACCAATTACAAGGGAAAAATACAATAACATATATGAACAACTGGCACAGAGTGAGAAATCAATACATCTTGTTTTCATTTATTCATATATCACAAGTTTTATTTTCATTATAGTTACTTATATATACATCTTGTCTACAAAACAGGATAAGCTCCCAGAGCAAAGATTCCGTCTTATTCATCTTTGTAAATTGCCTAGCATAGTTCTTTGTGTGTAGTTCCTTAAAGTATCTATATATTGAATGAATAAGTTTACTCTCTGCCTCAGTTTTCTCATCTGTAAAATGGGAATGAAAATAGCTTCGTTATTTCAAAGCATTATTATCAGAATAAATTAAAATGCTACATATAGAAACATATTGAAAAATAAAAATACCAAAGCTAGGCAAGTATGGGCCATCATTTGATACATTTCTATATGGACACAAATGAAACAACGTTGCCCAATTTATCCAGTAGAGGGCAATGACACATACATGGATGATATTCAGATTCTTGGTAAGACTCCACAACCATAAATTAAAAAGTGAGAAACATTTTGTTATTATGCAAACAAAATAAAGTGATTTTTCAGTATGTAGCTGTTTCTTTCACCTCTTTTACTGCTTTGTCTATACAATTTATATGTTTAGAAAGGACCTTCTACTCCACTGGGTGTTTCCAGTGTGGTTCAGTGACCTGATGTTCTAGTTGCTCTATTCAAACTTCCACTTGCCCATTTGCCCAGAGTGAGGAATGATTCTAGCCTAGCCAGTAGGGAAAGAATGCTGTTTTCACTGGTTTTATTACCACGATCATGCGCAAAAGCATTTCTACAGGACTGGTAAGGGCCTGGTCCCAATCTGGAAAGCAGCCTGGAAGGGATTCCATACTGGGGGAGGGAAGAGAGAAAGACTTGGAAAAACAACGCTGACCATTGTTTCCTTAGCCTGCTTTGGCTCCCCTTAGTCTGCTCTGTTAGGACACTGAGCCCATTGACTAAAGCCATTGACATTTTCTTAGGATGGTCTAAGTCTCCCAGAGATAAGGGAACAGTAACCGGTGGTGGAAGAGTGAGCACAGGCAGCAGAGTATACACACTGCACATGCTTCTATTCCTTACTCCTTTCTGACTTACTAAGTCTCAAAGAGAAAGATGGCTTGAAGGAGTAGATGTATGTAAGGTGTGGTATTTGCCCTTGAGGAGTTAAAAATTTGACATGAGGGGCGACTGGGTTCCTCAGTTGCTTAAGGGTCCAACTTCAGCTCAGGTCCTGATCTCACGGTTTGTGAGTTCGAGCCCCCATCAGGTTCACTGCTGTCAGCACAGAGCCCATTTCAGACACTCTGTCCCCTTCTCTCTCTGCCCCTCCCCAGCTCATTCTCTCTCTCTCTCTCAAAATAAACTAATAAAAGTGTTTTAAAAATTTGACACGAGGCAGTCAAATATACCTTAAGTTAACACAATCCGAATGATGCTGTGAGTACTCCTGTGTGTCAGGCACTGGGCTAGGGAGGGGTAGATGATACAAAGACGAGATGTGAGTCTCACTCCAAGTTAGTTCACAGACCAGAGAGCTGAGGACCTATGTGAAAACAACTGAAAATAAACAGATGCAAATGTGGTGATAACAGAAATAACTACAGTCAGTTATGTTCTAATGCTTATTTTCAAAAATACAATTCTGTTCTAATGATTGTTGTATTAGGGACCATTTTGAGCATAATGTGAATTTTGCATCTGATTATGTGCACTTCACCTGCAGGAAACATTAGGTGAGTGGAGAAAACTGAACCCAGATGAACTGAGCAGTGTAGGAATATCCAAAAGACACACACGTACGCACACACACGTACGCACACACACACACACACACACACACACACACACACCCGCACCTAACAGTGCCTCCGCTCCCTCAGCTCATTGGGGGCTCTGGGCCACAGGCACCATCTCTGCTATTACAGCCTTCCCTTAGCTTTCAACCCCCCTCCTCCCACCAACTTACAAGCTGAACCGCTCTGACCCTCATTTGCACCAGCAAACACTGGGTCTCATTCAAGGTCAGGTGCCCTATTTATTGCAGTATTTATGTACTTCTTGAACCATTTTGCATGTGTAAAACTGCACTGCTGTTTACATTCAGTTTCTTTTGTTTTTGTGTATTGATGTGTCACAAAGTTTTTGTATGTTGTGCCCCTAATCCCATTTTCGCCATAAGCCCTATGGCTTTCATTGTTTGATTTTGCATAGCACAGTGATTTTTCGGGGAACGTAGGTAGCATTACTGAAGAACTGACTAAACAGCAAGCCCTTGAGTGCATAAAGCAAGGAGCTCCTCCCCTGGGAGAGGGGAGAAAAGAGGTCCAGGAATGGCCTTCCGCAGAGATGAACGTGGAGAATCACAACAATATGGAAGAACATGAGTATCTCCTTCAACTTGCCTCATAAGAAGACTAACAACAAACAAAAAAGGGCTTAAAATGGTTTATAAAAGTGCATGTAATACAGCAAAGCAAAATACATGAAAAAATAGCTTAAAAATTAGGCAGAGAGGAAACAAGATAAATTCTGGTGTTAGGTAAGCTTACGTAAGGCATACTTAAGCTCCATACAAAGATGTTCTAGAGACAGCCACACATTTGTCTCAAAGCTTCCTAGCCATCAACGCCTGGCTCTCTACTGGTCTGATGTGATCTAGAGAGGATTTTGTAAATTCTGTGCCACAGTGTACAATACGGTAGTCACCAGCCACAAGCAACTATGACATGTGAAATGCAGGTAGTCCATATTGCTAAGTGTGAGGTATACACTAAATTTCAAGGACCAGCATACACACAAAAAATAAGGTAAATATCTCATTAATAATTTTATAATTATGTGTTGAGATAATATTTTGCAATAGGTTATATAAAATACATTACAAAAGTTTATTTTATTTGTTTCTTCTTGTGTGTGTTTTTTTCAATACGGCTACATGTGTGCCTCACATCTGTGGCTCTCATATTTCTTTTGGACGTCCCCAATTCAGCAGAATGTATAGGCTGCATATGATGATAGATGATCATCTAAAAAGGCCTATTTCTGAATAGTGGTGAGGTCAAACAATGCTTCTTGACAAATGTCTGCGATGAGGATTTATGTGTGGTTGCTGAGAGAAAGAGCCAGTTGTCTTAGCAATCAGCTAAAATGAGGGTAGCATTAATGGGCTCTTGGGAGAAGCAAGAAGCCTGATTAGTTCATGAACCAAGTAAAAGACTACACCACCTTGCTGGAAGTGAGACCCAGGAGAAAACACGGATTAATCCTCATGAAATGAAGTGTAGCGTGTGTGTCTTTGGACATCTGCCCAGGTCTGCATGCTGTGTGTGTGTATGTCCATGTATGTGTCCTTCTATGTGACCCATGTGTGTTCTTGTATGTGTACCTGTGTGTGGATATCTTCCTGTGTGTGTGCATATATATGTGTCCTTACATGCACCTGTGTACATGCACACCATTGGGTATGTGTGCCTATGTGCACACTTGTGTGCATGACTGTTTATATGTATCTGTGTGTCTTATATGTGCCCATGTCTGTCTTCTATGTTTGCCTAAGTATATATGTATGTCCTTCTGTATATGTGTGTGCACACAGTGTGTGTCCTTGTGTGGGGTGTGTGCCCATGTGTATGTGCCTCTGTGTGTGTGCCTTTTACATGTGTGTGTATTATTTGTATGTGATGTAGATAAAAAATTGCATGGGAGGGAGAAAGTAAGTGTGGAAAGATGTAGTCAGAGCCCAGAGGGCAAAGCACTTTGTATATCAAGTTTGGAACTCATCCTGTAGATATTAACAGGTTTCAAAACAGAAAATGCTATAGATAGATTTTTGGATAGCCCATATTGACTGTAGTAAGGAACCAAAACTGGACAGGAACTCTTCTTTTGAGGAAAGGGATATCTATAAATTTTGATAACTTTGATTCTTAAAAGTTAGGAAGCATAATATTTAAAGCTTCCATTCTTATATATTCTGTAGAATGCATATCCTTTTGCCTTAGGTATCTAAAAACCTGAAATGAAAGCTGGCACTATCCATTAGCATGTCAGTCCCACGGGGGGAGAGGGGGTGGATTAATACATCATGCACTTAATCATTAAGTTTAGGTAGCCCCATTTTTCCCCTCACTATCTGTAAAGGCATTTTACAACCTTTGTCATATCATCTTGTGAGAAAAGCTTTAGGGTTCTCCCTCTTTGCATGAAAAGCAAATAAGACCCCCATGTGGATATGAGCCTTCTCCTTAGTTTGCTAGAGTCAGAGCTAAAAACCGAACTCAGAGCCCAGAGCAGAGGTCCAGAAATCTACCTGCTTTTCTGCCCTAAATACATGTAAGGACATGAGTGATGAAGGTTTTCAGAGTATGGGAGGGATTTGCTGCCTCCCCTGCACTGCCACTCAATAACTTTTACCTCTGACCAACTCCCTTCTTAATCTTCTTAATCTGGCCCATTTACACAAACACAAAGGGGTGATGTCACCCTACATGTAGTTAGGGTATCTGTGCCTTTCAGCAAGGTTAACATCAAAGGACATACTTTTCCTACCCACAGTCTTGAAGAGTGAGTAATTTTAACTGTTCAGGCACTTCTATATTAATGGGTTCTTCTACATCAGTGGGGAAAAAAAAATCTTGATGGAGGCCCAGTAAATGCTCAGGAATTCTGATCAATCTTCTAATTGTCATGTCCTTGCTTGACTCACATTGGAATGTTACTCAGGGTTTACAGAATATGAGTGACAAAAAAGGCCCAGTCTTCACAAACTTAAACTTAAGTGAAACCATTTAAGTGTTACATATGCTACTGAATATTTTAACTGTTAGATGAAAATAATGAATCTAAGCCATCTGACAAATATATACATGGAACATTGAGTGCAGCACAGTAGATTGAGCCCTAGACTGAGGAATGTACATGATGTAGAGCTGTGGGGCACTGGACCTCATGACATACACAGGCATGTAAGCCCTAGAGAAGTCCCACACTAGATGAATCCTCAGGCAACACATGGATGCCCTGAGTTTAAAGTTTTTTTGCAGTGGAAAGTGAGTGGTGGACACAGTAAGTGAGAGATACCATGAGGGACTGTTAAAGGGTTTTTAAATGACTTGATCAATTTCATTTTAGTTATTTGCTCTTATTCCAGCAGCTGTGGTCAGAAGAATAACACTGGGAGTGAAGTAGAAGTAGAAGTAGAAGTAGAAGACGTTAAGATATTCTAGACAGAAAGCAGACAGAGTTTTTAAATCAATAGTGGTGATTATGGTGAAGAAAAGAAAAAAAATGCTAGAGCTCAAGTAAGACTTTGTAAGTGATTGCATGTGGGAGAGAAGACAGAAAGGGACAAGATGACTCAGGAGTTAGCTGACATGACTGGGTAAATGTTAAGGCTACCTGAAACAGAGAATATAGAGGGAGGACCAGAGTCCACGGGGTAAGGAAGAGTTTTGTTTTGATTATTTTACATTTGCAGTGGTTTGGAACACCCACTGGAGACATGTCCAGGAATCCATGGGATGTCTGGTTCTGAAGCTTGAGACACAGTTTGAACCACACATACAGATGAATGAGTTATCAGCACCCTGAAATAGAATGATGAATATAGCTGAGATTAACTCATGGAGTGGATCAATTAAGAAGAGTCATGGCTGAGTCCTAGCCCAAGTCTGGAAATCTCTACATTCCAGGAACTAGTGGAGAAAAAAGGAGCCCATGAAAGAGACAAAAGGTAAAAACAAAAACAAAAAGGAAGACCTTAGAAAGGAACCAGGCAAGTGCAGTTTTATGGAAACAAATGGAAGAGAAAGACCACAGAGGATTTGGGGAGGCCCCTGAAGTAGATTCTTCTGAGCTGAGTGCTGTGCTCCAAAGAGGAATTACTATGAGGAGAGGATGGGGAAAAGCGTATCTGAAGGGAAGATCAGCATTGTGAGATGCAAGCACTCTAAGGATGCTCACTATAAGCCTACAGATTTCTCTCTCAATAACATCAGTGCATAGCACAAGGCTATGTGCCAAGCAAAGACTTAAATGTAAGTGTATCGAGATGAAGTGACTTCCATAACAAAACAAATTAAGTGCCCAAAGAGTGCTAGTCAATGGAAAACCATAATAATCACACCCATCACATCATTTAAACCTCACAGCGGCCCATGTCTTAGACTAACATGAAGAATTTGAGGTTGATAACTTGCCTAAGGTCATACTGATAGCACATGGCAGGCAAGGGACTTGAACTTGGGTCTTCTGAATTCAAGCCCATACTTTCCCAGTTGTATTGCACTGAGCCCAGTTTCTTTAGCAAATTCCTTACATTTTGCACAGCACACAACAGAAAGTTGGGGCCATAAAATATGTAGGTCCCACCTCAGCTTTACTCTAGGACTGGTGGTATCAAGGGACTTAGCTAATGTGACAACACTGACTTGCATCTATAGAAAATGGGAGCTTCTGCAGAATTGCCTTGAGGTTGTTTCCCTTGGTAGGGCACTGCCACTTCCAGAGCTGTCTATCCAGTAAATATACCCCACTTCTTCCTCACTAACAGAGCCTCAGTTTTGTTTGGAATGGTGATGGGCATAGCACCACTACTCACCTCCCCAATTACCCCAGGCCAGGAGCCACCACATGACTGGGTCTAGGGACAGACCTGCCTGGGATGCTCTCTGTGCTCTACTTGCTCTCTGCCCTTCCTTCTTGGAATACAAACACAATGGCTGGAGGCACAGCCATAATTTTATGAACATGAGGACAGAAGCCATAGGCTAGATAGAGAAACAGGAAGACAGAAGGAGGCTTGCCTCTGATGGCAAATTTAAGCTATTATACTGGCCATGGATTGCCTACCTACAGACTTTTTGTTAAGTGTGAAAATGAAAGTCCTTACTTATTTAAGATGCAGACTTTCATCTATTCTGCTAATTGTTAAATGTGACCCCAGCTGATACAAAGAGCATCCGTGCCAGTGTTTCCCAGTACCATCCAGCCTACTTTGTTCCTACCTTTCAGTACCTGGGTTTGTAACTCACAATTTAGAGGTGCAGAAGGATTGATTTCTTCAATCAAGGGAACATGCAGGTAGCTTGTGTTTATGGAAGATACTTTCAAACCAAACAGTTGTACTTCTTTCAAAATAAACCAGATAAGCAAAACTGGATACTTTACAATCTAATAGAAATAACTTATTACCACAGAATAGTAGTTAAGAGCTGGGCTTTGAAGTTATACAGACTGTGGTATGCATTTCAACTTAACTTCTCTGAGCTCTGGTTCACTTTTCTGCAAACTGATAATTATACCAATCTTATAGTGTTGTTATACGGATTAAATGGGAAAACGTAGTACTTCGTATGGGGCTTTGGCACAATCACCATAACCTCTGTTAATGATAGAGGTCTTACCCCATCTTCCTGGGGAACGATGCAGAAGGGAAGACACAAAATGTCTCCAGGTAAAGTCTGAGACATGAATTGAAAAGAAAACTTTAAGCCAGTGGCTTCCCCAGCAAGTACTAGAGAGGGATCTGATGGAAGCAAAAGTGATTCTGAGAATCCAGATCACTTTCAGGTCAAAATTACAGTCACTGTGGGATGATTCGCACAGAGTCTAGGACACAGCCAGAAAGCTCCTATGCTCAGTCAACCCCAGCAAAGCAAACTGCACTCTGCAGTGGTGGTCAGAGATCCAGGACCTGGGGCACCTCCCATTCCCCCACTTCCTGTTGGCTCTCAAGAAAGTGAGAATCAACATTTCTCTTGCCAAGATGCCACATTATATGGGACCTTTGGAACTTTCTTATGCAACATGAAGATAAAGAAGATAACCATGCTTATTTATAAACCTAAGTGTACTGTTCTCTGATCCAGGGTTCTTAACCCTTTTGAAGTCTCAGATCTCACTGAACATCAGAGAAAAGCTGTAAACTTTTTTTACAAAAATGCATGTATACCACCACTAAATTTTGCTTATAATTTTAGAGTTTTCAGATCTCTCCCAACAGCCCTGAATTAAATCCATGTGCCCACTATGAGTGCACAGACTTTGGTAAATCATTCCAACACTAAGCATTATTTTCTTTCTTTATAGTAACTGTCATCCATCAGACTCCTAGCATTTCATATTTTACTTTTTAAAAAGTTTGCAGTGTGAGAGAACAGTGAACTATCCTTTCATTGCCTTCTATTAAAGCCCAGCTTTCCAGCCTTAAGAGTTGTGGAGAAACAAATCTTGTTTAAGGTTTGTTTTTCAGAGATTGGAGATTGTTTTCATTTTGTTTGTTTGTTGGGTTTTTCCTGTTTGGATTTTTTTTTTTTCTCTTCATTTGTAGTTGTTGGCAATAAGCTCTTCTGGCGGTCCAAGGTAGACCTATCTGGGCTTATTTTCTTAAGATGGCAGGAGGCCAGCCCAGAGGCTTACAACTGGGGCAGTTTTTCAGTAGACAAAGGGTAACCAATAGCTCCTGCCCATCGCTTGTGTCAGGATAACCCATGTCACCAGCTGCCTCAACAGAGTGGGATGTGTCTTATTCATTGCTACTTTTCATACCTTGTCTTGTTGTTGAAGGTAATCTTAAGACTAAATTCCTATGCTTAAATACAATGTGAAAATAAGGGATAGTGAAGAAGCCTGTATTCTCACACCCAGTCCCTACCGGAATGCAATGTATTAGACATGATCAAATAACCACAAATTAACCCCTGACAAAACTGATGATTGATTGCTATTTACCACATGCCATGCACCTTCCTAAGCAATGAAAATGAATTTCTTCATTTAATCCTCCCAACTACCCTATATAGCAGGTACTATTACTATTCACATGGTACAGCTGAGGAAAATGAGGAACAGAAGGTTATACTAGAGAATTTACCAGAAATTCCTTCCAATCTCCTTTTTCCCAGAGGAGATTGGAAGACCGACTTCTTCCCTTAGGTTAATTCAGTCCTCACAATAAGTAGCACGTACTGGGGTGCCTGAGTGGCTCAGTGGGTTAAACATCAGACTCTTGATTTTGGCTCAGTTCATGACCTCATGGTTCATGAGTTCGAGCCCCATGTTGGGCTCTGTGTCAGCTGTGTGGAGCCTGCTTGGGATTCTCTCTCCCTCTCTCTGCCCCTCTCCACTCATGCTATCTTTGCCTCTCTCAAAATAAATAAATAAAAACTTTAAAAAAAATTAAAAAAGAAGCACATATTGTGGGAAGACTGAAAGCTTCCTACATAGCCTGATATAGATAAGATATTTGGAAGTTCATAATATAGCAGCCAGAACATAGCAGCTGCTTATCCTATTTTAAGTAATGAACCAAAGGTCCCATAATTACTACCTACAGGTGCCCTTGGCCCCTCACCACTCTGACACTTCTGACACTCTAATGCAGTCAGGTTTCCCAGAAGTATGCAATAACTGGCTTTAGTATTACTGGGTACAGTGAACTTACAACATGGAAAAGTCAAAAGATTATGCTCTTCCTAACTATGGTAAGTTAAGACCCTCCCCAGTCATTTTAATTTTATCTTTATATCTTTGTTTTCTGCTCCCTTCTCTACCTTTTGGTTACTAGAGCTTTTGGTTCGGTCTTCCTCAAGTTGTAGATCTATTGTATGTACATGAAAAACACAGTTAAGACACAAAGTTTATCTTAAGGTCACCCCTTCCCTTGGATGCTCCCCACCCCCTCTGTCTTCTCCAGTGTCAAAACCCGCCCTTAGGGTGGGATCAGGTAGAAGCCTTATACACCCGGTGGGGATTCTGAAGCACAGCTCCCCCTCTCAAGGGCCGTTGCACGTCAACTTTAGCTCTAACGATGGCATGTCTTCCGAAAGGTTTTAGATATGTTAACTCTTCTGCTTGTGGGGGCAACACTTTGGGGGTCACCTGACTGTTCCCAGGGCTGCTGAAATGGGAGCACAGGCACCCTACTGCTCCCACTGCAGGTAAGAACATCCCGAAAGGAGTTTTCACAGTCCCTAAATCTTCCGACAGTGTGACTGTCACCCTCCTCTGGAAACATGGAATATTTTCAGGGCACACTGAAATTTTCTGCATGGAAGAAGCGGTAAAATGGATTCGCTCACCAAGGGTTACGCTTAAGAAGAGAGTCTGGAAGTGACAGGTACTTCTAAAAACTATTTGGAAATTGTGTCTGCCTGGATTTATTTTCATTTATCAAATATTATTTTGCTACCGTACCTAAGGTGGTGTAACTAATGTCTCCAATTGCACGTCCTCACACCCTGGCCTCTTGCCTGCCAGCCCTGTGGGAGAAGGGCGCCAAGTGACATCAGCAAGACTGCTCTTTAATGGCCGGCATTATTTCATTAAGGAAAATTCCTATTGCCCTTCTTCCCTCGCAAACGTGCCAAGTGGACAGATTTTGATTTTTCTTGGCTGAGGGAATTAAAGACCAGGGAAGTGGCTTTGCGCCCCCTCTGGCGTTTCCACCCCAAGTTCAGGAGGTGCCTGCTGAATCCAATCACTTTGAGCAGCTAAAATTTCAGGTTTGAATTTCATCGCAGAAATGCACAAAGCCTGGGAGGTGGTGACAGTATCAGAGTGGGGCTATTATCAGTTACCTGTTATTCTGTTGTGACTCACAGCTGGCCCAGGTGTATCCCCCCCAGGGAAAGGCAGGAGGCCCTGCTGAATGCCACATCTCTTTGTTGCATATTATCTCGTTAGTTAAGCTGTCAAGAAAGTTACCAGTAAAGAGGTTGGGGGTAGAGGGACACACAGAGTTTAATCCAATTAAAACTTCACTGGCTTTTCCACATTCTTGGTGTCCTGGCTCAAACTAGGAAGAACCTTTTCAGTGTGGGGGCGGCAAGGGGGTACAAAACTAATCTTACATGTTTATGTTGCAACAAGGTATAACATAAAGCATGAGGCAACAGAAAAAGATTTGTGGGATGGGAGATAAAAAGAGCTCACTTTTAACAGTTTTCTCAAAGGCCTTTAACCCAGGGCTGTTTTTGGCGTAAAAAAGACTCACTGAACAAGCCAAGCAAGAAAGCTCTAGGAGCTTCTACCCAAGAGAGGTCTTTCTTGGCAGATGTTTTGACCTGACTTCTAAGAAGGGATTTGGTGATCCCAGGAAGATCTTTCTTTTGAGGGCTAGAGGAAACAATGACTGCAGTACTTGATGCCTTGGAATTAAAACTAACAAATGTGCTCAGATTTAAATCTACACCAGCACATATTGACACATATTGACACAGATGGTATATTTTAGTGCTAAATCTATTTTTCTTTGCTCACAATGGGAAACATGCAGTGTGAGCTCACTTGACAGAATGGGTTCTGAATGAAATCTGTATTCGAAGCAAACTTACACATGAGTCAACCTCAGGGTCTTTGAATGTCTTCTGAAATGGAACCCACAGGGTGAGCAAGAGCAGGGCTCTGTCCTCTGCTGGGTGAATGAGAGATGGCCAAGCTCTGAGGACTGCAGAGATTGTGTGGGTGAAGAGAAGGCCTTCTTCGATGAAAGCATTTATCTCTGATATTCAAAGACTCTATTTTCATTTGAATTCTACAGATAGGATGCTCATTACAAGAGGTCCTGATGCTTTCAGAAAATAACACCATACACTCTTTCAAAAGCAGTTTTCTACCTTGGAAAAAAATATTCATGATATAATGTTAAGTGAGAAAAGCAGGTGGATGGGGCGCCTGGGTGGCGCAGTCGGTTAAGCGTCCGACTTCAGCCAGGTCACGATCTCGCGGTCCGTGAGTTCGAGCCCCGCGTCGGGCTCTGGGCTGATGGCTCGGAGCCTGGAGCCTGTTTCCGATTCTGTATCTCCCTCTCTCTCTGCCCCTCCCCCGTTCATGCTCTGTCTCTCTCTGTCCCAAAAATAAATAAAAAACGTTGAAAAAAAAATTAAAAAAAAAAAAAAAAAAAAAAAAAGAAAAGCAGGTGGAATTCTATGGTGGCATGAGTTAAAAATTACACAGTCATGGGGCACCTGGATGATTCAGTCCATTGAGCGTCTGACTCTTGATTTTGGCTCACATCACAATCTCACGATTCATGAGATCAAGCCCTGAGTCAGGCTTTGTGCTGACAGTGTGGAGCCTGCTTGGGATTCTCTCTCCCTCTTTCTGTCTGCCCCTCCCCTGCTCACTCTTGCTCTCTTTCTCTCTCTCAAAATAAATAAATAAACATTAAAAAAATTACACACTCATACATACATGTAGGCACACACACACGACTCAGTATGTTTTTATACTTGTCTGATACATACAACACTATTCATGTTACCCATCTCTAGGGAATGGGAGTAGAAGTAGAAAATTATTTTATAAGTATACATTTTAGTCATGTGAAAAAAAACCTTTGAGTTCTAATAAAACCTTGGGGGAATTATGGCTAAACTGAAGTAAGCTTGCAGTACTGAATGTTTCCTAAAGACCAACACAGCCCTGTCTTTTTGGCACCATACAAGGGTGTGTGAGTAATGACTGGTATTAATTAATGTCTAATTATTAAAGTTATTTTTTTAAAAGAAAATTTCAAGCTTAATATACCTAAAAAAATCTTAGAAAGTAGAGGGGCACCTGGGTAGCTTGGTCAGTTAATCATCTGACTCCTGATTTCATCTCACATCATAAATGTCATAGTTCATGGGATTGAGCTGCACGTCAGGCTCTGTGCTGACAGCATGGAGCCTGCTTGGGATTCTCTCTCTCCCTCTCCCACACCATCCAGCTTGTACTCTCTCTATCTCTCTCTCTCTCTCAAAATAAGTAAATAAACTTTAAGAAAAAATAAAGGCTTGTTGACAACAGCTAAGAGAACTATATTACCTTTTTTATGAGAAAAGAAAACAATCTTTTGATAGGATTTATATATTAGTGTATTGAAGTGATTCTTAAGCAGATGAAAGGTTATAGGCCCATTTGATAATCTAATTTTCAAATGATCTATTTCTACAAACTAAGGTCACAAACTTAAAGTGCTGTTTATCATTTGCAAGGAGGGCGTGATCCATGAAACTCTTGAAATCCATCCAGGCACCATGTTATCAATGGGATGGTTATACCAGATGTGCCTTTTTGGAGTTACCTATGGAAATTACCTGAGTTTGAAGCAACAGATAGATATTGGATATGGAGGAATGGGAAGAATATTTTTAAAAATCTTTACAGATGACCTTCTCCCAAAACGATCATTTCTGCCCATTGGGATCTCTGAATCTTTGGCTAAGAACCTCCCCTGTAGCTTCCTCTGGTTTCTGCTTTTTGCTATTGTTGTTCTAATGAGTAGGAAGAAATAAGGAGCTCTGAGGGAAGGCAGCTGAAATCTGTGGGGAGTGATTGCAGCAGCAAGTGGTAAATGAAAGTAGGCCCAGGCATGATTCCCTGTGATTAGCTGAGAAGCACACTCTGGGGACCTTGCCAGGATCAAGTATCCAGGTGAGGCACTGCAAGTAGCCCAAGGCCACTGTGGTGTGGTGCCATCTGAGGATAACCCCCGAATCTTCCAAAAGATACGGCTGTCTGCTTCTCTATACACCACCCCCAGTCTCTCCATTGACACTAAATAATCCAAATCCTTCAAAGTCTATGAGTTGTGACCCAGACTTCACTACATAGTAGGCCATGCAGGCTCAACAGTCTCTTCTTGGCAGCACCTCTCAAGTTTGGCTACACAACAGAATCACTTGGGGGGTTGTTAAAATCCTGATGCCATGGTCATACCCTAGATGAGTAAATCAATATTTCTGTCAGGTGAGATTCAAGGTTATTCAATGCATAGCCACTGCTTTCTAGTCCTTCTTGGAGAAGCTTTCCTCAAAGCATGCCTGCAACCATGGGGGCATTAGCAGCCTGAGGTTTCACCTCTGGACTCTGTGTATACATTTCCTGAGCCATGGATAAGCCTTTCACTTAGTGAGATTGACTAGTTAACATCTTCAAAGTTTATGGAATGAGAGCAAATAAGAAAAGCTTATTGAGATGTCACATAATTACATTCTGCTGCTGTCCTTATTTTAATGTCTCTCCAATTTGACAGTAGTGTGGAGAAAGCAATCCCTGCAACTGAAGAGACACAAACCAGTGGTCAGCTATCCATATTAGTACATTAGCAAAAGTAATTATCAGTCAACTCTTTTATCCCCAATATTGATCAAGAGACCAAAGCACACAAAGAAATTAAGCAATTTTAGACTGTGAATTGTGGAAATATTTTAAAATGTGTTTAGAAATTAACCAGGATTCTTTCCTTTGTAAGTACTAGGAACTAAATTCAAAGTAGCTCAAGCAACAACATAAAACAAAAGGCAGTAATAATTTATTGGCTCATCTGGTGGATTTAAATATGGCTTGATCCACGTGCTCAGGAAAAAAAAAAATCACACTTCTCTTTCCAACACCATTAAACCCTGTATTCTTTCTTGTGCACTGCATTTTCAAATCTCTTCTTTCCAAGTGGAAAGAAAGTGGCCCTTAAATGTTCAGTCTTCTATGGTCCTTAAAATCATTAACCCTAACACATAGATAGAACTCTACTTCCAGCGTCCTTGTAGCACATGTAACAGAAGGATTAGCTCTGCTTTGAGATCCATCACTGTGAACAGAAAGACAATGTCCCATGATTGGCCAGGCCTGGGTCACATGACTACCCTGGTGCAGGCAGGTTAGCACCATGAATGGCAGTTTGGCCAGAGCCACAGGGGAGGGAGCACAGTTCTTGCACAGAGAAGAAGCAGTCAGGCAAACATCCTATGTCTACCATATCAGGTCAATTGTGCCCCCCCTCCATGTTGTTTTTGTACCAAGGATATAATCATATAAGGGAATAAAACCACCTCTAATATTGTAATTAATTGCTATCAAACCTTATGTATTATAGAGTACAATGCTACAGAGCAATTTGTCCAACCCATACATATCCTTTCTCAATGTTATACCCTGTGACACTAGACTGAATTTTTATTTGCTGTAAAAATAAGTTTTTGCAGACAACAGAGTAATTCCCATTGGAATAATTGCTCAGTCACTAACCAAGAGAAACATCATTATAAAATGGATCTGGTAGAAATATGCTTCATTGTTTTCTTGTATTTTTGCAAGTTTAAAAGTGCATGAAACCTAAATTAAGTGAATTAATGATTACAAAGCAATAATTCATATACTTACCAACATAACCACCACTGAGGTCAAAACACATTACACGGCCAGCCCTGCAGGATCCCCCTCGCTGGTCTCCCCATCATCACATTACAACTCCTTCACTTTAAGAGGTAAATTTTGCCTTGACTTTCACAGTTACCATGTTATTTCTGTATAGTTTTACCTCTGATATAGGCATCCCTAAAATTCTGGTAATTCTTTTTCAACTTTACATAGGTGGAACGATACATACCTATTCTTTTATGTTGTGCTTCTTATGCTCAATTTGTTGAACAAATATTCATCCATACTATAGACAACCAGTATTTGTGTTTTTTCCTTGCTATGTAGTATTTCACTGTGTAAATATATCATAATTTTTTAAATCAGTTTTTGGTAGATGTTTTCATTTTTTCCAGTTTGAGCTTTCATAAGCAATGCCGTTATAAGAATTCCTATATATGTACCCTGATATACTTTGACACACATCAGGATCACATGGAAGATTTGTTAAAACACAGATCTCTGGGCCCCACCTCAGAGCGTTTGATTCAGTATGCCTGATGTGGGGCCCAAGTGTTTACATTTCTAATAACTCCTTAGGTGATGCCAATGCCACTGATCTGGGAAAAATACTTTGAGAACCACTTATCTAGTCCTTGCTACTCAAAGTTGGTCCATGGACCAGCATCATAGGCACCATCTAAGAGATAAAATTCTATACCCAGAAATGTAGAATTTCAGACTCCAAACCAAACCTATTGAATTCAAATTTTAATTTTAACCAGATCCTCAGGGGATCTGGATATACACCGAAGTTGGAGAAATTACTGTAATTTATACATATCTTGAAGTGGAATTTTTTTCCAGGTCATAGTAATGTGGATATTTTTAACACTTCTAGATAATATCACACTGGTTTTTATAGCCAATTTAGAATTTATACTGCAACCACCAGAAATAAGTGTATATTTTGGTTTTGTAAACTGATTAGAAAAAAAACACAATTGTTTACTTTTTAACTTAAATAAAACTTCCAAAAATGCTCCTAACTTATCATCCATAAAACATCTTCCCATTATCTTAAGTGGGTGAAAATATTAAAGAGTATAAGACCCTTAGTTATTCCATATATTCCCTTTTTAATTTAGAGAGAATCATGAGCTCTTAAAGATTTTTGAAAAACATAATAAAGTTATAGAATTTTTCAAACAATCTTCAAATACATTAAATAATTTTTCTTGGATAGGTGATAGAAATCAAGATGGTCATACATAATTTTTTAAATATTTGATAAAACAGTATCAAATTTTAATCCACCCCCCCATTGAAAGAAAAACCTAGAAAGTTTTGGAGATACTTTCAAGTTTAACATGGAAACTTTCAAACAGAAGTGATGAAATCTTAACTTTTTATCTATTGTCATAATATGGTGAGTGTTCAGTGGCTTACAAGTGCCACACTCTATACTCAACTTCTATCTTTTTTTTTAATGTTTGTTTATTTTTGAGAGAGAGAGAGAGACTGAGAGAGAGAGAGAGAGACATGGGATGCGAGTGAGGGAGGGGCAGAGAGAGAGGTAGACA
Source organism: Panthera pardus (assembly GCF_024362965.1). Lineage (NCBI taxonomy): Eukaryota > Metazoa > Chordata > Mammalia > Carnivora > Felidae > Panthera > Panthera pardus. The sequence continues at coordinate 102,262,551 of NW_026526732.1, forward strand.
GAACCTGAAACAGGCTCCAGCCTCTAGGCTTCGAGCTGTCAGCACAGAGCCTGATGAGGGGCTCGAACTCATGAACCGTGAGACCATGACCTGAGCTGAAGTTGGACACTTAACCCACTGAGCCACCCAGGTGCCCCTCAACTTCTATTTGACACTTATTTTTATTTAAAGTTTCCTTAATATAAAAATATTATTTTTCTGATAGTATTAAAAGTTTCACATCTTCCTTTTTATTCTTTCCTTTTATTTTAGATACACAAATCAAATCTAATGACTGCCACAGGCTTTTGCCACCATCTGTAAAAATGCCATTCAGATAACACATACAATGGAGGGAAAAAATACTATCACAGAGTGAATGTGAGCAGTAAGGAAATATAAACATGAACTACTTCTAATATTCTATCACATAACCTTAGATGTGCCCTAAAATATACTTCATACAAAAAAGACAATATGAAAACCCCATCCAAAATATTTCATGTATTTTAATGCAGAAAATCTAAAACATCCATTTAATGTTTTTTTAATTATACTAATCATGTTATGGTGGTTTCCAGCCTAATTAAAGGATAATTAAGTGTAGGACAATAGGTAAAAAGTATCTCTCTTTTATAATACAATCATTTATGCTAATGCACTATAAATTGAAATGGTAATAATACTGGAGACAAAAATAAGCTTGCAAGGGAAGTCTGTAATAGCTTAATATAGCAATACCATTCCCCATTACACATATAAAAGGGAAACTTTGCTAAAAAGAGTGTACTGGACATTTTCATTTATTTGCTCAATGAAGTGTTATCACTTTACCACTACTACCTCCCTGTGGTAAAAAGTATAGTCCATAAAAGAAGCTTATTGGTGCTGTCCATTAAGTTGACTTTGTTTTCTTTTTTGCATATATTACATGTTGGCTTCTCAGACATTAGGGTTCAGTCTGACCAAGAGCAGTATAGTAACCATCCAGCTGATCACTGTCATGGTAATTGGACACTAAGAACTATGCCCTGTCCATTCGCATAGGTGTGTTGTGACTCTGTAGTAAAACTGGACTGACAATAGGTTCTCTAACCTCCCCACCATAGGTTCTGAAGAGTAAAGTTCCTCACAGTCCTCCTATGATTGTCCAGCTTGACCTAAACTCAAGACACTCCGTCCACTGTGCTCTCTCCTCATGACTTGCACTGCCCAGATTATCACCAGTGATCATTATCCATCTGACTCCAAGTTTCTGCCAAATTTCTGTGTCTCACTGATGAATATTATGAGTGCAATGGCAACTCCAGCCTCGCTAACACTTCTTATACATAATTACCACCATCTTTAAGAATGTGGCTGCCACATCTGTGCCTTTGTTAAGTACTGTGTACTGTAAATGGTACTCACTCGGGACAGTGTAGTGACTTTTCCCAGGCCCACTGCCAAACTCACGTGTCCTATTCTGACAGAGTGTAATAAGAGGGTAGCATAAGGCTCTGACCTCAAATATATCTTTTACCAACTTCCTATGTTTGTGAAACTTTTACAGTGAAAGTCATTCATCACAGCTAAGGTAATTGTCTGCAGAAACTCCTTATCAAAACATATACTACCAGGAAGAAGAATACTAGTATGTAACACTCAAACATTTATTTGCATGTGTATATGAGCTTATGTTAAGATATAATGAAACACAAGACAGAAGTTGTGATCAGAATAAGAAAATATAAATTTGAGAACAAGTGACACTCTGCTCTCACCACAACTTGCACTGATTAAATTCCTAACAATGATCATCTCCAAATCAATCCCCCTAAATTCTTGCCAAACTTCATCCTAGTAGTGAATCATTCTGTCTTCTCTTTTGAGTGCAGTGACAATTCCAGCCCAATTAGCCCTAGTTACAAACAATTAACAGAATCTAGAAGGAAGTGCTTGTCCCACCTGTGATTCACTTCTGCCCTCTATAAGTACTCGCTGTTCTTAATGGCACCCAATCAGGACAAAATAGTGACTTTTCCCAGGTTGATGACTAAACTGATGAGTCTCAGCTGATCAAAAGGCCTCTTTGCCAGTCTATTACGTCACATCAACCTTCTACCATTGCCTCTACAAGGTCCTCGTTAAAATATACATTATCAGGAGGAGGAGGAGAAGAATCATAGCATAGAACTTCTTAACATCTCTTTGGATATAATTATGAATTTAGCTAATGGTTAGATATCAGACATAAAATACACATTTTCTGAGAATGAGAAATTGGAAATCTGGAGTAAATGACACTGTCCAGATTAGCTTCCTTTCTAGGGAGGCTCCTGATAACTATGGAAAAGTAGAGGAGTGCAAGAGTACACCCAGGAAGTTTGGTGAGTTAGAAAGGAGCTCTCTATAGGGAAAGTAGAATACTAATGTACCCAGTCCCACCACCATTTACACTCCTAAACATAAGAGCACACTTACCTTATAAGGATGAGATACCACAAAAACTGGGATGGGAAGTTTTGGTAGTTGAAAGAATCTCTCCTGTATGTGTTGCCAGAATCCAGGAGGTTTAGAAGCTCATAAAAAAACCTTCAAATCCATCTGTAGTATTATGAAAAATTTGCTGAAGAGATTCCTAAAATAATAAACAATAAATACATACATGCATACATACATACATATACACATACATACACACCTTTGTTCCTTATACTCCCTCCTGGAACACCCCAACCCCCTAATCTTGAGGACCTGAACATCTTAGGTGACCACACCTGAACAGTTTTTGTAGCATCAAAAATCATTAATAGTATTCCTATTACATGTGTGTGGGTATTGAAACTAGCTTTCTTCCTTACCACACATGCATATAAAGTCTGAATCATGTTACATTACTCTGCATTCAAACACACAAGACAAAGAGCAAGTCAGACTAAACATTGTTCACCTCCCAAGAAGTGGCACTCCCAGTCCCACGGGAATCAGTAAACAACCACAGTTTAATTAACAATAATCATCTGTCTACAGTCTTATTTATGTACTCAGCTGGATAAACACTTAAAAGTTGGACATTGTGGAAAAAAATCAAACTTCAGAGTTAAAAATATTGAGTTATGACAGATACCAAATCAATGAAACAATTTACAAGGTCTCATAAAATTTCTATTTGCAATAAAATATGACAGTCCATAATTCACTCACTCTTTCTTCAGATGCCAAGGCTTGAGAAAATTTAATCCTACCTTTACAAAGTCTGAAAGTTAAATATTGAGCATATTCCATGAAATATATAACAACCAATGAACAAATAATGGATGGCCATACTTGACGACCACCAAATAAAGTTTTTAACTAATACCTTCAAGTATTTCTTTAAAAGCCAACAACAACAACAAAAAGCCAACTAATAACAACAAAAAGTAACAGACCTTATGCAGATTGGATTGTAACAAATTATTTTACAAAAGTAAAAGACAAAGGAAAAGGTCAAGATGACCAATAAATAATCTATTGTTCCTGATAGATTTCTTTGCAAGGAGATAATAACTATTGGCCCACAACAAAGTAGTTACATTTGAAGTTTCCTTGCATCTCATAGAGAATTTTGACTGGTTTGCAATTTACAAAGGAAGACCAAAGCATACATATGTAGATGGAAGGTCTAATAAACTGGTAGACACGCAGAGGCGAGTTTATTTCATTGTATTGTCTGTACTCCAGATGCATCAAGTAGGACTTTCACTGTGGAATTGTTGGCCACCATCCTAACTCAGTCATCAGACAGACACTAAGTGATACAGTTCTTTCAGAAGGACATCATGAATGGTACATTATTCTTTAATTAGTTAGAATATATAAGGATGGATGCTAAAATTAGAGAGAGGCCTTGGACATAAAATATTTGGGGCAGTTATGTGAGGATTACAGGACTGAGAAAAATTAGCTTACTAGGTATATAAACACTTGAAAATATGAATTTTTGGCTTGAGTTTCTGGAAAAATCAGTAATGCCTAACACTCAGTGAGAATGATGATTACCTCCCCTTATTTGGTGGCTTGGTCTTATGGACAATTCAGGCAAATTCAAGATCAGACCATAAATGAAGATGTACTATCCCAGCATATGCCCAGCCTACCCAACCCTCTCTGTGTCATGGGATCACAGGTTGGAAATGCTTTCTTTCAAATACCATTGCCTAACCTGTCTTTTGCTAGTCAGTGTACCTTAGCAGTCAGTAATTGTAGGTACCTAAAGCCCTCTATGCTTCACTACCTAGGCATAAGGAGGTGGATTAAGGATTGGAGACCTGACTACTTACAAAGCTTCTTAAATGGATTAGAACATGTTATGGTCCTATGAAAACAGTGTAGGCCACTTTAAACACATTGTACTTATAATGCCATGGACTTACCAGATCTTTCATTCCTGACCTCAAAGTACTCTGCAAACAAAGTGCTTTCTCCATTTTATAAAGATGGAAAAGGTGGAGCGCAACATAGTAAAATGAAAGCTAGAATTTACCGTTCTCTTAGAGGGACCTTCTAATTAGAATTCTTGCTTGCACAATTCAAGTTACAAAAAAAAAAATTTTTTTAAGGTGGGAGGGGGGTGGGTAAAGTACATGATGGGGATAAAGATTACCATGATGAGCACCGAATATTGTATAGAATTGTTGAATCACTATATTGTACACCCGAAAATATTGTATGTTAACCTCACTGGAATTAAAATTTTTAAAAAAGTTCTGGAAATAATGATGATGGTCACACAACATTGTGACTGTAACTAATTTCCCCTAATTGTACACCTAAAAATGGTTATATGGCAAATTTTATGTATGTTAACACAATAAAAACATTCAAAACAAGGGGAAAGAAAACCTGTCTGAAGGAAATCAGTTTAAAAACTGAGTTATCAAAAAAAAAAAAAACTGAGTTATCTAATCAGTTGTTCAGTTAATCAAATCATATAGTAATTTTTTAACAATCCATTGGAGATAAATATATATATTTAATATATAATATATATATTTAATATATATACATATACATATATATACACATATATATATATGTATATGTATATATATAGAGAAAGAGAGAGAAGTTGTAAGTGGACAAAAGTCTCAAAGACTTACAAAAGTAGATATGTGGAGGAGAGAGGGTTATTACTTACTGCCACTTTTGTTGTTGCTATTTGTTTGCTTCTTGTTTATAGTCACTTTTTTCTAAGAAGCCAGATAATGTATGCATTCACTTTACCAATATTTATTGAGGTCCTACTACGTTCCCAATACTGTTTCCAGCACTGGGGCAGAGCAGTGAAAGAAAAGACAAAATTCTTGAAGATTCTGGAAAATTGAAGGCCCTGGTCACAACCTGGAAGATTCTAATATTTAGGTAAGTATAGGAGGAAAAAGTAGCAAAGGAGCTGGAAAAGGAATAGCCAACGAGGTATGAACAAAACCAGGAAAATATACTATCACAAAATCAAAAATACATATATAGGGCATCAAAATAGAGGGAATGTTAACTGATTAGAAAGCTTAGTTGAGAGGAAATAAAATAAAAAGAGAAGAGACTATTTGGCAACATAAATGCCATTGGTGACTATGATTAGTTCAGCCTCAATGCAGATGTAGAGAAACAGCCTAACTTGAATGGCTTACAAAGAAAATATGAGGTAAGGAAGCGGGTATAGTGACTACAGACAATTCTTCCAGTAAATTTTGTAATGCATAAACAAAGAAATAAGAGGTAGGTGGAGGGAGATGTAGGTGAACAGAGAAATTGTTTAAGTTGGAGATAAAATAGCACACTTATTTGCTGATGGTTAAGATACAGTAGAGAGGGAGAAATGGATGATGGTTGCTAGAAGGAAGACCATAACAATGTAAGATAGGGTAGGACCCTAAGCCCAAGAATGGGGTTGGCTTTTGATGGATGCAGAAACACCTTATTCATGGTAATAAAGAGGCAACATTTGAATAAAGACATGAGCAAATTAGTAATTTCAAAGGTGGAAAAATGTGAAACCTGTTGGTGTTTTTTTTTTTAATTTTTTTGTTTATTTATTTATTTTTGAGAGAGAGACACAGAGAGCGAGTGGGAGTGGGGCCAGAGAGAGAGGGAGAAAGAGAATCCCAAGCAGGCTCTGCTCTTCAGCATGGAGCCCAATGTGGGGCTCAAACTCACAAACCATGAGATTGTGACCTGAGCTGAAACCAAGAGTCAGTCACTTAACCGACTGAGCCACCCAGACACCCCTGTTGGTGTTTTTTTTTAATGAATTTTGAAGAAATGTTTTCATCTAAGAATTGTGGTGTAGCAGTAAGAAGGGATAAAGAGAGAAAATTATGGTATGGAAAGCATAAGCTTAGTTTTGTGGTCTTGTGCTGTTCTTCAGAAATACCCTGCTGCTTAAGTACACGGTGTGGAGTTTGGGTTTCATCAGGATGTTAGCTTTGCCAGGGAGTGATTTTAAAGATAAACCTGGGATCTTACTGAGGTTAAAAAAGTTAAGTGAGAATCAGAAAAAATAATTATAGTGAGAAATTAACAATGTCAATGAACTGGATATCTAGATCAAAGAATTGCTATAGTTACAGAGTAACATACTAAAGATCTTGAGAACAAGGTCATAATCAGTGTCAACAAGAATAAGAGGATGACTAAAAGGGCATCTAAGATGCAGTGAAGAAAAGGAGGCAAAAGAACTGATGGCCAAAGCATGAATTAGGAGGAATCTACAAATGAACATAAGAGTACTTATTACAGTATAATTTAAGCAGCTGTAACAGAGATCACAACACACAATGGCTTCAATAAGATAAACGTCTATTTCTCTCTCTCTCTCTCTCTCTCTCTCTCTCTCTCTCTCTCTCAAACAGCCCAGATATAGGCAAGGAGACCAAAGAAGAGATCATTCAGAAATCGAGAGACTCTGTCTTGTTGCTCCAGCTCACACATAATTGACCATGTCTTGGCAATATCATCACACCTCAACAGTCTGTAGTTCATGGCCCATGTGCCTAGCCAAATCTCAGAAGGTTTGCATAACCTTTTGGGGAACAAAGACATTGGGGGACAATTAGAATGTGTCCCACAAATGTCAAAATCATCAAGAATAATGGCAGAATACAACAGGTATATTGCCTTGGAATTGAAATTTGTATTTTGTAGTGACCAAGACAACTAATTTCCGTATTTATTTATAAAACTCATTTAATGAACTCTTGTTCGGTGCCAAGATATGAACAGTGGATACTTATAAGATTCTAGCACAGGCCCTGATCTTAAGGAGCTTGGACTGTCAGGGGAGCAGAGAAGCAAAACAAATAAACAAAAATAATGAGTGCTGTAAAGTATTACAGACACTGTCAGAATAGTGTATATAACAATGGGGGCACCAGAAAGGAAGAATGTTTGCATTGTCTCTGGGTCAAGTGATTGCAGGGGGAGCCAGGAGAGACTTCATGGAGATGTGACAAGAAGAGATCACAGTGTAGTGATCTCCTCTATTGTAACGTAGCTTTACAGGGCTCTGTAGTGTACACAGTAACTTCATGTTCACTTTCTCACATAATCATCCAACCATTCTTTGAGAGAGGTACAGGCCCTCTCTACATAATGATGTACATTTCACAGATAAATAAACTGAGGCTCAGTTACTTGCCCACAGGTTCACAGCTAGTAAATAGCAAGGCTGTCATGCTGAAGGTTATGAAAAGCAGACTTTGATGAATAAGGCATAGAGAGGTTGTGTGTGTGTGTGTGTAGATTCTAATTATAAAAAAATAATTTGAGAAGCAATCATTTATTAACTCTGTAGAAATAGGTCAATGCACAGCAGACCACACAGATGGAATTCTGAAGAAGAGATGAAGCCGGCCAGCTGTTGTATTATTCCCCATGTGAGGCAATTTACAATTATATAAGGTGCCATTCTCCTGAGGCATAGTATACCAAAACAGCCAAAACCGACATTACACAGTGTAAGCATTCACATCTTCAGCCAACCCAGCTCCCAAAAACCTATGGCTATTTCCAGAAATCTAATTCGACCTCCAAAGATAAAGATTTGCCCTGTGGAAGATATTCAAAAAGGACTGCAAAAACAATTTTACAAAAGAAGTTTGAAAACTTTCGTTCTGAACAATAGCAACAGTTTCATGACAAATGTTTAACTTTCCAAGTTGCAGATACTTACTTGGAAGCAGAAAATGTTCATTTGGGCTAGTATCGTGTCATAGTTTAAAATGCAATGTGGTGAGTTCTGTCAGATCTAAGAATTGTATCATTGATGTCTCTACCATCTTTGGAAAGTTATGTTGCTCCTATTTACTTAGGTGAAGAGAAAGGAAAAAAACAACATCTAGATTATAGTATTTATTGGATCTTTGATGCATGAGAGTTGAGGCTAAATTCCACCAATTTTACTCAATAAGCTTTATTGCCTTGTATGCATTACACTGTAGCTCTGAGTAGAGAAAATAGACTTTATCTCTGTCTTTCTTTTTCCATGTCCTCTTAGGAAAACATAGTTTGCTGGCCTAATCAAGCTCACACAATTAGATGGACTGGGCTGAGGCATCAGACATATAAACAAATTTGACTGAGAAGGTATTAAAAATTCCATACTGTTAGTATCTACAGAGTGTAATAGGGCACATGTGGGAGGGGGTGGGAAATTTATCCTTGGGATAAGTCAAGAGAAGCAGCCCAAGTGGAAACTTGAAAGGTGAGTAATTTTCATCAGGCACGTGGGGAATGAGGGCGTGGGGAGGAAGAAAATCGAGCCGCAGACAGGATCAGCATGGGTAAAGGCTCTCAGAGCAAAGCAGTAAGTTTGCTGTTTACCAACTGCACATATTTTTTATAATCACCCTCTAAAATTGACAGTCTATATGGCAGATAGTGTCCAAACACTGTAATTTTCATTTGAAGGCCCAAAAACATTTGTGACTATTATAGTTGCATCATAAAATATGAAATTTATAAACCGGTAATGGCCAAATAATGACCTAGGGTTCATGAAGAAGAGAAAGATAATTCTGGAAAGTAAAATTCATTAACTATGCCTCAATCCTTGGCACAATTTTGGCGCAACTAACCAAGGAATGTAAGTTAAACTTCATAGAAAGTGCATCCTCCCAACCACCCCCAGTGTCCTCATTTAGTCAAGTAATAGGCTAGGTGAGTGTTGCTAGGCCAGGCAAATGTGGAAGACATTCTCAAATACAAAAATAAAAAGCTACTATTTTTTTTTCTCAGGAGAGGGTAACAAAGGCTTAAAGTAAAGCCTACAGAGGTAGACTGAGAACAGATTGAACTTTTTTTTCTTCAGTGATTGATAATAACCTGAGGAGTCTTTAGAGAGCCAAACAATTTAGTTCAGGACCTCTTTTATTGGGGGTATGGGGTACACGGAATAGAGGTTAGGCTGCTCAACTTCTTTGTACTAAATAATCCACCAAATCTTCATTGCTCTAAGCAAGGGGAGGAAAAACATCCCCAAACCAATAAGTACATGGAATACACAAGAACATAACAGACAATTCTCAGGAAGGAAAATGCCATACGCTCAACCCCCTTTTTTCTTGGCTGAACTGTCGTCACCTATAGGTTAATGTACAATGGTAAAAATTCACTGGGTTGTGACTGTGACAGAGATAAGAAGGCATGTGTGTAGGAAAAAAAAAAATGATTCTCCACACAATCTAGAGACCTCAGTGTTCTCATGCTTTCCAAATCCTGAAAATGGAAATCACTGATTCACATCTGATGAAAATTTCAAAACTTGGTACTCCAATATTACCTGTGTTCCCCCCTGAATAAGTATCTTATTGGGAAACTGTAGAGAGTAATACACTTGAGTTAACATGTTCTTTTGTTAAAGTTCAATTTGGTTTGCTTACATCATGAATGTTTGTCTGAGATTCTGAGTCTGGGCTTCACTCGAGGATCTGGGCTTCACTTTAGGACTTCATTACACTCTGTTCTGCATGGTTCCAGGGTTATTTTATTATGTATACCTGGATACTGGTCTATCACTAAAATTCCAAAATGCCTTAGAGTTCCTCTAGCCCAAGTGAAAATCAGAGAGATGGAGTTTATCCAAAATCATACAGCCTGGTTTTTCTCTGCCCACACGAAGCTTTTTGTGAACAAAATTATATTCTTCCCTATTAAGGAAACACATTGAACCAATCAAAGTAATAAACAGACAGCATTTGAAAATGCCCAGTTCTAATGTCCACTTCTCTTGATGCTCTCTCTTTGCACCAATCACTTTCCACATCAGTGTTTTGTAGACTTTTGCTTGGTTGGGTGTTTTATTCTGATGATACCATTGCACTGTGAGCCCTTGAATGCAAAGACCACATCTTCATTTTTACACCTATACTGCCAAGTTCACCTTAGGCAATGAATAAAAGAGTGTAAATAAACACGAAATGCTCCATGACTTGATGCAAACTTGATGCCCATCAGGTGTCATGCCCAACTTGTGTTAACTATAACATTAATTAATATTTATTTGAATAACATTGGTGAAACCAAAGGCTAAATGTTTTGCACTGAACTGTGGACCTCTTGAGGGCAGAGACCACATTTTTATTTTTATTTGTGTCTACTTCAGTATCCAGCACAGTAGCCAGTGTGTGTTTATTCAATGAATGAATAAATGAAGTTATTTCTCAAGGAAGTTCCAGGCACCTAAGTGGCCCCAGGTCATCTCTTACATTAGATGTGTACCAAGGGTGCCTCACTTTGATCCTAACTTATATTCTTGGCAGGAAAATGGTAGCATTTTCTTGGAGGCCACACACCTTGTTTATATAACACTGTAGGCTTCAGCTTTTGCATCTCTTTATGTGCTCAAGGGTTTGGGAATCACTTATTAACGCTTTATAAAAGGGAGCCTTGCTTAGTGATAACACTCTTGTTGTAACTCGTTGGAGTGGAGGTTATTGAACAGAAATAGGTACCTTTCATGTAGATGTGTGCTGCTGTATTCTTGAGAGCTCAAAGGGGAAGTTCAAGTAATTTAAATTTCTTTTATCCATTCACACATTTATTGAGCACCCACTATGTGCCAAATGAGTGGCTGAGGATGCAGAGATGAATAATAATGGATTCCACTGTCAAGGAGCTCATAGTCAGATAGGAAGTCAGACATACGATGCTATACTCGCTTACACAGACTTATGAACAAAACAGTCCATGTCAATTACACCAACTTGATCTTTCTCCCAGAACATCTCATCCTTTCCTAAAGAAGGAATTATTCTGCAGCACTCTGCAGTTTTAAATATTCTGAATTCTAACTGGCCTTCAGCAATTCAAAGTTAATAGTATGCTGGTGCTCAGGAAATCAACTTCTCCAAATTGATCTGTTTTAGAGAGGAAGAAAACAACAACAAGGACAACAACAACAACTCTTTCTGAAAAACAGATATCCCCTCTGACGGGGAAACAGCAAGCAAACACACAAATCCCTTTAAAACAAATGTGTCAGAAGCAGGACTCAATAAAGCATGGATGTAACATGAAACAAGTCACATAATAGAGCTGATTGTGTTGTTGGGCACAGGTTTTGAAATCCTTCTTCCAGCTCATGCTGTGGCCCCAGGTTAAAAATCTGCAGTGTGTTAAGCAATAGTAACCTTTAAGGTAAGAGGGTCAACTTACTCAATATGGTTTTACTCTGGAGCAAAAACTGGGACTAACCAAATGCCAAGTGTCTGCTACCAAACACAAACTGCCCGCCCTCCATACACAAAGGAATAGAAAAATCTCTTTTTCCCCTCAGAAACCTAAAAACCCCATTTCAATATCTATATTCCCATGACTCTAAATAATTCTGGTAGCTTCACCATTTTTTTGAGTTTGCATTGGGGGGCACATTAATGCCTTCATAACATTATCTTCATTGTCCTTAAGAATTTCTAAGCATTTAAGTGTATTCACTAAATTTCTCAGCCTGCCTCAAAATTATGTGTGTTTAACAAGTAGTTTTCTACAATGTGTAATAATCTATATAGAATGTATGCTGGGTGGAGTAGGTCACTCCAGTTCCTTTTAAAAATCAAAATAACTTGGTCTGTTGGTATCAGAGGGTTTATTTACTGATTACAGGGTAAATATTTTGGCTCACTTCTTTATATGGTACCATACTGAAATCCACATCACTTCCAAAATATGTGAATACACTGCTACCAGTTGAAGACTGACTCAAAGCAACACTCAATCTTTCAATCTTTTTTTTTTTTTTTTTTTAATTAGGCATTACGTTTGGATCTCTGCTAAGTTCTCATTTTTGGATATGTAAATGATCTAAATGAGCTTGCATTTTATCATCAGATAAAAACAGGTCTTTTCAATTAATGGCAACTTATTTCTCTGTCTCCCTCCCTGCATTTGGAGCAGGGCAGTAAGGGAATGCAGTATTGAGACTTCCAGGCCCTTAACCCAAGCACTGTACACAGATACTTTCCTTACCTTGGTAGGTATCACGCTCTGTATCTTTAAAAAAAAGATCAATCAAAAGAAATTGTTTCCCATAGTTATTAGATTTCCCTAGATATTTCACAACTACTCAGTCAATGATTTGCAGGACCAAAAAAATGCCATGTTTACTTTACTGTTTCTTTAGTCTTTATTTTTCTCCCTTCTGGTTAATCCCTATATTTCCTCTAGCCTATTTGTAAAGTATCATGTAAAACAGAAAAAGAAAAATTGCAAAAGCTGAAGGTAATGATCTTGAGAATTACTTGACAAGCCACATCATGGGAGATGGGCCAAAATGTCAGTTTGAGGCCAGACTGCAGAAAACACTGAATTCTTATCTTTCACTTGCAGCCTGGAGAGGAGAGGAATTGTAGCCAGGTATACAAGTTTAAGGTTCATGGAGTACTCCAGACAGAAAAGAAAAGGGTTGGCACTCAGTGAAACCACAAATAAAGAGCTGCATACAATAGGCATTATAATGGTGCCCATTATAATAATGGAGATGGATGCATGGATGGATGGATGGATGGATTGATGGATGAATGGATAGAGAGACAGACAGAGATAGTATGTTAGCTACAATATGCCAGGCACTATTCTAAACCCTACCAGTACTTAAAAAAAATTTTTTTTAACATTTATTTATTTTTGAGAGACAGAGAGCACAAGTGGGGAAGGGGCAGAGAGAGAAGGAGACACAGAATCCGAAGCAGGGTCCAGGCTCTGAGCTGTCAGCACAGAGCCCAATGTGGGGCTCAAACGCACAAACCTTGAGATCATGATCTGAGCTGAAGTCGTTGGATACTCAACCAACTGAGCCACCCAGGTGCCCCTAAGCCCTACCAGTACTTTTTAATTTAATGCTCACAACAAGCTTATGAGGTAAGAAATATTTAAGATTAACCAAATTGGTCATGATGATTAACTGTAGAGAATGAGGGAGAAACCAAGATTGATTCAAGATTCCAAGCTTGTATGACAGAGAGAATGAAATTATTAGGGCTAAAATCATCGTTGAATCATTTTTGTGAAAAATTTGCTCAGTTAGAAAGCTATAGATGCTAAGTCCCATCTCTTTATTTGGCATATCCTGTAATAAAACATTAATTAGGGCAAATTAAGTGTTAGAAGGTCATTCTGAATTAAAGAAAAGTCTCAGTTTTAAAGAAAATAGAATTTTATTAATCCAAGTTCATAGAGTAAGACAGTTGACAAGTACTAGGTGCTTAATAGAAGTAAGTATTATTACCTGTATTAAGGATCCTTAGAGAAGTACTGATAAATATATTAAAATTAGTATTTCCACTATTTATATGCAAATAAGACCACTAAATAGTTCCACTAAGCTTATTTTTTTTTGCTTTCTTTATTGCTTTCTTGATAAAAAATATTGCTGACATATCCATAAAAGCCTTACAAAATTTTCTCAGTACAAAATAATAACCAGATCTTTAGAAGATGACCCATACAAAAAATTTTATTTTACTTTGATTACATTATAGTCTATATTATTAATATTTCTACAAATTGAGTATAAGTTTTCTTTGCTCCCTTTTTATATAAGGATCATTTTGCAGAAGAGATTTTTAATTTTATGTTTTGCCCAGTGCCAGTGGTATGGAAGAGCAGAGGTGCAAATTTCCTAAACTATTCCCAGTTCCTTATGTTACTTTCAAGCACAAGATGTTATTTAAACTCCCCTTCTTACTTCCCAACTCACTCGTCTCCACACCACCTCCTCCACCACCTGGCCTACCATGTTCCGCTACCCCAAGATAAATGGATAATGCTTCATATGCATACTCTCAATCTGCATAGCAACTCTATGAGATGGTACTTTTATTATGTCCATTTTAAAGAAGGAAAATCGAGGCATGGAGAGGATAGGAAATTTTCTGAAGTTGCACAAGTAATCGAGTCAGAACTTAAACCTACGTTCAGGTATTAAATCCTATGATCTTAACCACTTTGCTCTAGCATCTCCTGCTCTGATTCACTGTGTACCTATGACACCCTTACTGGTGCACTAGATTGGAGTAGTGTTAGTCTTCAGGAGCAGATTGTGCAGGTGTCTCCCCAAATTTTCATTAAGTGACAACACATTTGTTGCCTAAAACTGGCCACAGTGAAAGTATTTACATTATGGAAATGGGCAACATTCCAAATCACATATTTTCCCTCTGGGAAGCTGTTAAGTATTTATCAGCACAATACTGGACACCATCTTTCTACTTTGGGACCCATGGAAGGTATGGAACTAAGAAATTCCAGTCCCATGCTGATGGACAAGACCATCTTAACAAGCTAGCGTATGGGATTGATGGCAATTCTTGTTAAACAGAAGCAGGCTAACACAGTGTGTACCAGACAGACATGAGAACTAGTCAACTTACAGGCCATATGTACTCTAGCCTCTATGTGGACACAATACTTGTCTAGATGAAAAGAGTGATTCTTGTCATCAAGCAACATGTTTTACACGACCTCAAACATGCTCTCAGCCCTACTTTTGCATCTAGTCGATTGTTCTGTACCCATTTCTGCTAGATGCACAGACACAGTGCCTATCTCTAAAAAGAACAATGTGACTCTGGCTCCCACCTGGGACACAGCAGTTGGAGTCCATTTGGCCTTTGCACATGAACAATTTTAAACTACAGGGCACTTAAACTTGGGGCAACCCTCCACCAACAGAGCATGGCAGGTGATATATTCTTTTTGTTTTGATCCTGGATGGACAAATGGGAAGTGCATTCTCTACTATTTCTCAGGAGGTCCCAGGCACCAGCTATCTAGGCAAGGAGGACTAAATTTGAATTAAGAAGAGGTTGTGGATTCTTTCTTTTTCCAAGCATCTGAACACACATGCATGCCTTTCTTTTCATTTTTTTTTAATGTTCTATTTTATTTTTGAAAGAGAGACAGAGACAGAGCATGAGCGGGGGAGGGGCAGAGAGAGAGGGAAACACGGAATCCGAAGCAGACTCCAGGCCCTGAGCTATCAGCACAGTGCCCGACAAAGCACTCGGACACACGAACTGTGAGATCATGACTGAGTCGAAGTCAGACACTCAACTGACTGAGCCACCCAGGCACCCCTGAATACACATGGCATTCTTAACAAGACTTGGCCCCTTCTCAACCCTTAAATCCTAGCAAGAAAGATGGCCATGAAGCAAATAATTATATAAATATATAATTTTTTCTCAAATAAGTATTACAAAGCAGACTAGTCCATTTTTCTAGTTTGAGGATACATAAAAACCAACACTTCACTTTCTTAGTGGTCCCTAAAAAGTTCCTTTCTAGATGGTAAAACCCTGGCATCCCTTGCCCAAGGCAATAAGTAATAAGCATTAGAAATCATAATCACCTTACTGGGCTGGCATGGGTCATCCCCTACAAAAAACAATCTGAGATCACAACAGCCAATTCAGGGGAAAAAAAGAAAAAAAGAAAAAACAAAAGAAAAGAAGAAAAAGCAATCTTTTCATAAAAGAGAAACAAACCTTACCACTGAGATAAATTTCCCCATGGAAAATACAAATCCCCAATTACTACCCAACATGTGCAAGATATAAAGCCTCCCTCAGAGCTAAGAATCTGCACGATATTTAACAAATTACCAGAATCACAGCATGTTGGATAGAGATTCAGGACCAGACCAGGCAGGGAAAAAAGGGAAGAAAAAGCCCCAAAGTGGTTGCTTTCAAAATCCTGCATGAAGCCAAGTAACTTTTTGAAAAATCTCCATTTTCTTTCTAGATTCTCCCCATTGACAGACTCTAAGGACTCAGCCGATGATGGAGTTGAGATAGAAGGAATCTAATTATCTTCAATGTGCGGTTTTAACTGTCCTTGATTCTTCTCTGTGGATTTTTCCAATGATAAAGGCATTTAGAAGAACAGAATAAGAAAAAAATGAAAAATATTGATCTTCTAAACTCTCATATTGGTTTCAGTCACCACTATTTGGGGTAAGAAAGAACAGCGATGTTACAATTTGAGTATACTGTTGTTGTTCCAATGTAAGAAGTCTTCATTCC
This sequence comes from Panthera pardus, assembly GCF_024362965.1. Lineage (NCBI taxonomy): Eukaryota > Metazoa > Chordata > Mammalia > Carnivora > Felidae > Panthera > Panthera pardus. The sequence goes on from NW_026526732.1 coordinate 102,279,071, forward strand.
GCACATAAGTTTAGTCTTTGCCTTAATTAATTACTTCAACAAATATTATTGAATTCCTAAAATTACCAGGCACAGTGCTAGGCTTTAAGAATATAACATGTAACATTCATTTTTTGAATGTCTACCACATTCGGGTCACAATAAATGGTACATCAATAGTGACTACACAAGTCAGTCTTGAATCTGACCTATTTCCCACAGGCACACAAGCCTGACCATGTATTTGTGATCATGTTTCAGGAAGAATTTTTAGCAGAAAGAATCACAGCCTCCTAGAATGTTAGAATAGTATCAGGCCTCAGAAATAATCTAGTTCACAAGTGAGAAAATTGATTCCTAGAGAGATGAAGTGACTTGTTCAAAGATATGTAACAATTAAACATCTTTAACTGGGAAATTAACTATTGATACGTTCTGGTTCTTCTTAAATCATCCATAGACATTCTTTTTTTTGTTTGTTTCATTTAATTCATTCACTGAATGGGGGATAAAATGATGAACAAAACAGGAAAGGTTTCTGCTTCCCCTTGGGAGTTTAAAACCTAGTACTTGAGACATACAGTCATCAAATCATCTCCCAACTAAACATAAGCAAATGAATAAATAAATACCCCTCTGCAATTTGCTTCATTGATTATATGAAGCCTACACCTGATTTAAGCAGGAAATCTGAAAAGGCTTCTCTAAGGAAGTGAGCAGAGAAATGAAAAAGGTGGAAATATTAGGTAGGGGGGGGAGAGGGGGAGGTGGAAACGGAAGGGAAGATTTGGAGACTGTGCTAGTTTCCTAGGGCTAATGTAACAAAACAAAACAAATCAAACTGAGTACCTTAAAACAATAGAAATCTATTCTCTCCCAGTTCTGGAAGCTAAAGGTCCAAAATCAAGGTGTCAGCATGATTGAGTCCTTCTTGGGTGCTAAGAGAGGATGAAGTGTTCCAATGCCAGTATCAGTCGGCTTGGGCTAACAAGAGAAAAAAACACAGCCTGGGTGGTTTTAACAACAGAACTTCATTTTATTACAATTCTGAAGTTCAAGATCAAGGTGCCAGCAAGGTTGGTTTCTGGTAAGGCCTCTCTTTCTTCTTCCAATGTCCTTACCTGACCTCTCTGTGCTAATGGGCAGACAGACAGCACTGTGGTGTTTCTTCATTTTCACCAATATTATTGAGTGAGGGCCCTACCCTAGTGATCTCATTTAACCTTAATTACCTACTTAAAGATCTATTTCCAAATGAAGTCATGTTAGGAATTAGTGTACAATATATCAATTGGGGGAAAAGTCAGTCCATAACAATACCTCTTCCCTAGCTTTTCTTAGTTCGGTAGCTGCCCGTCATTGTTGGCATTCCTTGCTTTGTGGCAAGGTAACCCCAATCTCTGCTTGTAACATCATGTGGCATTCTCCCTATGTCTCTGTGTCCAAATTTCTCTCTTATAAGGGACACCAGCCACTGCATTTAAGGCCCATCCTAATCTGTTATCACCTCATCTTTACTTGATTGTATCTTCAAATACTCTATTTCCAGATAAAGTCATATTCACAGGTTTGGGGTAGACATGGACTGTTGAAGGACATTCAGCCCAGTACAGGGAGTAAAGAGAGCTCCTGGAATTCATGTGGACAAAGCACCTGAAGAGGTGAGAGGAAGAGAATTCCATGACTGGGAAATGTGTCCAGTGTGCAGGGCTGCATAGTGAGGGGTCTAGGCCAGGTCAGCAGGCATTGTCAGCCATACTGAGCATTTGGTCTCATCCTAAGAGCAATAGGCACATACTGAAGGGTTTGAAGAAGGAAATAACATGGCTGAATGTGTGTGTGAAAGGGGCATGTAGGCTTCAGTGTAGAGGCAGAAAACCCACAAGAGGCATTTTAGGAGCTGAATGAAGTAAGCTGGATGAGTGAGGATGGTGAAAGTGAAGACAAATGCACTGGAGAGAGATACTTGGGAGAATGAGATTGATCTCACAGTGCAGAAAGGAGAGGAATGGATTAATTAGCACAGAAGCCTGAGACTTACAGATCCCAGGAGGCAGTTTTATTCTCTGTCCTTTGTTGTTGGCTTTTGGGGGGGGGAGGGGGGTTGGCTCATAGTCTCTGATGTGAAAGTTCAGGATCAGTAAGCTCTCCATGAAACACAAAATTTTCCCCACAATTAAGACTAGGCTTCTGCTAACACAGAAAGCTCACTTAATTTATCTTAAGATGGTATGGACCAAAAAAGAATTAAATATACATTGTTTTTAGGGGCACCTGGGTGGCTCAGTCAGTTAAACGTCTGACACACGATTTCAGCTCAGGTTATGATCTCGCTGTTTGTGAGTTTGAGCCCCACATCAGACTCTGTGCTGAGAGTGCTGAACCTGCTTGGGATTTTCTCTTGATTTCAGCTCAGATCATAATCTCCCGGTTAGTGAGTTAGAGCTCCCTGTCAGGCTCTGTGCTGACAGTGCAGAGCCTGCTCAGGATTCTCTCTCTCTGCCCCTCCCCTGCTCATGCTCTCTCTCAAAATAAGGAAATAAACTAAAAAAAAATAAATGTACATTGTTTTTTGAAAAAATATTGTTTTAATAGGGTATGGTCACAGAATTTGATGATTGGTGTTCAGGGTATGGGCTACATTTCCACAGCAGTTTAAAATAACTGCATAAATGATCTGTTTGATTCCCTTTGATCTGTTTGATTTCCCCCAACAGCCAATCACTGAGTTACTTCATTGAATATTACCTTGATTTATTAATAAATATGACTGAATAAAAGGGATTAGAAATAGCTAATCTAGTTATTTCAACTAATAGTAGCATTTTATATACTCTGTGATACAATAGTTCATTTGTTCAGTTTTTCTTTTGTATACAGCTGGGACAATGGCCAGATGGAAATCTCAGACCATTGAAGCCCCATTCAGGCTTACAGTGTGAAAAATATATTGTAACATCCCAGAAATACAAGTATTCACTGTATAATATTCTCATTCATCCCTTTTCTCTCCTTTCCCCATTTGAACTACTTAAGAAGAGGAAATCCTATAAATGTGGACCAGAAAGGAAAAAATCTATTAAATAAAAAAAGTACATAAGTTAATGGTAATGTATTGGACATGCAATTTAAATTGGAAAACCAACTTAAATGCAAAGCAATTACTGACACTTTTAATATTAGCCAGACTAATAAAGCAGCAATTAGATCTCATTATATAGCTATAAAATTGGTTTGTAATAGATTGATTGCACCAAATGTTCCTACTGGTTTTTGATGGCCTTATGGACAAGAGTACTATTCTTTTGTTTTGAGGGGGAAAAAAAATTCTAACAGTTACAATCCGTTTGAGCTCTTCTTTTTAAGTAGGCATCAAAGATAAGGCAAACAAGGAAGCACAAAGGGAAAACAAAAACAAAAGAAGAAGCAAAGATACCAAACACTACATATACTCAAGTGTATTTATTTTTCCCAAGAGACCATCAGTTGTTTCAGAATCTTCTGGCCAGAAGCACTTTTTGGAACTCTCACAGCAGATTGTCCATTTGTTCTTATTTAAGGCAAATGTGTGTAGATGTTATGCTAAATAAACTTTTTTCTAAATCATATAATCAAATAACTAAGTAGTTTCAATTTTCTGACATTAGACACTATAATTCTAAAAAACAAAGAAGCCTCTACGGACCCATACCCCACCCTCCCAATCTTCCTGCCTCCCCTCCCCTACAGCACCACCAAATATGGGAAAGCAGATTAATCTGTTATTCATGAGAGGAAGAGGAAAAAAAGCAGTAGCCCATGATCACTGAGTGTCTGCAGTAGGATTCCAAAAGCCTCTCTCTTTGTTTCCTTATCTTTGTTTCAGGTGGGACAGATTTGTGAGCAGTTTGTGCTGCAGAGCTCCCTTTGTGTTAGGCTATAGTGAAACCACTTCCTTCTCTAGCACTTTCCTTTTTCCTGTCCTGTTCATCTCATCTCTTACCTGTTTCTCCTGAAAGCATTCATTATACTACTCATATCCTCATGCATATCTATGATGAACATAGATGCAAAAATGCTCAACAAAATTTCAGAAAACCAAATCTAAAAATACATTAAAAAAAGTTATTCACCACCATCAAGCGGGATTTATTCCAGGGATTGCAAGGGTGGTTCAATATTTGCAAGCCAAAAAAAAAAAAAAAAAAAACCAAGAAAAATCTATGGCTTGTTACATCACATGGCTGTATTTTAGTCCAAACAAGTAACAAATATTTACTAATTTTTGTTATTAAACTAACATCATACTTCTTCCTACAATTTATCTCATTTGATTATTTTTCTAAATTATGTGCTATACTAGTGAAAAAGTTAGGGTTACTTTCATTCTTACATCAAAAGTGAAGACAAATAAATATTAAAATACTTTCTGAAAGAAAAGCAGTATTCTTACACTCAACCAGATAAGTCATCAAATAACAAATTAGAACAGCAAATAAGTAATTTAATTCAGTCCAAAAACTGGCACAACTTTGCAAGTTTTGAGAAAAACAGGAAAACAAACTAAATTTTTAGAAATGCATGTTTCATAAAAAAATTAGAAAAATGTATAGAAAAAATGACCAAATGAAAATATCGCCAAATTATAGTGGTTATATTAAAGTACATTTGGTAGAATGTATTTTTATTTCTTCTTTAGTTTGCTATAGTTTCCAGTCTTTCTACAATATGCACATCAAAATTGCACCTCGCTGTGTCCTGCATACAAAAAAGCAGGCAGAAAGTTAGGAAATTAATAAAAAGGAGGTTTAAGTGGTGGTGGGATGGGAGGTTTTAATCAAGCCTATGTCCTCAGGAAAAGCTTTAAGTGCCCAAAGAGGACATGATCAGAGATTTCTGCATCACGGAGAAGGAAGAAATAGTCCCAGACTGCAGAACACTTCCTGCAGAGAGAGACCCTTAGGCAGATCCTACCTGTCCACGAACAAGTTGAGCCCTGAAGGAGGAAGGTATGGTGTCCACAAGAACTTAAAAGGAAATGAAGAGCTCTCCAGCCACCTCTTTGCCTACCTGACACTAATGCACTCCTGTGTGTCACCACGTCCTTTTCCTTCATCACCTGCAGAGCCTTGGCTTTGGAGAGGAAAGATTCTTATTAAAACTCTTCAAAAGGCAGAAAACGCCTGGAACAAAGTAACTGTAACTGTAAAATGTCCTGAAAGGCCAATTAGAAATTGCAATACTGGGAGTTTTATTACAACTAACTCCTCCTTAATTATCAATCAATGGATTCTGTTGAAAAAAAAAAAAAAAAAAAAAAAAAAAACCTCATATTCTCTGCTGGGGAAATGATGCTAATTATTTTCTGTTAATTAAGGCTGTTCTGGGATTCAGATGTGTCATTCTTCAATGAAAAGATTGACACATCAATGCTAACATAATGTTCAGTGCACCCTTCTAAAGTCTTTATAACCAATGATAATAAATTAGTGCCTGTTATTTTAAACCTCTTGAATAATCATGGCTTTGTCTGGGAATTAAAAATGTATACACATGCAATAATACATGTGCTTTAATATGTTACTTAATACGGCCTTGCAAATATTTAAAGAGAACCTCTCGGAGATACTGTGACTCACTTTCACATTTTGATTAAGCAAAAATTAAATACAGTATTTATAAAGGCATATACTCATAGCTCAGATAGCAAAAGGATGGGTTTAAAATAATTTAATTCTCTGGGTTCTCTATTGTCAAAAGTACATTTCAGGAAATCTGTGTGTCAAAGCAACTGCTTGGCAATTATTTGATCAAATTGTCATCTAACTAGGATACTGCACTTATCCATGTTAAAATTTAAATATAATAAATATAAATTTGTGGTCCTGAGGTTTTCTCTTATTCTTTCCCAGAGTGAACAAGCTTGAACACAAAATGGCTCTCATGAGGGATCAGCCAGTTTGACTTCAGCCTGCATGGGACCAGAATGAAAAAGTCCAAGAAGTTGTGTGATGCAAAGTGATAAGCAGACTAAAAACTGCTGTTAAAGTTGTAGGGTCTTCTTATTTTCCCCATGTGCAGTAGCCACACACACACGTACATGTGTGCACGCACCGGCACACAAGTGAAATGGACAGTTCCCACTTGTTCTTCCATTAGGAAGGTGGAAACAGCAGATGAAATCCCATCAGAAATTTTAAAGAATTTATCAATGAAATGAGATCTTTCTCCTTTGCCTTGACATTCTCTATAGTTACCCATATGTGAAGAAAAAAAAAAAATAAGGGAAGCAAAGTGATGAATGAAGGTGATTGCTTTCCACTATTACTTTGCTAATACATCTTTTAATGGATTTTCAAATGATAAGTTGGGCAGTTCTGATGAACAATTATGGGTAAACAGATTGAAACACAATGCCATGAAGAGATGGACCCAAATAAACCCATCAATACTGAAGATAAGCAAATGCTATTTCATTACATAATGCAGCCTCAACTAAGTACTGCCAAACTATTACGTGCCCTAAAATACTAGGCCATTTCTAGGAAATCACCCTATGCACAATTTCTAGCCATTTATCTCAACATTTATCTCACGTCTGTCAACAAACTAAATATTTATCTAGATGCAAAAAGAAAAACATTTACCAAACACATAAAATTTAATTACTATTTGTCTAATTTTCCAAATAGAACTGTGGGATATCCTTTCAGACTGATGCTCAGAAAGGTTTCACAAAGTTTTAATAATGAGCTTCTGATTGCAAATCAGTAAGTAGCAAGATGACATCCCATCCTAAGTAATTTAACTGAAGTCATGTTCTCTGTCTACTCTTATCATGATGTCCTATTCAGTAATTATCTGGATATAACATGCTCTGTATGAGGCAGGGAAGAAGTTATATAGCTGTAGAAGATATGGCTGATGATTACTTGGGGCAATGGAACACTAAATAAGCTGATAACTAATAACACAAGGCCAAATATGATAAGATTCTGCAGCTAGTAAGTGATATATGTTAAACTGGTCACTTCTTCCTCTTGCCAACTTTCTGTCTGCTCCATGCCACTGTTCTATAGCCTTTGTCAGTATTGTCATTATTCACTCAGTTAAGCTCCCTCCTAAAATGGGAGCCCCATCTAGGGCAAGGAGTATGATTCACTTGTACCAAATGACTAAATCAACACCTGCACATTGGATCAGGCACACTGTTGTTTGTTACATGGAGGGCTATATGAGATGCCTTAACCCATAAGGCTACTCCTTTATTAATTAATCTACCAAGTGCCAGGCATTATGCTAGGCTTTGGGAGTACAGGCCCCAATGAGGCAGATGCAGTTTCTATCCTCATGAAGCTTACAGTCTAAAGGAAAGATGCGTTCAATCAATAAGCAGTGGAAGTACAGTGCATCAAGTGCTATGTTTGCGGAATGAGAGACTGTTATGGAGCACCTAACTCAGACATAGGGGAATCTGTAATTCATACAACCTAATTCATTACCCCAAGATTTGTTTAAGGCACTGAGAGAGGAAGAGAAGGAAAAGCAAACTTCCTATACCTACAGGTGAATAGCCCCTGGGAAGAGGCACCTGAACAGCCACTGCCATTATTCTCAGCTACAGAGGAAGGAATGAATGTAGCAATCAAAAGACAAGACAGGGCATGCTGATGAGAATACAGACTGAGTTGAACTGAGTTAGTGAATGTTCCGTCACTATCTCCAGTGCCTCCCGGGCCATATTACCATCTGTAGGTATAGACACTCTCATCCTTCCAGGAACATAAGTCATCACTTTATTGTCCACTGAAAACATATTCAGATAAAGGGAAGGTCAGGAATAAAAATCAGCTTCTCTGTGCATGTGGCAGTGCCCATTGAGTTCAGAGAGAGCATTGCCCAACCTTTGGCATCTCCAGCCTTGTTGGTCAAAGCCCAAACTGGCAGAAACGTCCTGGCTGGATTTTTGCTAGCCTTCTCTCCTGCAAATAAACAGAATATTTTTTACCTACGATAGGTGATTATGTGGCTTTCACTCAGCTCTTGTAATTCATTCATACCTCCCGGCATTCATGAGTCATGGGTCTTTTACACTTGTCACAGAAACCTAATCCCTACCCTTCATGGGCCAGCTCTCCTAAAGATGGCTGAACATGTAATTGCCTTGAAGTGTAAAATATTTCCCACATTATTTATTATAGCCGTGCCTGCTAGCACCTCTATGGTTGAGGTTGTGTCAGCATTTTCATTATAACCCCCTATTTCCAGCAGTAAAAATGTGCTCCAGGCTCAAACTCGGCACATGGAAAATAAGTCCAGAAGGGAATTTTCTACTACTTCTTTTTTTTTTAAATAAATAAATTGGTTGGAGCATTTTTAAAGTTATATGACTGAAAAGGGTAAAATGTCATAAAATAAACTTTTAAAAGTTTCCCTCTCATGCTTCTAAATTCTCAGATTAAGAAGAGTGATGGTGAGAAAGGTCTTCACCACTGATGCAGGAGGTCGACCCCATTCCTTCTTCTCTATCCTTGAGAAGCCCAAGGAAAAATATAGAGGCATGTCCAATTCAAATTTTAAAATCCCCTAAAGAAATACGAAAATAGATTTCAGTCAAAAATCTTAAATGGCCCCAAATTTGGAAGCAGGGCCATCCCCTAATATAGGGGCAAATGTGGTCACATCTGGGACAAGATTAATGGCACCCTCTGAGCTGCTGATAGGTTAGAAGTAGTAGTATTAAAATGGAAAAAGGACAGGATTTGGAATCAATAGACCCATGCCCCAGTTCTGCCATTTATTAGACATGTATTTTAGGAAACCCATTTAAGACACTCCATTGAGCCTCTGAGCCCCGATTTCAACATTAAAGCACTATTATTCCAAGTTGGAAGCTCTTATTAACAAAGCTGATTAGTGGGATCAATGAGATGTTCTGAAAGACTAGCTTATTACATTAGGTAATTGAGATATAAGCAGCTAAGAGTGAGGTTGGAGAAGTTTCAGTGGTGGGATACATAGTCATGACAAGCCCAGAGAAGAAGGTACATTTGAGTGGGAAGATCAATTCACTCCCAGAATGAGGGCAGTGGCTGGGGAATTGAGAGAGACAACACGACTGGAATGAGGACAACTGGGCTCCATGAGCTGAGTTTCCTCAGTACCTTATTTCAGGTATGGTTTGGTAATGATAATGTAGCACAGATGAATGACTCTGTCAACTTGTTCTTGGACTTCGGTCATATGCAACTTTTTTTCCCTCCAAAAATCAACTTTCCCCATATGTAATCTAATGTAATTTCATAGATTTACTACAATGTAGTAAGAATTAATTCTCCATCATGGGCTCAGTATTCTACAAGGTGCCATAAAGGATTAAAAATGTATTACACTATTATCTAGAAGTTGACATTCTTGTGGGAAATATATACATACCCACATAAAAGAGTATTAACTCCTGGTAGTGGGTGTGTTAGGTGGAGAAATCTGCACCCCACCCCTACCCCCACCGGACCCCACCCAAGAAGTTCACATTAAATCCCTGGAACTTGTGAATGTTCTCTTACATGGAAACAAGGTCTTTGCAGGTGTGATTAAGTTAAAGATCTTAAGATGAGATAATCCTGGGTTATCTCATGTGGGCCCTACATGCCATCACATGCATCCTTATGAAAGAGAAGAGGAGGAGACAGGCACATTGAGAAGATACTGAAGAGGAAAGGATGTGAAGCTAGGGGCAGAGACTGGAGTGATATAGCCCCAAGCCAAGGAATGCAGCAAGCACCAGAAGCTAGCAGAGGCACAGAATAAGATCTACCAGAGCCTCCAGTGGGAGTAGGGGCCTGACGACACCGTGATTTCAGACTTCTGGTTTTCAGGTCCATGAGAGAATAAATTTCTGTTGTCTTAATCCTCTTAATTTTTGGTAATTTGTTCCTGCAGTCACAGGAAATATACGGAAATAAAGTCCAGTATGGATGAGTGGATGGCATGGAGGTGACGGAGCCCAAAGATCACACAGACCAACTCCAAAGTTAATTTTGTCTCCTAATTACGGTTCATGTGATCCAAGTCAAAGAGGTTTGCCTCTTGGCGGCAGCCAATTATAATATTTACTTTTAGGATTTGCACTGTCTTCTATTAAATTGTCTCTAAATCCTTAAAAACCTATGTGTTTTGTAATGCTACATCTTTCTACTAACCTTTAGGTGAAGTTAGCTAAAATCATACCCTTTTCCAAATGGCTGTACTGTCTCTGGAAACAGCACTTTACTGTAAAGGAAGGGACCACACTTCAATGTTTTTAGTGATGCTATTCACAGGCAACATGCAAAACTACAGCTTGAAATATAAATCCTTTCTGGTCACGTTAGCAAATTTCCTCATGTCAACCGAGTATTTTAATAAAAATTTAAAAAGTTCATTTCTCTTTAATCCTGGAATTATTCAGTCACCACATTCTCCAGTACTTTGAAGTGATTCAGCCAAAGTCAACCAAAATACTGAGAGAAAAGTAGATTTGGGTTAACCAAATTTTAAAATTAATTTATTTGACCAGAAACACTTTTCTGTTTTAACCTTTGTTGGCAGTAGTTTTTTGAAAGCACATTAACTCTCTTTCCTTCTTCATAAGTCTAGACACTTAGGTAAAGGGCTCATTAATCTGCTGCACTTGAAGAGGTTGGTCCCAGGGAAGGTAGCATGGCCATTCTCCAAGAAGACCTAAAGGAGGTCTTACGCTACTATTACCTTCGATTACGTCTGCATGGTGAGCTGTTCCCTCTTTGAAGGACAGATCAGAAAAAAAAAATTTATGAGATTAAGGCACAAAATCAGAACACTATTCATTTACATTTATAAATTAGCTTTGGTATGGACTAGGATTCCTGGGTTGATGTAACCAGAGCATTGTCTTCATTTTGGCAAACCTCCTTTATATTCTATATTTCTCTAAAGAACTTATCAGATTGATAAGTAAATAGTTCATTGCTAAATGTCTTATTCCTCTGATGGAATATAAGCTCTAAGAGTACAGCTCCAGTCTGTTTTGCTCATTGCTCTATCTTAAACAAACACAGAGACTAGCACACATAAACACACCCAAGTACACATAAGTCTACTGACAGGTGTGATATTGACTTATACTAGAAGTATTAAAAACAGTTAGACAATTGTTGTAGAAAACCCAATTGCTCTTGAGTCAAAGAAAAAGCCATAGAAAAGTGCAGTTTGGGGAATATGCGTTTAAAGATGAGCAGATTTCCCAATTCTTTTCTTAGCATTTGGGAGATTTCACAGGGATAGTAATCTTCTCCCCCTCCTACATCCTGAATCTTAGGTTATCATCCTAGTGTTCAAGATCCCAGAGCCTTGAGAAAGCTGTTTCTTTGCACTACATTTAGATATGATAACTAGACTAGACTAGATATGATAACTAGACTGATAACTGATGACCAACTGCCCAAATAGGATAATTGCTTTCTGTATCTGTCTCCTGCTCAGGCCCAGGCATAGGTGGTGCTTCTGTGAGAGTCATCTCCTTGGGGCAAAAGGTCAGGTTAATGACTGAACATAGGAAATTGAAAACTATGCTAGGATAGGACTAGTTTGCCTTTGCAAAGTGTTACTTCTGTTTAAATAACTAGGGATAAAACAGTTATGTGCTACTCCAAATCACAGGATAGAATTGTATTTTTGGAAAAGACTTGAAGGATTTTAAGAGATCTCTTTCATAGTTTTCTCCCATGAAACCTGCTCCTCCTCATTTCTCCCTTCCCCCCAGAATGGCCACATTCCAGGCTAGTCTCTGCTGCCCTCAAACAGACAACCCAAGTTTATTTTGTCTCTGTGGTTTCACATTTGTTTTTCTCTTTGCCTGGCATTCCCTTCCCTTGGCCAGATCACACCTATCTTTTCCTTCTACTACCATTCATCTTTCCTCTATCTCCCTTACTTGGAACCCCTTCAATACTTTGTATCACACAATTTAGCGAAACAACAACAACAACAGCAAAAAAAAAACCATATTCAACACTTCTAATGAGCTTTGTATGCTAGTTCTATCTCCTCAACATAATTCATAGGACATAAGTATAAGCACCTTGAGGACAGGATCACTATCTTATGTATTTCCTCCAGTCTCCATTTCCACTCAGAATGGGGTCAAACATAATAGGTAGTCCATAAGTACTTACCAATGATGGATTTATATCTATCAGATTTCAATGCAGTTCCCATCTCCCCCTGTTATGAAGGAAGCTATGGGTCAGGGAAAAATCAGATTCTTTGCTCATTACTAATTTAAAATAAATACTCCATAACTCCAAGATATCAGATTGAAATGTTTGATCCATCTATTCATTTATCTCTCAAACATAAATTAAAGAAGAATTTGCTTTTTAATTTTACTCTGCTGCTTTTCTATTTTATTAAGTGATAAGAGTTCAAGGCAGGCCATGCCAGAATATGCTACATTGGCATGTGGATTATTTTGAGCTAAAGTTGATTAAGGCCCAACAGACTCAAGAAGAGCATTTTACCTCCCTGTTAACTAACTGTCTAAAAGAATTCAGATAGGGAGTCTGTACCAGGAATAGAATAATTACCAAAGTTAGCTCTTTTTTTTTTAACATAAGAGTTCTCTGCATAACATGGCAAATATTATTTACCAAACATTTGCTCCTTCCATCTTCCTGTGAATTATCTTCCTTCCTTTTGAAGCCCCTTTGAACCTCTACTCCCTTCTCCTTAGCTTAGAATGGCATATAAGCCTCAAATGTCTGTCACTGAGCCTCTCTTGTCTTTGTGGTACTCCCACAGGTAATGATTAAATTTGCTTTTCTCCTGTTAACCTGTTTTAATGTCAGTTTAATTATTAGGTCAGCTAAGAACGTAGAAGGGAAGAAGGAAAAACTTTTCTTCCCCTGGGTTTTGGCGCACAACATGGGGCTCTTCACTGGCTGGACACTATGCAGTCCTGGGCTGCTGCAGTGAGAGATCCTGGGACCTCTGACAAGCACCAGCAGAAGGTAAGAATGCTTACTGTAACAGTTTCCTGAGTCTTTGCCTATAGGGGGTGTTATAAGCAGGAATGGTGAGAATCCTCTTCTTTTTCTACATTTAAATTAGCAGGAGAAAATATGTGAACTAGTTCCTGGGGTAGAGCAACATTGGTAAAGGTTTGTTATGAGTACTCTTGATCTCTACTGATCCTGTTCCTCCAAGAGATGGTCATTGTTTTCTTCTGTCTTTGTTTTTTTGTGTGTGTCATTTATCATAAGGAGGAAAAACCCGATGACGTGGTAGAACACAGGCACAGATTCTATAAGTCTGTCATTTCAGCTGGCCTCATGGACTGGTGAGTTCATGGTTCTCACTAGGCTGGTGTTTAGACACTTTGCTGTAGTTCCCCTATTTAAAAAACGAATGAGGTATTCCTTTCATGTTGTTCTATGTCTTGAGAGCTTGGTTTTATAAACAATGAGAATATTTTCTCTGGCTTCCGCCATCTCGAAGATGCACATACCTGTGTGTGTACCTGATAACCAGTCAAATAGACTGGGATTCCAAGACATACTAGAAAAAATTCTGTATTTGAAAAAATTGTTTGAGAGAGCTCTCATCCTAAACAAGTGTCTTACTGTTATCTATGGAAAGACCAAATTAAAAGGTGGATACAAAGAAGTATTATGTCTAGCCTTAGGGACTCCCTTAATAAGATTAAAGAACAAAAATTAGACTTAGAACAAAAATTAAAGTTCACATCCAACATAAATTTCCTTTTTCTAAATCCAGCCTCCACTCCTCAACAAATTCCCTTAGCTTTCAAAACGATTCCAACTTCCCCAGAAAATCCCTTAAACACCCAGTTACCTGTTTTAACTTACATTTCCCTGCAATATTTACAGGAAGCACTCTGGCCTGACTTCCAGGTCTGGGTTATATAGGTTACTTATATAAAGGTTGAATGTCAGGAAATGAATTTAACAGAAGTATCTGGGAGAAACACTAAGCCTCACTTATGCTGTCCCTTATAACTCTTCCCACTTTCCAGGGCTCTGTAATCAGGCCCTGCCAGCTACAGGACTTCATATGCAATACCTTTTGTGGATATATCCTGAACCCTACCACAAAGAATTCATGTCTCCTGGGAAGGAGTAGATCTTTTAAAGTGTAAAGCCCTTTCACTTCTACTTTTAGAAGATCCTATCAAATTTAGAGAAGAATTAGAAAGATCAATAGCCATTCACAACCCTATTCACAGAGACCTCCTTTGGCTAAAGCTGTTCTTCCCTTCCATGATTATACTGTAGTTATCAGACAAGCTAGATGGCCCCTAGAAGAAGACACATCCTTCACAGAAAAAAATAGATGGCCAGGTATTCTCACAGCCCCTTCTGCAAATGACCAGGAAATGGCTGATATGGAAGGCTTGATGCAAGCAATATTAGAGGCTCCTCCCCCATGCCCCAGCCTCCAAGTAAATTGGTCTAAGGTTAAATTATGCACTCAGAAAGGAGAGCATCCAAAGACCTTTGATGAAAGCTTTATACAACTTTTTCTAAGGTATACTGCAGTAAACCCAGGAGTTCCAGAGCACAGGACTCTTAATTTCTGCTTTAGTCGGATATTTTCTCCCTCATATAAAAAGGCAAATTAAAAATAATGTAGTTCAATGGGCCAGCCAGCCTATGAGTGTCATAATAGAAGCAGCTATTCAATTCTTTCAGAATAGCTTGTAAGAATACAGAAAGAGAGAGAGAGAGAGAGAGAGGGAATTAAATATTCTTGATTTACAACTTAAATCTTTAGAGAAACAAAACTCTGAGAGCAACTCAAAGTCTATTCAGGGCCTTTCCTATTTGCCTCCAGGCATCTGCAGTTATTGTAAAAAACCAGGACACTGTAAGCACAATTGTCCTGCACTAACAACAACAACAACAACAACAACAAAAAAAAAAAAAAAAAAAAAAAAAAAACAGGAAAAAATTTCAACCATAATTACCCTAGACTTCAGATAATAGAGAAATACACCCAAAACTCCTAAGAGAAAACCTACATTTATCTCTGTCCACTAAAGATGTAAATCTTGCCATGTCTTTGAAATGTAAACCCCCTAATAGATAACTAACACAATGGATCAAGACTGTTAAAAAGGGGAGGAGGGCTTTTAAAATACCAACTGCTAACAGGGCTCTCCTGCCAAAACTTTAGAGCCCAGCCTCTTTAAGATTGCTTGTCAGGGCAAATACAAATGCTGAAAGTCTTCTCTACAAGTATCAGCAAAAAGCTTTTAAGCAGGTAACCTTAAACTTTTCCATCTTCCAGAATACAATTATTTATAAACTAGCAAGTTTCGTATTGCACCCGATCCGTGGCAAAATTTTGGAATAAAACTCAGATCCCTGTTTGTGTCTGACTGTATGTTTATGTATGTCTATATATGTACATTATTGACACGGTATTTTTCTACCTCCAGATGGTAGTGCCAAATTTAACTTATAAAATTGCTCTATTTAATTGGTTTAAAAACAAGCATTTATGAATTAAGTATTTCTAAGTCTCAGAAATATCAGAGGAACTAAATGTTTCTCAAATTCACACGATCTAGGATATTTTTGGTAAATAAAAGCTACTTTCAGTTTGTTGGTTTAATTAATATAGGCATGTCTTTAGAGTTATCAGCATTAAGTATAATAATTTTATTTTACCTAGGTTTATTGAAAGTCAAGTCAAATAATCTCATGTTATCTCTCTTGCAAAATTCGTCAGCAAGAAAAACAATTTAAGATGATGGCAAGCTAACTGCTTTCATGTCTTATGAAATTTTCATGAGTAATCTAAATATGATTATCAAAAACAAGTAAATTAAATACACATAAGTGGGATAAGAATTTTTTGGTGAATTTTTCAGTGATGACTGTTTTATAGTATGTCTACTTAAAAAATAGTTTCCCAAATGTCTTTGGTAACTTCCTCCCTTATAGTTTTGCTAAGTGAAATTAAATGATGAGAAGTCGTTAAACATCTGGATTATTTCCAAGCTAGATAAAATACTAATGCATTAATTATTAAACACAGGCTTCCTTTTACAGAGGAACTAAAGATATTTGGTCCATTAGTAAATATGTCCTGTACCATACTGAAAAATTTACTATGAGAAAACATATGTTTCTAGAAATTGAAAAAAAATATTTATAAATTTGCCAAGTCACAGAATGCTAACATAAAAGACAGCTCATAATTCTTTTTTTTAAACTAAAAATTAAAGTTTTCAAGGGTTAAAATTCTAATGTACAATTAAAGCCATTAGAGATAATAAGGAAAACATCTCCAAATGCAAGGAAAGCAGGATGTATGTTTTCAGTATAAGAAGGTATAAGGAATGGAAATGTATTTTTGTTAGGAGCAAGAAAGTAATTCTGTCCTAAAGGAGGCTAATTGTTTCAAAATGGGAAAGAGGGAAAGCATAGGACAAAATCAGAACATAAACTAGAAAGCTGCAGAAAGTTTGTGGGAAAAGATTTATTGGAAAGGAATTTTAATATGTAGTCAAGCTGGCTAAGATTAACTTTATTAAATTTAATGAATTTTAATATCAAAAATAAACTGACACAAAATTAGAATTTGGTTTTCTCTCTGTTAAAAGGAAAACATTTTCTTAAACTATTGGTCTGCTTTTGATAAAAGATTCTAAAAGGTTTTTCTTTACATTTTAAACTAACAAACATTTTGTGTTGCGCCAAAATAATTTCCTTTATTTTTAGCAGGTTTTGATTACTTAAAAAAGCTGAGTCTTCTCTATTAAAAGATCTAAGGTGTGTGTGTGACTGTGTGTTTACAAGTATTTAACTTTTTGTATTTGCCTACAAAGTCTTTAATTATCACTATGTCTAAAGGAATAAGTATTGTCTCACAGTGACCTGTAATCCTATTTGAGTGTTCTAAAATCTTATTGATATTTTTGACAAACTTCTCAAATTTCAAATTCTAGTCTTTTTTTACCTTGAACTAACTTTGGGACTTTCCAGAGGGTCCCTGCAATAAGCAAAGATTTTTTTCTGTTTCTTTATAAAAGGGGAGTGTTAAACTAATTATGTTTATTTGACATGTTTCATTACAAATGGAAGGTTGTCAATTAAGAAGTAATACTAAGCCTCTTCATGTTGTATTGTATAGGTATATGTTATAAAGTGTTCTGTGAAGTTCCTTGAAATGTAGTATGCCCTGATAATAATGTTGTCAGTCATAATTCCAGTTATCTTGAAATGTTATATGTCATTGAAATAAGAAAAATTTGTTGTCAATTGCATTGCAATAAACTCTCATCAGATCTTTAATCATGGCTATTTTTAAGTCTTTTTTCATTTACACACAGTTATTGATTCACTCTGATGCTTTTGCAAGAGGACTTACAAAATGACTTCATCTTCAAGAAGATCATGGAAAGTATTCTAGCATACAGGTTTCTGATAACTTTAAGATTAAAAAAAAACCGAACTGGGTAGGAATTTTCAAAGCTAGTGGAAAAACTGGATTCAAGCAGAACAAATATTAATTAATAGGATTGAATAAACTGAGGATAATTATAATTTTATGACTTTTAAAAATACTGATTTTTAATGTTTTTTTTTCAGATTAAGGAAACCTTTATTCCTTTTTTTTCTTAAACTACCTATGACTTAGAGAAATTTGGCAAAATATACCTTTGTGAACAAAAATGAAACATTTATCTTTCTTTTAACTACCTGATCTCCCCAGAATTCAGAAACTCTTGGTGACTATTCTTTTTTTTATTTAAAAAATTTTTTTAATGTTTTTATTTATTTTTGAGAAGAAAGAGACAGAACATGAGTTGGGGAGGGGAGAGAGAAAGAGGGAGACACAGAATCCGAAGCAGGCTCCAGGCTCTGAGCTGTCAGCACAGAGCCTGACATGGGGCTCAAACTCACATGCCGTGAAATTATGACCTGAGCTGAAGTTGGACACTCAACTGACTGAGCCACCCAGGTGCCCTGGTGAGTATTCTTATTTTGTGGCAATATAGTCACTTGCAAATGATCAATAAAAATCTGTTCTCTTTGTAACAGGACACAATTAGAAACACTGGCTATATTACCAAAACTTTGACTGGAATGTCATGTTTGGGGGAGATATGCTTGGATTTGGAGGTGACCTGATAGGTTTAAGGAACTAAGCTTGACTTTATGCAGCAGTAAAGCTCCTTGGGAAAATCAGCCTGCTTACAGGATTAACTTGCTTGCAGGATTTCCAGCAGCCTCACATGGTGACTAAGGAAGGTCACTTCCTGGCAGGTGCAGGAACCACCAGATATTTGGGGGACCTTGAGAAGAAAGAAATTAACCAAGTCTACTGGTATTGCAGGTGAAGTCTAATGGCAAGTCCTTGGCTTGGCTTCTGAGCTTTGAAAGGCTTTTAGAAGTCCAATCTCAGATTCTTTATAAAAAGTTCCAGCAGATTAAAAAATTCTATACAGTCAATTGCTATTCTTGCTGCACTTATGTAAATAATCAAGCCAGGTTTATTGAAACTAGATTTAATTTGCAAGCAAGTTAGTCTTACCACAGTTACCTTTGATAGAAATGAGGGTGATTGTAAAGAGTATATTATGTTTCAGTAGAAACTATAATACACATTTGTGGAGATTAGATTCTAGTTCTGCTGATTGCCTTGGGTAGTTTTGTTTTCTACCTGTAAACTGAACTAGATACTGAATTTTCCCAGTCCCTCCAATATTTGGTTCAACTCTCCAAACTAACATTTCCAATATTTGTCTCACCCTTCTGACCTGGAAACACTGAAAACTAAAACTGCCCTTTCCAAAAGCCATGCAAGCTAAAGTTGGACAATTTGATATAAACTTCAGAGAAATCACAACAGCTCATGTATAGACAATCTCCATGCCTGTAGGTGTGTGGGCCACTCAGATCATCAATCAAACTGCAAAACAGGAAATTCTTTCAGATTGCCCCAGCCTGCCCTCATTCCTTCTGAAGACACTTGGTGCCTGCATCTAGAAATCTTCCCAATTGGCTACCCATAAAACTCAGAAACTGACTTGTAATTGGCTCCAATCATTAACCATTATTTTTCTTTTGTTTCCATAGAAATGTCTTATTACATAGCTGATTTCTTACAGAATATAGGCTTAACTTTGGGAGCCTAGCTGTACCACTGGAACACAACTATTTAGTTGAACTGACCTATTTTCAAGACTAAGAGATTATTTCAAGAAATTATGGAAAAACCTACCAGCTCAGCTTTTAATATGTGAACTTCCAGGGAAGTTTCAAAGGAGGGAACCAATGGGGTTCAGGGTAGGCCACCCCAGAATGTACCATTTGGGCACATGTTTTATTTTAAGCTTAAGACAATTAAAGCCCAACAAACTCAAGAAGAGCTTTTAACCTCCCAGTTAAATGCCTAAAATAATTTAGATAGGGAACCTATACCAGGAAGAGAGCTATTATTAAAGATAACTTTTGTTTTGTTTTGTTTTTACATAAGAAAGACTTCTCTGCATGGCATGGAAAACATTTGTTTATCAAACATTTGCTCTTCCCATCTTCCTGTGAATTGTCTCCTTTCCTTGGAAGCCCAAACCCCTGCCCCCTTCTCTTTAACTAAGGATGAAATATAAACCTCAACTGCCTTTGAGCCTTTCATATCTTTGAAGGGCTCCTGTATATGTGAAACTTAATTTTTCTCTCATTAATCTATCTCATGTCAATTTAATTATTACTCCAGCAAAAGAACCTAGAAAGGTAGGGAACAGTTTTCTTCCCCTACAAAAGGAATAACTATAACTATAACTATAACTAACTATAACATGTGCTGGTTCCTACTCCAGGATTTCAAAATCTCTTTATTGTTAATGTATAGCCAAGGTTGACCACCCCTGAGTTAGGAAAACACATCTGAGAATATAGGAACACTTCTGGAAAAGACTCCCATCCTGTATGAGTACCTGGGTTAATGGTGGTTGCTGTAGAAATATAAAAGTGGATATGACAGAATCTCTGACATTAAAGAACTCATAGCCCTGAATAACAAACTACCACAAAACATAGTGCCTTAGAACAAAAACCATTTTCCTATATTTCACAATTTTGTTGGTCAGGAATTCAGATAGGTTTCAGCTAAGTGATTCATTGTTCTGAGTCCCTCAGTGGTATTCTGTTGGTGGATGGGTTGGAGTGTCCACACACCTGGAGTCTGGAAGAGACAGCTATAAGGCAGGGCTCAGCTAGGGCTGTCTACAGGAGTGCCTATGTTTCCTCATCAACATAGTGGCCACAGAACAAGACTTCTTATATGGTGGTTGGCTTCTCCAGAGCAAGTATTCAAGAAATAAGAAGCCACCAGTCTCTTAAGTCCAAAACTGGCATGGGCCCATGGATCACTCCCAATGTATTCTGTGGGTCAAGCAATCACTGAACTTGTGTGGTTTCAAAGACCTTCTGTGTAAGGTCATAACATGAACTTGACTATAATGTTAGATAGAAAACTATTTTCATGAAAGAGACACAAGTGAGTACTGGGAAGCTTTAAAAAGGAAGAGATTACTTCCATGTGGGAGAAACAAAAATGTTTTCTCCAAAGAGCTGGCATTTTCATTGAGCCTTGAATTATGGATAGAAAATATTTTGAGATGCTGTGTTGAGAAAAAGGCAGGAGGAACAGTAGAAATGAAGTTAAACTGTTAGGACATCCCACAGCACATATGACAAATGGCCAGTAGCTCCATCTACCTGATGTGCAGGCTGTGTAAACAGAGGTGATTGAAAATAAAGTTGGAAATTTTAGGTAGTCCTGAATCCTGAAGCCTTTTTAATTCATGTCTAAAAAGTTTGGACTTTATTTCATAGACAATGAAAACTCATACTTTTTTTAACCAGTTGCTGGGAACAGCCAGGAAAGAGTGGGTTCTTCAGATGGAGCTCTTTAGAATATGAATTGTGCAAGAACCATGTATTTATAAAAATAGAAGTTTATTCTCTATATGAAAAAAATGAGGCTTTATGAAATTAATAATTATAATAACAACAGACATTTATTGAATGCTTACTTTTTGCTATACTCTATGGTAAGTCTTTATATATATTAACAGTTAATCCTTACCACAACTCTCTGAGGTAGATATTCTTATTACTGCCATTTTATAGATGAAAAAACTAAGGCACAGAAGGATGAGGTAGCTTGCCCATGGTCCCAGCTATAGTGAGCCCACACATCTAAGTGATTTATATAAGGTCATACAGTTGATCAGGAAAAATATTAGGACCAGAAGTCAAATCTCCCAATTCCCATTCCATTTCTTTTTTCACTACACAGTACTAAGGACAAAGAAATGTTCCTCCTTTATTCCGTTTTCTATTCTCAGACCTTTTTGACCCTTCATTTTCAATTTCTTCCCTCTCTCTCTTTGGTATGATGTGTCATCACCTGGTGATCTTTGTCATCACCTCTCTCCTTCTCCAACCATTGCCTTCCAATACCCAGCCCTCAATTATTCCTATATTTTCATTCCAATGAGCAGATTCTAGTTATCTTCAGAGAAGAGCATAAGATTCTTGAGATTTTTTATAATCATTTGAGTTGATAGGAAATCTCTCTCTCTCTCTCTCTCTCTCTCTCTCTCTCTCTCTCTCAGTAAATTCTGTTTTCTTCCTGAAAATATAAACTCTGGGAATGTTATGGGATAGCGGCTCCTTGCAGCTACATCTGTAGATGTCTCTGTTAATGCAATCATCTGCAGTGACAGGACCCAAGTGACAAGGAGCATGAATCATCTCCAGAAGGGATCAAAAGGATGGCTGTAGGTGAAGCCCACATGCCCAGTTGACCATAACAACCCCCTCTCAGAAATAATGTGCTGAAGCTACGTGTCTCTCAGGCTAAATCAATACACAAATTCTGTCTGTAGAGCACCTAGGTCATGGACTTCAGATCAATAATCATATAGAAAATAAGTGGGGCAATGCATAACAAAAATGAAAGAAAATAACATTTCCATAGCCTGAAACTTGACCTTGGGACACACCACAAAAATGCAATTTCCTTGATCTTTCCAGTCTTTCCCAGTAAGAGTGAGGGTTGGTAAGGAGGATGAGATTTTGTAAACAATATCTAGATGTCTTATTCCTGTGCATATATTATGTCAATTTCCTTTCTATTAGCAAGCATAAGATGAGGAAGGGAGGACAAAAACAATACATCTGTTTAAAGGCCAGTAGAATAGATAGGGATGCAACTGTGGGTTCAAACAAATCCCAATTGTAACATTTACTGTCCCCATAAACTTAGCTATGTAACCTTAACCAAGTAAAGGAACTCTCCGTCACCTCATCAGGGTAACAGGTAACAGTAGCACACACTCATAGAGTTGTTGCAAGTATTAAATAAGCTAACATCTATAAAATTCTTCAAATAGCACCTGAAATATAAATGTTATCTATTATTTTTCAACATTTAATATTGCTCTCTCACCCCATTTACTTTCTGGAATCATCTCCCTCCTATCTCCACATCACTCACTCCTCCCAGCCTAAAATATTTGTACTTCTATCCATTCTGCTAGATTATTCTTCCCCCAGGGCTCCTCATGTCTGTGAAACTGCACTCACTCAGGTATGTGCTTACAGAGGACTTCCCTGACAGCGTCATCTATAAGAGCCCTCCACGTTCACTCTGCCCTGGACCCTGTTTTTGTTCCCAGTGCACTGTCACATATTAATTTGGTTATTTGTTTACTATCTATCTCTCCAACTAGAGTGTGACTTTCATGAGAACAAACACTCTGTCTCTTTTATTCCCCGGTATATCTCTCATATCTAGGAATATGCCTGGAACATAATAGTTCCTCAATAAATACGTGCTGAGTGAATGAAAACTGAAGAGGTCACAGAGTATTGTAAATTTCCTGCAGGGTAGGATGTGCTACTACTACCAATACCTTCCATTACCTGAACAAATACACAAAAATAGTGGAAGGAGGCCTGTGCACAACTAAATAGTTGCCTAAGGTATTTGGTCCATACAGTCAATGCACCTGATAACAAGGAAAAAAACACATTTCCAAATTTGGCTTTTTTTTTCTCCCAGAAGTAGATTCAGAGGTTGACTCACTGGCCAAAATAGATTCAGCCCCTGACTTTGAGAGGGCTCCTCTTCTAGTTCACTCTCATAATTCCTCCACATAATTCATATGAAGATTTTCACATAGAATGTGTAAAATCATCAAGAAGCAACACAGCTCTTATGACACTGGATTTATAAGGAATCAGCAATAGAGATATGCTCAAAAAATTCCATTATGGATGGACTAATATAACAAATAATATAGGCTTCTAAGAGATGAAACTTAACTTATGAACATGCTTCAATTACATACTTTTATTTTAATATGACATTATAATTGTCCTATAGAATACAAAAGACATATAAGGCCCAATCCATGCCCACAAGGATACATATTATTGAATAAGAAAAATAAACTATTAATTAGCAGAAAATGCACTTCATATGTATCACTTCATGTGTTAATACAGTATTTCTCACACTTACCCAATCATGGGAATTACCTGGGCTTCTTTCATAAAAATACCCATTTCCAGGCCCTGTCACTGGAGATTCCAATTCACGACATTGAGGGGTAGCCTGGGAATCTATATGTTAAAATACATGCCCAGTGAATCTTATGATTGGGCAAGCTTAGAAATGCTTTTCCAAAATAATAAAGTATTACCTCATTAAGTGCAAACAGATGTAGAGCGAGTTAAGTTCAACGCAGAGGGACAGCATCAATAAAGCTTAATAAAATATGTCATTCTTGGGGTACCTGGGTGGCTCAGTCAGTTAAGCGTCAGACTTCAGCTCAGACAAGGTCATGATCTTATGGTTCATGAGTATGAGCCCTGCATCAGGCTGTGTGGACAGCTCAGAGGCTGGAGCCTGCTTTGGATTCTGTGTCTCCCATTCTCTCTGCCCCTCCCCTGCTCATGCTCTGTCTCTGTCTCTTAAAAAATAAGACGTTAAAAAAAAATTTAAAACAAAATGTCATTCTTTCTCTCATCTCATCCACACTCATGAGCTTTTTTTTTTTTTTTAAACGTTTATTTATTTTTGAGACAGAGAGAGACAGAGCATGAACGGAGGAGGGGCAGGAGAGACAGAGAGACACAGAATCTGAAACAGGCTCCAGGCTCCAAGCTGTCAGCACAGAACCTGACGCGGGGCTCAAACTCACGGACCACGAGATCAAGACCTGAGCCAAAGTCGGAGGCTCAACTGACTGAGCCACCCAGGCACCCCACTCATGAGCTTTTCTAAGGAATGATGTTGTCTGTAGTCTGACATTGCTTCTATCCTTAAGCTCCAGCAATTTGGACTTTGCCCTCTCTATTCCTCACTTTGAATTCCTACTCTTTGCCATTTAACCTCAGAAGGGACTTTTTTCATTGCTTTTACCTTCTTGGAAGCATGGGGAAAATCTCCCCTGTTTTGTCTTTCCTCTGACCCCACAATTCCCTGATTTTCCAATTTCTCCTTTCTTTTGAGTGTTTCCTAAAGCTCCTGTGCTCTTTTTCTAAACTTTTTCCCCCCAAAGATATTAACTTACCTCTGCAAAATGTCACTTCTTCACAAACGTCTGTGGCTTGTTTTATACTAATTCATGGATGTTCTGTATTGTGGGGTATTTTTTAAGACTGTTTTTCCCAACTGGACTGTGTATTTATGGAGAAAACATCTACCTTGAATTAAACAAATGGCTGGCTTTAGCAAAAGAAATACAAATAAGATGCATGCTAATTAGTCTGTTACTCTTTTCTGCTAGAGACACATTGCTGTAGTTAGGTCTGTAGTCTTGAACTCTGCACATACTGTACTTAAATAAAAGATAGACACATGAAACATATTGTTGCAGGACTTTTTTTTTTTACCACAATACCCAGGATTTGTTGTCTCACCCCTTCAAAGAATGAAGAGATGGACACAAAATGAGCATCAGGCAAAAGTTTATTAGAGTATAAGATTAGAAAGGAAGAATAGTAGGAAAGTTCTCTTTACAGAGAGGGGACATTCCAAAGTAAATGCCCTTATCCCTTCCCCCTTGTTCTTTCTCAGGTTCTACCCTTATTGGCTTGGTAGTTCTAGGTGCTGGGTTTTCCAATCCTGATTGGCTCATTTCCACAGTATGAGGGGTAAG
This sequence comes from Panthera pardus, assembly GCF_024362965.1. NCBI lineage: Eukaryota > Metazoa > Chordata > Mammalia > Carnivora > Felidae > Panthera > Panthera pardus. The sequence continues at coordinate 102,304,257 of NW_026526732.1, forward strand.
TAGTGTAAGGCCAAATTTAGATCTTTTGTCAAATTCCTGAGGGGAAACCTGAGGGAGAGAAGGTGAGGTCTGTTACATTCTTAAGAGGAAACTTATGCCTGAGGGGGTTTGCTGTGGTCAGACACTCCCAGCATTGTTCCAAAATAGGTGTTTTTCCCCACCCAGGGACCTCAGGTCCTTCTTTCTCTCTCTGCATACTGAATCTTATCTTCTCCTATTATATTATTATACAAATCATGCTAATGCATATACTCAGTGTTAATATTATTATGGTTAATATTATTGAGTGTGATCTGTGGCCCACTAGAGGACTGTTAAGGTTTTCCTGATAAATTATCTGATTTTTAAAAGCAGAATTCTTTAATAATTCTTGCTGACAGTTCAATTCCACAGGTTTTAATTTTTACAGGGCTAGTAGCTATTAGTAACCTATTAAGTACACTATTATGTTAAAATTTGCTCTTCAAAAACTTGAATTAACACATGACTAGGGTTTATTAAGTACTCCATACAGCCGACTGCTAAAACATCTGACTACCAATCATTGCCTAGCTATTTGCATGGTTCCTTTATTCCTGAAAAGGTCATCAACTTTGGAAGAACAGTCTGTTACCAGCATATCATCAATGGAATCTTGAACAGACATACTGTTCAATTGTAGCTGTTATTATGATGAAAAAGATCACGGACTTATCTTTTATCATTTTTAGCATATTTTACCTTATAATTTATCATTTTGGTGGCTCGGTTGAGCATCTTGATTTTGGTTCAGGTCATGATCTCATGGTTTCGTGAGTTCCAGCCCCTCATGGAGCTCCATGCTGACAATGTGGGCCTTCTTGGAATTCTCTTTCTCTCTCCCTCTCTCTCTGCTCTTCCCCTGCTCGTGCCCTCTCTCTCTCAAAATAAATAAATAAACTTAAAAAAAGTTATCACTTTTTTGCTGGATAGTTGCTAAGTAGCATTATTTCATTTTTAAAAATTTGCTCCTCAAGTTTATTAATCATTGGCAAATGGAGTAAGTGGGCCATGGTCAAATACATTTGGGATCTTTTGCCTGAGAAAGTGGTGAAGAACCTCTGTGTCAGAGAATACAGACTTCCCTGCGCTTCCAGGACTGGGTAAGTATACACCATTCCTCAGTTCCTGGACAACTTTAATAACTTTCACACAGATGTGGCCTGACATCTCTGGGAAGAGTACTGGGGATTCATGGTAAAGAGCTGAGGCTATAGCTCTTTGCTGAATCACACCACATAAGGTGCTTATGGTTTCACAAAGCACTTCCCTGTGTAGAAAACAACCTTTGGGAAGATAAAAGCATTGCAGTTTCTTGTTCAGTGTTTGTTTGAGTTGTTTTCTTTGTTTCTTTTTTTTTAAACTTCTTTCATCTTTCAATATAAATGATAAAAAAGAATTTTAAAATAAAATATTTTTGATTCTTCTTAGTACTGCCTTTCCATGTCAGCTTGAAGCAATCCCTCACATGAACTGAAGTGCTCTGATACCAGGGAGAAGTGACCTGTTCTGAGGCTTCAGCACTCAAAAGAAACTTCTGGCGAATACCTCCCTGCCCAATGAGAGCTTTCAAAAAGAATTAAGACTAAAACATAAATGTTGAGGGCAGAGAGGTAATCAGCAGCTACCAAGAAGTATGGGTGAAGCTATTTAAAATATACATTAATGCATTAACTACATCTTGTACTCACTCTTGTCAAAATGGCAAGTCTTCATTGGGAGTTGG